>NC_059102.1:128244072-128558516 GCF_020740685.1 Jaculus jaculus | reverse complement strand
TGTATTTGGAGTTCTTTTGCAGTGGCTGACAACCCTGGCATGCTCATTCTGTCTGTCTCCCCCCCCCTCAAATAAATAAATGAATAAATAAATAAATACTTTTAAAAATGAATTAGACAGTGGTTCAGAAAAAATACATGAAAATTTCAGTGTCAGAGTAGGATAATGTCCAGTATTGGAGACCCCTGAAGCCCTGAAAACATTACATGCTATTGCCAAGGCCCTAGATGGCAATACCCTATAGTAAAACACTCCACATGCTTAGGCTGCAGGTCACTGAGAAATCAAACTGCAGCTGAACTGGAAGCATCCTTCCTGTTGACCACCTGTAAAGCTGCTGGAATGAGCTATGCACTGTATAGGGGGAGAAAAGTCATCAATGTTCCTAACCAGCAGGGTACCCAGCCAACCTAAATGTGCCAACTGGTGCCATGGTGGCTGTGGTGGTTTGATTCAGGTGTCTCCCATAAGCTTATGTGTAATGGGGACGGAGAGATGGCGTAGCGGTTAAGGCACATGCCTGCAAAGCCTAAAGACCCAGATTTGATTCTCCAGGTCCCACATAAGCTAGGTGCACATGGTGGCGCATGCATCTGGAGTTCCTTTGCAGTGGGGCTAGAGGCCCTGGTGTGCCCATTGTCTTGCTCTCTCTCTCTCTCCTACACCCTTTTCCTTGTCTCTAATAAATAAATAAATAAAAATAAAAATGAAATAAATAAATAAATAAACCCTATGTGTTCTGAATGCTAGGTTTCCAGCTGATGGAAACTTGGGAATTAACACCTCCTGGAAGCAGTGTAATGTTGGGGGTGGGCTTATGGGTGTTATAGCTAGTGTCCCCTTGCCAGTGTTTGGCACATTCTCCTGTTCCTATTGTCCACCTGATGTTGGTCAGGGGATGATGTCCACCCTCTGCTCAGCTATTGTTTTCTCCTGCCATCATGTAGCTTCCCCTTGATAAACCCTTTTCCCCCCAAAGCTGCTCTTGGTCAGGTGGTTTCTGCCAGCAATGTGAACCTGACTGCAACAGTGGCTTGTCTGTTATGGGAGAAACCAACTGGTCTCTGACTGGACTTGAAGCTGGCTCCAAAGGAGGGAATTCCTGCCTGGTGCTGAAAGCATAATGAAAAGCCTATGGTTGGGGAGGCCAAAAGCCTTGGGGGAGGGGCCTACTACTGTTGTCTAGATAAATGAACATATTATACCCACTAAACTACCTTCTAAATACTTATGTTTGTGCCCCCCCCCCCCTTTTTTTTGAGGTAGGGTCTCACTCTAGCCCAGGCTGACCTGGAATTCACTATGGAGTCTCAGGGTGGCCTTGAACTCACGGCAATCCTCCTACCTCTGCCTCCCAAGTGCTGGGGTTAAAGGTGTGAAGTAAGGTCAAGGGAGGAAGGTTAATTGGTAAGTTACTTCAATAATTCAAGGGAGGCTGGGTGTGGTGGCACACACCTTTAATCCCAGCACTGGGAGGCAGAGGTAGGAGGATCGCTGTGAGTTCGAGGCCACCCTGAGACTCCATAGTGAATTCCAGGTCAGCCTGGGCTAGTGTGAGACCCTACCTCGAAAAACCAAAAAAAAAAAAAAAAAAAAAAAAAAATTCAAGTGAGTATTGCAGTAGAGGTGCTGAGATTTTGAATATGTAATTAGAGCCTAGAGGGTTTTCTAAAATGAATGTGGGACAGGAAAGAAGGAAAACAACATCAAGCATGAAATCAAGACTTTTGGCTGAGGCAACTGTACAAGTATAAGAGCTAATCACTGCAAGGAGGAGGCTAGTGGGAGAAGAGCTCTATAGAGTAGGTAGACGATTAGAAGTACAGCTGTAGAGCGAAGTCTAGCCTGGACACCATACTCTTGTACACAACAAGCATAGATACAGTGATTCAAGTTTTGAATGCCATGGCCTTGGGGGAATGGCTAGTAGGTAAGGGCACACAAGGACAAAGACCTCTGACTTCAATCCCCAGCAGCCACATAAAAATCCAAGTATGACCATACATGCCTGTAACCTCAACTGTGAGATAGGTGGGGACAGGAGAATCTCTGGGGCTTATTGCTCTGCCAGTCTGATCAAAAAAGGGCAGACTTTGATTCAAAGAAACAACACAGAAGAAGAAATGACAGAAGAGAACATACAAGTTTCTACTCTGGCCTCTAACATGCACACATGGGGTAGGTATATCTATGCATACTCGCACACAATACATACACTCAATACCACACATTATACACACACCTCCTAAGAAAAAGTCATAAAACTAGATAAAACCAGGGGAGGTCAGCTATGGCTGGGAAGTAAGAGGAACAGGATAGAACCTAGGGACACTCACAAGACAAGTCCAGGAAATGAGAACAACTGTCTGTGGCAACCAGAAAGGGCATAGACATCATCTATCTGCCCACATCAAAAGTTCCCCTCCTCCTGATGTAGGGTTTCACTCTAGCTCAGGCTGACCTGAAATTCACTATATAGTCTCATGGTGATCCTCCTACCTCTACCTCCCAAGTGCTGGGATTAAACATGTGTGCCACCACGCTTGGCTGGAATCATGTTTTTTTTTTTTTCTTTCCCCGCGGTAGGGCTTCACTCTAGCCCAGGCTGACCTGGAATCCACTATGAAGTCTCAGGGTGGCCTCAAACTCGTAGCAATCCTCCTACCTTGACTTCCCGCATGCTGGGATTAAAGGCATGCACCACCATGCCCGGCTTTGGAATCATGTTTTTTTTTTTTTTGGTTTTTTGAGGTAGGGTCTCACTCTGGTCCAGGCTGACCTGGAATTCACTCTGTCATCTCAGGGTGGCCTTGAACTCACGGTGATCCTCCTACCTCTGCCTCCCGAGTGCTGGGATTAAAGGCGTGCGCCACCACGCCCGGCATTGGAATCATGTTTTTTGATATAGGGTCTCACTCTAAAGCCCAAGCTGACCTAAATCTTACTTTTAGTCCAGGCTAGGCTTGAACTTGCAGCAATCTTCCTACACCAGACTGCTGAGGATAGGATTACAGGTTTGAGTCACCATGGTTGGCTAGTACACTAACTCCTGCAAGGACAGACAGGTTTGTGTCCTGATCTGATTCCTGGTGCCTAGACATTCTTCACTGCATGGTTCAAGATGTTTGTCCAAGCCAATTTAATTTTTTAGATATGTATGGGCTATCCAAAGGAAATCACACAAGCTGCACTGTTGGAGAGCACAGCCCTACCTAAATGTGCTGACAGGAACTTGACAGTGCAAAGTACCTCAATCTGAATGTTTGTGATGGCAAAGCTAATAAACATATGCTAATGCAAGTTTGGGATGCAGTGCTTCTTTTTCCCAATCTCATAAGGAATTTGTCTTTGTAGCTGTAGGTGGCAATGCCTTGCTGGCCAGCTTGCTTGCCTTTCTGTAAATATCTGCTCTGTCTCAAAACAACACAGTAAGTATTCTCATAAGAAGGTACTCCTATGGTAATCTATGCTATGCTAATAGTAAGTAATGAGATTTTGCAAGATGGATAACAACACAGTGGGGGCTGGAGAGATGGCTCAGCAGTTAAGGCATTTGCCTGAAAAGCGTAACAACCAGAATTCAATTCCCTAGTATCCACATAAAGCCAAATGCACAAGGTTACGCATGTGTCTGGCGTTCCATTTGCAGTGGCTGGAGGTCCTGGCGTGCCCTTTCTCTCTCTTTCTATTTTCCTTTTTATCACACTCTCTCTCAAGAATATAAATAAAATATTTTTTAAAAGTAGTGGGCTAAGGTCCAGCACCTCTGTCCTTGGACACAGAGCCCCATGGTTCTTCCATTTTCAAGTTAGCCAAAGCGTCTTACACGTTCACTTAAACCATGTCCTCCTTCACTGGATTTTCCAGACCCTGCTGTATGTGAATGCATCACTAGACCTGGTGGTTCATCCCTTAAATACCACCACTTGAGAGGCTGAAGTAAGAGGACCACCATGAGTTTGAGGACAGTTTGGGCTAGAGTGAGTTTCAATGTGAAACATAACAAAAATCCTTTCTAGTATTCAGTTGTTCTGGACATCAGAATATTGAATTTTAAGATTACATCTCAATACATAAACGAGTCAGGGCATTTTTAATGATGCACAAAGGGTGTACCCCTTCCCCATAATGATGCTTTTTAAGGTCAGCATCCAGTATTCATTCTATACTTAAACAGTACCATAGAAATGACAAGCAAATACGCTGAATGGTATTCATGAAATTATAAAAGGTAGGAGCCAATAATGCCCAGCCAGACTGAGAGAATATGGGATTAGCAAACTATCGTAAATGTGTAGAATATATACATATTAAATATCTACAACCTGGAGTTGCACATATCCATCAAAATGCAACACCGACTCCCTTTTAGTCACAAGGACCTGGAATGCATCTTGTGAACTCTGAAGACACAGGAACTCTTCTGGCTTGACAAGGTTAAGTAAGATACCTTCTAAACCTTTTCCTTCAGTCACCTCCAACTCTCTTCCATAACCCTTCTTCCCCATGCACACATACACACAGATTTAAGGAAGCACACAGTTAACTTTTCCTAAAAATAAAAATTCTAACATTAAACTTGACAAAATGGGTAGCAAGAAATGTCTTAAAATTTTTAAGGTGGGTTAAATGCTTTTGAAATTTAGAATGAAAATAAAATGAACAAACATATACTTGGGATCAGCATTCTTGGCTACCAGCCATATCTTTTACTCCCCTGTTGCTTCTCCAATTTCTACATTCACATGAACATCCATGACAGAAATAGCTTTAAGTGGAGGATCTAAACATCCAGCATATGTCTGAACATTATACAAAGACTAAAGATTGTGTTTCCCTTTTCCTATAAACTACTACGGTTTAAAATTTTAATAATCAATGTTAAGTGTTTGGCTACTGGAATTCTTTTAAGGATCACTGAAAAGCATTGCTTCAATAGCAAAACATTAAAAAGGGATATGGGAGTTAGATGACTACCACTTGTTTAAACATTCAGGGTCATTCTTTCCTGATTATCACATATTCTTTTGCAAAACTAAGTATATGAAAAACAGTATGTTGATATTCAATGTTTATTGTCATAGTATGAGACAGGTTTGATTTTCAACTACAGAAGCTAGGTGTGCAGAGAGGAAAACAAATCACCCATGATTCTCTACTTCTATAAAAGAAAATTACTCTGGGTTATATAACAAAAATAAACCTCCCACCAGATATCTTGGAAATCTTGAATATTTTTTTCCTGCAGGAGGATTTATTATTTTCCACTGAGAGTCCATTCATGCGTTTTCTTCTTGTTTCTATTCATAGCACCAGATCCTGACTAGCATGCACAACCTCAAAAGAAAAGAAACACTAAATACATACTGAAAATTGAATAGGTAAAACAAAGCATAAATGAAAAGGCACACAGTAAGAGCAGGAGCCTGGGTTGTTGCCACAGTCTAGCATGTGCACTAGGTCTCCTGGAACTCACCTTGTAGGCCACACTATTGGAGGAGTCCACAATGATGAACAGGGGCTTCCTTGTGAATGGATACAGATCTCCGGGATGAAGGCTGGGGAAACAACAGTCAGCAATTGAGTAACTATGATGGCCAGATCTCAGAAATCATACTCTACAGTTTGGTGAACCGATAGTTTTAAATCACAGTACTGAGAGAAAAACGAAGACTGATTAAGGAATAGAAAAAGAAATTCTGTATTTACTGGGAGAATCAAATTGATTCTAACTGAAGAACAATGTCTACGTAAGTCTGTGCAGGGGTATGTAGTCCCAGAATTTGAGGGAGCTGAGGGCAGAGTCTCGAATCCAAGAGTTCAAGAGAAATGTGGGTAACATATATGGTAATAACAAAAAAACAAAAACCTAAAGCTGGATGGGGAGATGGTTCAATAGTTAAAGGTACTTGCTTGCAAAGCCTATTAGCCTGTGTTTCCTTCCCTAGTCCTACATAAAGCAAGGTCCACAAAGTGGTGCATGTGTCTGGAGTTCATTTGCAGTGCAAGAAGCCCTGGAACACCCATACTCTCTCACTCTACTCCCCTAGCCAATAAATAAAAATAAAACACAAAGCTAAGAACTATATCCTTAAAACAATGACTACGTTCATAGCATCAAAACCCCTGCTTCACTTAAAAATACTTGTTTATTCATTTATGAAAGAGAAAGTATGAATGGTCACATCAGAAGCTCCTGACACTGTAAAAAACTCCAGATGTTGGGCTGGGGAAATGGCTTAGTGGTTAAGGTGCTTGCTTATGAAGCCCAAGGACCCAAATTTTATTCCCAGTACCCACATCAGCCAGATGCACAAGGTGGAACATGTGTCTGGAGTTTGCTTACATTGGCTAGAGGCCCTGGTGTGCCCATTTTCTACCTGCCTCTTTCTGTTTTTCTTCATCCCTCACTCTCTCAAATTATCTATCTGTCTGTCTGTCCGTCCGTCCGTCCATTCATCCATCCATCCATCCATCCATCCCCTCCAGATGCATGTGACACCTTGTGCATCTGGCTTTACATGGGTACTGTGGAATCAAACACAGGTTGTCTGGCTTTACAATCAAATGCCTTTTTTTCCAAGTTAGGGTCTCACTCTAGACCAGGCTCATCTGGAATTGACTATGCAGTCTCTCAGGGTGGACTTGAACTCAAAGTAATCCCTCCTACCTCTGCCTCCCCAGTGTTGGGATTAAAGCAATGACTTGTTTTTGAAATATTTTATTTATTAGCAAAAGAAAGAGAGTGAAAAAAGGGGATACCACGGCCTCAAGCCACTGCAAAGGAACTTCAGATGCATGTGCCACCTTGTGCATCTGGTTTATGTGGGTACTGAACCTGAGTTCTTAGGTTTTGCAGAAAAGCCCCTTAATTGCTAAACCGTCTTTCCAATCACTCTGCTTCACGTTTAAAAGCTCCTAAGAACATGATTTGGAAACAAGATATACTAATATAATTTTATGTATACTTCAGTAACTTAAAAATTCTTTTGAAGCTTTTTATTATTTTAGGTTACATCTTAATATCGCAGACAAGGAGGGAAACCTTTGACTGTTCCTTATACTTGTACATTTTCACCAAAATCACATGGGATGACTATAGAGTATGCAATGTATGATTGCAAACCAATGCTATGTTTCTGGTGCTCATGCTCTCTCCACAGCATGGAGGATAGTGTGCACACATTATCAACATAAGTGCAAATGTACATACATAAAATGTCATTTTGCTGACCAATTATCTGATAATGAATTAAAAAATATATTTTTATACTGTGCTAAATTATATATATTAAAGGTATACAACATTGATTTGACATACATATCTCTATAACGCCACACTGATTTGACATACGTATTTATGTCATGTACACATTATGTAGTGATTACCATGTTCAGGTTAAACAATATATCCAAAGGCTGTATTTGTGTCTGTCAAGTTCTTTTATCAAAGTTCAAGGAAACTACACAATTTAACGCATAGCTGAAAGTTTCTATCGTTTGACAACATCTCACCATTTTCTATAATCCTGAGTCTCTGGCAACCACCATTCCTCTGTTTGTAAGTATGATATTTTAGAAATTCTACACGTCAGTGAAACTATGTTGTATTTATCACTTTGAATTTGGCATATTTCACTTAATGTCCTCTAGGTTTACACATGTTACAAACAGCAGGATTTCCTTCTTTTCTTCATGACCCATTAATATTTCTTTTAAAATATATTTTTAAAGATAAGTATACAGAATATACAATATACAGTTTTTTTACTGAATATACTTTATTAATTAATTAATTTATTTGAGAGAGAGAAAGAGAGAAAGAGGCAGACAGAGAGGATGAATGAGCATGCTAAGGCCTCTAGCCACTGCAAATAAACTCCAGATGCAAGCACCACCATGTGCAACTGGCTTATGTGGGTAATGGGCAATAAAACCTGGGTCCTTGGCTTAACCATTAAGCCATCTCTCCACTCCAGGACTCAGTATTTGTATGGGCATATGCACAAAATGTCCAACAGTTTGACCATCTCCATATATTAGCTTTTGTGAATGATATTAAAAACAATATGATGGTACAGATATGTCTTTGACATATTTCACTGAATGACATAATTTCATTTCCTTTAGATATATTCACTGGTTTACAGTGGCTCCATTTATTTTTATTTTTATGTTTTTCAAGATAGCGTTTCACTCTAGCCCAGGCTGACATGAAATTCATTCTATATTCTCAGGATGGCCTCAAACTCACGATCCTCCTACCTCTCCCTCCAGAGTTCTGGGATTAAAGGCATGTACCACCATGCCAAGCTAATTAGTGGCTAAATTTTTTTTTTTTTTTTGAGGTAGGGTTTCACTCTAGTCCAGGCTGACTTGGAATTCTCTATGTAGTCTCAGGGTGGCCTCAAGCTTATGATCCTCCTACTTCTGCCTCCTGAATGCTGGGTGCTGGGATTAAAGGCATGCACCACCACATCAGGCTTATTTTTAACTTTTTTTTTTTCTTTAAATGAGAGAGAGAGAGAGAAACAGAACAAGAAGGAGAGCAAGATAGAAAGAGAACTGGCATGCCAGGGCCTTAGCCACTGCAAATGAACTCCAGATGTGTACACCTTAGGTGCATGTGCTACCTGTGTGCATGCATCACTTTGTGCATCTGGCTTATGTGGGATCTGGTAAGTCGAACCTGGGTCCTTAGGCTTTGCAGGCAAGCACCTTAACTCCTAAGCCATCTCTCCAGCCCTACTTTTTTTTGGGGGGGAGGGGGGAGTTTTGAGGTAGGGTCTCACTCTAGCCCAAGCTAACCTGGAATTCACTATGGAGTCTCAGGGTGGCCTCGAACTCACAGTGATCCTCCTACCTCTGCCTCCCAAGTGCTGGGATTAAAGGCTTGTGCCACCACACCCATCTCCAGCCCTACTTTTAAAAATATTTTATTTTTATTTGTTTATTAGAAAAAGAGAGAGAGAGAGGGAGATAATGGGCATACGATGGCCTCCAGCCAATGCAAACAAACTCCAGACGCATGTGCCACCTTGTACATCTGGCTTATGTGGGTCCTGAGGAGTGGAACCTTAGTCCTTTGGCTTTGTAGGCAAGTGCCTTAACCACTAAGCCATCTCTTCAGCCCTCTTTTTAACTTTTTGAGGAACGTTCTAATTGTTTTCCATGAAAACTGCCCCAATTTACATTTACATTTCCACCCAATGTCAGGTCTACGTGAGCGCCTTGTTCTCATTCTCACCAACACTTGTGGCTTTTTGTTGTTGTTTTGTTTTTTGAGGTAGGGTCTTGTTCTAGACCAGACTGACCTGGAATTCACTGGGTACTCTCAGGGTGGCCTTAAAGTCACAGCAATTCGCTTACCTCTGCCTCCCAAGGGCTGGGATTAAAGGTGTGTGTCACCATGCCCAGCTGTCTTTTTTTTTTCTTTCCAAAAATTTGTTTTTTATTAATAACTTCTATGATTATAAAAAAATGTCCCATGGTAATACTCTCCCTTCCCCCACTTCCCCCTTTGAAGCTCCATTTTCCCCATCTCAATCAGTCTCTCTTTTATTTGGACATCATGATCTTTTCCTCCTATTATGATGATCTTGTGTAGGTAGTGTCAGGCACTGTGAGGTCATGGATATCCAGGCCATTTTGTGTCTGGGGGGAGCCCGTTGTAAGGAGTCCTACCATTCCTTTGGCTCTTACATTCTTTCTGCCACCTCTTCTGCAATAGTAACTTGTCTTTTGATAACAGCCATTCCAATAATGAGAGGGAATATCTTCTTATAGTTTTTTTACAAATTTTTTTGTTTATTATTTATTTGAGAGCAACAGACAGAGAAAGAAGCAGATAGAGAGAAAGACAATGGGCACGCCAGGGCTTCCAGCCACTGCAAACAAACTCCAGATGCATGCGGCCCCTTTTGCATCTGGCTAAAGTGGGTCCTGGGGAATCGAGCCTCGAACCGGGGTACTTAGGCTTCACAGGCAAACACTTAACTGCTAAGCCATCTCTCTAGCCCATCTTATAGTTTTAATTTGTGCTTCTCTAATGATGACTGCTTTTGGGTACATTTTCATGTATTTGTTAGAAAAAGAACAAACTAGCCAGGCCTGGTGGCCCACGCCTTTGATCCCAGCACTGGCGAGACAGAGGCAGGAGGATCACTGTGAGTTTGAGGCTGCCCTGAGAATACAGAGTGAATTGCAGGTCAGCCTGAGCCAGAGTGAGACCCTATCTCAAAGAAAAACGAAAAACAAAAAACAAAAAACTAAGCCAGGCGTGGTAGCACATGCCGTTTTGTTTTGCTTTGTTTTTTTGTTTTTTTTCAAGGTAGGGTCTCACTCTGGTTCAGGCTGACCTAGAATTCACTATGTAGGCTTAGGGTGGCCTCAAACTCACAGTGGTCCTCCTCCCTCTGCCTCCCTAGTGCTGGGATTAAAGGTGTGCACCACCAGGCCTGGCTGCAGCACATGCTTTTAATTCCAGCAATCAGAAAGCACAGGGAGGAGGATCACTGTGACTTTGATGTCAGCCTGGGACTATAGAAAGATAGTACTTAAAAAAGAAAGAAAGAAAAAAATAGCAAACCTGGGGCTGGAGATATGTCTCCGAAGTAAAAGACCCTTGTTTGTAAAGTGACAAAAACACCTATAATCTCAATGCATCTACAGTAATGGGAGACAGAGCCAAGAGAATCCTAAGAGTGGATGGAGAAGAGAAACTTCCCAGAGTTGTCCTCTGACCTTCATACCCACACACGGAGTATCAGGCACGCACCTATACTCACACACACACACACACACACACACACACACACACACACACTGTAAAAATAGGAGAGAAAGCAAGCTTTCATGGAGGAATAAATGTAAGTGTTATTAACAGTAGTCTACAAAGAATCTCTTCTGGTACAGAAAAACCATTTATCTTAATATTTTCTCTTTTTTTAGAGAGAAAGAGAAAGAAGAGATTTGGCACCACAGGACCTCAGCCACTGGAATCAGACTCCAGATGTTTGCGCCACCTAGTGGGCATGTGTGACCTTGCACTAGTGCATCTAGCTAACATGGGATCTGGAGAGCCAAACATGGGTCCTTACACCTTGCAAGCAAGCGCCTTAACCACAAAGCTATTTCTTCAGCCCTATCTTAATATTTTCTAAAGAGAGAGTTATGATTCCTAGGATAAAAGTAGACACTAGAGTACATACCAGTGCATTTCCTTGTGGGACTGATTTCGTTTGTGGATTGCATCTCCATTTATAATATCCCGGTTACTATTAGTAAGTACACCTCCAAAATCGTAAGGCCCTACAAAAACAAAGGGAAGAATCCTAGAATTCAACTGGAGGGTAGCACTGATCTGATGTTCAGATGTAAAAGTACCATATAAGTATCCCATTGATAAAAATATAAGATAATTTTAAAACATATAAATAACTTTAAAATTTAAAATTCTATTAAAGTGAATATTTAAATGATTTTAGCATGTTGCATATTTCAACATTATAAATAATCATTTAAGTATTCACCAATTTCTTCAAAGAGAATATAATGAGAAACAAAACAAGAATCTCTAGCATCCCATCAATTTGGGGAGTGAGGACTGGAGAGATGGCTTAGTGGTTAAGGCACTTGCATATGAAGCCTAAGGACCCAGGTTCAATTCTCCAGTACCCATGTAAGCCAGATGCACAAGTTAGTTCATTTGCAGTGGTTAGAGGCCCCGGTGCACCCATTTTCTCTTTCTATCTCTGCCTGTTTCAATCTCTTAAATAAATAAAGATTAAGAAAAATTTGGGGAGTGAAAAGGTATGGAGACCTTGGATGTTCAAAATAACATTTATATTGCAAACAATATGTAAATCTCCTCACAAAATTACTTTAAAAAGAAAGCTGCAGCTGGGCATGGTGGTGCATGCCTTTAATCCCAGTACTTGGGAACCAGAGGTAGGAGGATTGCCATGAGTTCAAGGCTACCCTGAGACTACACAGTGAATTACAGGTCAGCCTGGGCTAGAGCAAGACCCTACCTTAAAAAGAAAGAAAGAAAGCTGCAGGGGCTGGAGAGAAGGCTTAAGGTGCTTGTCTGAGAGGCCTAAGGACCCATGTTCAACCCCCCAGATCCCACGTAAGCCAGATATACAAGATGGTGTATGAACAAAGACTGTGCACGCATCTGAAGTTCGACTACAGTGGCTGGAGGCCCTGGTGTACCAACTCTCTCATTAAAAAAAAGAAAGGTACAAACTATAATCTTAATCTCTTAAATATAATTTTTTTTTCCCCAAGTTAGGATCTCATTCTAGCTCAGGCTGACCTGGAATTCATTCTGTAGTCTCAGGATGGCCTGAAACTCATGGAGATCCTTCTACCTCTGAGTGCTGGGATTAAAGGTGTGAGCCACCACGACTGGCTTTAATCTTTTACATGTAAGTTTTTTACACATATATTATTATCTTTATGGGCTGCGGTTGTGTTTACATTGCCCAGATTGGTCTTAAACTCCTGGGCATCAGTAATTCTCCTCCTGCCTCAGCTTCTCAAGCAGCTAGGCATACAGGGGCACAGCACTACATCTAATCCAGTGAATATCTTTTTGTTTGTTTGTTTTCTGAGGTAGAGTCTCATTATCTCACCCTAGCTCAGGCTGACCTGAAATTCACTTTGTCGTCTCAGGCTGGCCTTGAACTCTCAGTGATCCTCCTACCTCTGCCTCCCAAGTGCTGGGATTAAAGGCGTGCACCACCACACTTGGTGCAGTGAATATCTTTTTTCTTTTTTTTTGAGGTAGTGTCTCACTCTAGCCCAAGCTGACCTGGAGTTCACTATGGAGTCGCAGGGTGGCCTCGAATTCACAGCAATCCTCCTACCTCTGCCTCCCAGTGCTGGGATTAAAGGCATGCACCACCATGCCCGGCCTATATCTTAAATGAGCTACTACTCATTATAAAGTTTAAAGAAAGATTTGAATGGGACTTGAAAATTCTCTTTACCATTATAAAAAATGTACTGACAAATTTCAGTATGTGAAAAATTCAATTATTATCAATAATATATCAACTACGTTAGTTTTGATTTTATTGTTACACTTTTCCCACTGGTCATAAGAATTAGCTAACTGAACAATTTCAACTTGTGAGATGTTCAGATAATCTCTGTGAAAGAATCATTCAGTTATCACCTACAATAACTTGGAAAATTTGCAATAAGGGCTCCATATGCAAAGAGAGACCCAGAAACCAGACTTAATATATAAAACAAAAGTGTATTTTAAAATTTTATTTTATTTTATTTATTTGAGAGACAGCAAGTAAAATAGGCAGGCAGAAAGAGAGAGACAGAGAGACAGAGAGCGCACACGAGAGTGAGCGAGTGCACACCAGGGCATCCAGCTGTTATAAACGAACTCCAGATGCATATACCTCTTTAAAAGGCATATTTCTAAAATAACATAAATGACTTTTAAATTAAAAACTAATGCAGTTTATGGTATTGTACCACCTTTTTTTTCCAATGCAAGGGATTAAACTCAGGGCCTTGTGCATGCTAGGCAAGTGCTCTACCACAGAGCTATGTCCCCATCCCCTTGCATCACTTTTAATTCTCAGTGTTGCATTATATCCCTTTCAAACATTACTGCAATGCAAAGATGATCAGATTTGGTATTTGTTTTCTTTTTCACATTTTAAGAGAATTTGTAGGCCATGCAAGGAAGATGGTAGGGACATGCATTTTATAAAGGAATGCAGATTTCAACAAACAGATGAGGAGGAAAATGTTGAAAAATGTTAAAATTCTTTTTCCCAAAAAATTTAATTTCTTTATTTACATCCAAGATACTCAGAGCAACTTTTGGACTTATATTTTCTGAAGTGTTTAACGTTTTATTCTGAAATAGCATCCCAATATCGCACAGGTTGAATCGATAAAAAAATTGAAAGGACTGAAAATAAAATCATAACAAGGACTTGAACTTTCACAGTTACAAAGTACACTGATTTCTACAAAGACTTTCAGCCAGAATATAGCCACTGATCAGATCCCCAATGCACCGAAAGCTTAGAACAATTCAATGATGTGAGGTAAATTGTCAACTGGCAAATTCTACCATTATTTTCATTGCCAAAACATCAAACTCCACATGCGTATATCCACATATAACTTCAGCCAATTTGATAGTGAAGTATGTATTTAATACATGAATTGTCTAGTGATTTTTGGATTTCAAAGTATAATAGTTAGGCAAGAAAAATTGTCAGGGCTATCTGCAAGGTTGACACCTTAACAAATAGAGTAAGTTTTAAATTTGAAAGCTTTTTTAGGAAGCTTAAGGGGTCTCTGGGCTGTGGGCCATTGTCTTGTAGAAAATAAAGAGAATTCAAGCCCTGCTCACGATGGGGAGCATTCCTTTATTGTACCTTCACTATCAGAACGACCTGTGGGAAAAATGCCAGTGGCTGACAGGTAAATCAGAAGCACACTATTGGCAGGCAGCTCCTGAAATTAAAGAAAATCACAGATACAAAACCACACACAGGAGAACAACAGAGTTATTATTCAAATGTCAGGATACTGTAGAAATATAGGGGAAGCAATGAAATTTAACATACTGTTATTTCCAAAAGAAAAGTCATTCCTGCTGGTTACAACCTAAAACTAGCTACATAGCAAAGGTTAATTGTAGATGTATAATGTGTAACTGTTACAAAAGTTGGAAAAGACCAAATCCTGCTACACACACACACACACATATACACACACACCCCCAAAAAAGAAAGAAAACTAAACAACCATTATTTAGAGAAAAATTTCTGGAAATGAAGAGTGTTCTAAAAGGCAAACTTCCTCTACCTCTCAGTATCTATTCTTTGAGGTAAGGTCTTGTGATGGAGCTCAGGCTCCCCTGGTACTTGTTTTGTTAAGTAGCCCAAGAAGGTCTCCAACTCAAGATCCTCCTGCCCAAATTTTGGGATTATAGGCATGTAGCCACACTGTGGTATAACAAGGTCAAAATGTCCCCTAGAACTCCCTGCACACATAAATGCTCCAGTTTCACTTTGTACTCACTGTTAAACATAAGGTAATATTCTAAAGTCCTGGAGAGAGGAGAATAATCAATATTCTCATTAACTGATGAAAAAAAATTTCACATGATAAGCAACTACCTTTCTAAAAATAGCTATAGTTGGGGTCATTATTCACAAAGCAATTTTAAATATTTATATTTTACCTAAACACTTACTTCCAATATCTGGATAGTGATACTATAAGTCCATCAAATGCATACTATCCATTATATAACAATTTCTTGGGCTGGAAAGATAGCTTAGCGATTAAGTGCACTTTCTTGCAAAGCCTGAGGGCCTGGGTTTAATTTCCCAGTACCCATCTTAAGCCAGATGCACAGTGGCGCATGCGTCTGGAGTTGGTTTGCAGCAGCAGGAGGCCTTGGCATGCCCATACTCATTCACTCTAGCTCTTTGCCTGTCCCTCTTTCTCAAACATATATATGTATGCAAACACACATATAAAGGTACTGGGTCACACATACCTTAAAAGATGCTGCTAAGAATGTGTACAGTTGGCTGAAGGTTGGTTTGTAGAGCAGATACTTGTGGGGGTTTTCTCGTCTTGTAGGCTTGTCACCTGATTCCTACATTTACACATCGAAAACAATACACAGAAGTGATATTGGACATTGGATATTGGACATATTTCCTTTCTACCAAATATCCAAATTCTACACACTATACTATGATCATGCTTATCAAGGTCTCAATGTCTCATCAATTCTTTTGTTTGTTTACAAACAAGAAATCATTATGTAACTTAGGCTGGCCTCAAACTTGTGACAATCCTTCTGCCTCAGCCTCCTGAGTGCTGGGATTACAGACATGAGCCATCATGCCTGGTGCAAGAAAGTTCTTTATTCACATTCATGTACCCCAAGAGAAGCAGAAGTAGCAAGAGGTACAACACTGGCAAATGTGAGGGAAAAAAATCACCTGCATTCCTGGTTTATTCATCTGGGAAGCTAAATTCATTGGCTCCCTTTCCAGGGCTTGTAACATCCGGAACATGTCAACAGTTAACTCACTGAATTTAACCTGTAAGAAAAACAAACCTGGTCATTAGTGTAATGGGCAGAACTTCTGGTGTTTAATTACATTATTTATTCTTGCATATTTTTCTTGTATTCTTGATCACAGGTGGTATTTTAGTCTCTAATATTTCATTATGAAGTTTTGTTTGTTTTTGTTTTTCAAGGTAGGGTCTAGCTCTAGTGGAGGCAGACCTGGAATTCACTATGTAATCTCAAGGTGGCCTCGAACTCCTCCTTCTGCCTCTCGAGTCCTAAAATAAAAGGCATGTGCCACCACGCCTGGCTTTCATTATGAAGTTTTTCACAAGAACTGTGCACAGACATATGATCACCATATGATATACATGACTAGCACATTCAGGCTTGCTCCATCACGTTTCTCCTTCTATCCACATCCCCATTGATCTACCAATTTCTTTATGTATTTTTAAAACAGCAACAAAAAAGAGGTATAAAAACATGGGTCCTGAGATGGAGAGATTCCTCATTGGTTAGAGTACTTGCTTGCAAAGCCTGACAACCTGGGTTTGATTCCCCAGCACCCATGGAAAGCCAGAAACACAATGTGATGCATGTGTCTGGAGTTCATGTGCAGTTGCAGAAGACCCTGATGCTCCCATACTCACATTTCTCTCCCTTTCTTGCTCCTTTTCTACCCTCATTCCTTTGCAAATAAATAAATAAATATATTTTTTAAAAGCATGGGCCCTACAAAACATGCTAACTTTTAGCTAGGCTGAGAATATTGTTTAGACTCATTTATAATTTCTTGAGGATTTTTTGGCACTACACAATATTTTACACTGCATCCTTTTCCATTTTCTTTTATATATTTTTATTTACTTATTTATTTCAGAGAGAGAGAATGGGTACACCAGAGCCTCTTGACACTGAAAACTTCAGATGCATGTACCTGTGCCACTCTACATATCTGCTTTATGTGGGCACTTGGAATCAAACCTGGACTGTCAGGCTTTGTAAACAAGTGCCTTTAACCATGAAGCCATTTAACTTTTTAGTTAAGGTGAGTATCTGTATATGAAGATTATTCACTGGAGGCCAGGTGTGGAGGCAAATGCCTTTAACCCCAGCACTTGGGAGGTGGAGGTATGAGGAGCACTGTGAATTTGAGGCCAGTCTGAGACTACATAGTGAATTCCAGGTCAGCTTGGGCTAGAGAGAAACCCTACTTTGAAAAATGAAACAACAAAATTTTTCACTGGAGTTTCAAAATGTAACTCATTTATACACACACACATGCTACGGTGTTACGGTATTGGTTATAAAACCCAGGGTCTTATGCATGTCAGATAAACATTCTATCACTGAGCCACACACCAGTCATATTTTCATATTTAATACCTTTCTGAAGACTAACAAAACTTGATTTTCAACCATTCACAGAGCAAAAGCATAAAGAAGGAAATTCTAAATACATTTAATCTTTCAACATAGAACTGCATTTCCTAAAATATGCTATGACTGTCCCAAATTCCTACATATTCGTCAACTATTACCATTACACAACAGAATGAAAGAAGCCCTCCTATACTTTATGATCAACCACATATCTGTCTGTCCTTTCAGTCTAAAATGTGTCATGTAATAAGAGCACATGTTTTAGGGTAAAATAGCTGTATGAGAGTTATTACAGGGCCGCATTGTGCAACCCAGGCTGGCCTCAACTCCTATTTCTCCCTCCATGTCTTAGGGATGCAACAAGCCTGTGCCACAGTACCTGACTTCTCATAATTGTTCCAAGGAGCAAACTCTATATGCAGCAAAATTACAAGTTCTAATTTTAGTCTGGTTTTGTTGTTGTTTGCCTGGTTTTCTTTTTTCTATTTGAAACAAGGTCTTACTATATAACCCTGGCTGGCCTAAAGCTCACTATGTAACCCAGACTGGCAACAAACTCACAGCAACCCTTCTGGCTCTACCTTCCAAGTGCTTGGATTACAGGCATGTGCCACACATCCAGCAGACCTACTCCTTAAAAATCTTTGTTTTCATGCCATTAGAGGACATACATTCCACAGTATAAGCCTGCTGGTGCTCATCTGACCACTCATGCCAGGCACCCTCGGACCTTCATACTCCCTGTTTCCAAGACTGCACCAATTTCCTTCAGTCCTGCAGCTCAACACTCATTAGCACCCTCAACCTCATAGATGCCAGACTGGCCACAAACTAGCCATTTAGCTAAGGATAAACTACAACTTCTGATTTTCTCACCTCTACCTCCAAAGTGCTAAGATTATAGGCATGCAGCCAGCATATCCCACTTGCTGTATGCAGTATTGGGGGTTTTGTGCATGCTGGGGAAGTACTCTTATCCCCTGAGCTACATAACAAATTCTGCTAGCTGTACTTTCTAAGGATATTTTTGTTTATTATTTATTTGTTATTATTATTATTTACTTATTTTGGGTTTTTATTTTTTTTTTATAATTTTATTTATTTATTTATTTGAGAGTGACAGACACAGAGAGAAAGACAGATAGAGGGAGAGAGAGAATGGGCGCGCCAGGGCTTCCAGCCTCTGCAAACGACCTCCAGACGCGTGTGCCCCCTTGTGCATCTGGCTAACGTGGGACCTGGGGAACCGAGCCTCGAACCGGGGTCCTTAGGCTTTACAGGCAAGCGCTTAACCGCTAAGCCATCTCTCCAGCCCTTATTTTGGGTTTTTAAAGTGGGGTCTCACTCTAGCATAGGCTGACCTGGAATTCACTATGTAATCTCAGGGTAGTCTTGAACTCAAGGCAATCCTCCTACCTCTGCCTCCCAAGTGCTGGGAGTAAAGGCATGTTCCACCATGCCCAGTTTACAGTTCTATTATTATCACAAGCTATTACTATCATTTATCAAGATTACTGCAAGTTTCCTAACAGTTTATTACCCCACCTGGTCTCTGTTCTGCACAACTACACACAAAATGATCCTCTCAGAAGGTGGTGTGAGCAAAGCACATGGATAATTGAAAAATAATAAAATAACAAATAACATCAAAATACAAAAAAAAGGTGGTGCATGCCTTTACTCCCAGCACTCAGGAGACAAAGACAGGAGAATCACCTTG
The DNA here is from genome assembly GCF_020740685.1 of Jaculus jaculus. NCBI lineage: Eukaryota > Metazoa > Chordata > Mammalia > Rodentia > Dipodidae > Jaculus > Jaculus jaculus. The sequence goes on along the minus strand of NC_059102.1, from coordinate 128,539,332 downwards.
AGTTCAAGCCCACCCTGAGAATACAGAGTGAATTCCAGGTCAGCCTGGGCTACAGTGAGACCTTACTTTTTAGAAACCAAAACCAAACCAAAAAGAAAGGCAGGTATGGTGGTGCATGTCTTTAATCCCATCACTCAGGAGGCAGTGGTAGGTGGATCACTGTGAGTTCAAGGTCACCCTGAGACTACATAGTGATTTCCAGGTCAGCCTAGGCTAAACAGCAATATCCTACCTTGAGAAACAAAACAAAACAACAAAAAAGAGGGCTAACCATGGGATATATTTTATAATCATGGAAAATGTTAATAAAAATTAAAAAAAAAAGAGGGCTGAAGAGATGCCTTAGTGGTTAAGGTGCTTGTCTGCAAAGCCTGAGGACCCTGGTTCAATTCCCCAGTACCCACACATAAGCCAGGTGCCCAAGATGATACATGCATATGGAGGCCCTGTGTATTCATTTCTCACTCTCTCACTCAAATATATACATATATTTTTTTCTTTCTTTCTTTCTTTTTTTTTTTTTGTTTTTTTTTTTGTTTTTTTCGAGGTAGGGTCTCACTCTGGCCCAGGCTGACCTGGAATTCACTATGGAGTCTCAGGGTGGCTTTGAACTCATGGCAATCCTCCCACCTCTGCCTCCTGAGTGCTGGGATTAAAGGCATGCGTCACCATGCCCGGCTTCTTTCTTTTTTTGTTTGTTTGGGTTTTTGAGGTAGAAGAAAGTGGTGGGGGGGAGAGAGAGGGTATTACCATGGGAAATTTTTTATAATCATGGAAAATGTTAATAAAAATTGAGAAAAAGAAATTTAAAAAATATCTGGGCATGGCAGTGTACACCTTTAATCCCAGCACTCAAGAGGCAGAGGTAGAAGGATGGGGTGAGTTCGAGGCAAGCCTGGGACTACAGACTGAGTTGCAAGTTAGCCCAGACTAATATGGTACCCTGCCTCAGAACAAACACACACAAAACAAAGAAAAAAAAATAACTATAAAATTTAAAATGGTGTCAGTATGGTGGCTCAGACCTTTAAACCCAGCACTCCAGAGGCTGAAGTAGGAGGATAACTGAGAGTTTGAGACCAGCCTAGGCTACAGAATGAGTTCCAGGTGAGGTTTAACTGGAATGAGACTCTGCCTGAAAAAAATAAATAAAGCAATAACTGGAAACTTATTAGAAAATGACAGATGTTAAGGTAGGAATCAACATTCAAAAATACATAAAACAGATGACTTTCTGATATTCAGTAGATTTTCGTAAAGTACATTTCATTTTTAGTGTATTAAATCCTCATCTTCACATGAGTTTTGTAATTAAAACATTTGAAATTCACTTTTGACCAATGAATTAATTTTCCAAACAGCTCTTCTTCCTTCTTTTGGCTGATTGGAGAAATAATATGTGGAAAGTTTAGACAGTTTATAAAATTGTAAGCAAGGGATGAGGAGATGATTCAGCAGTTAAATGCACTTGTTTGCAAGCCTGTCAGCCCAAGTTTGATTCCCCAGTACCCATGTAAACCTGGATGCAAAGTGCACAGGTGCCTGTGGTCACACAGTGCCTATGGCAATGGGAGGAAGAGTCAGAAGAACCTGGAAGCTCACAGGGCAACTAAATTGGTGCATGCAGCAGCAAAACAAGAGACCCTGTCTCAAAGAAGATGAAAGGAGAGGACAACCATCTGCAGGGTGTCCTCAGACCTCCAGTTGTGTGCTATGGCATGTGCCTTCATGCATGCATGCATGCATATACACACACACACACACACACACACACACACACACACAAAGTTGTATAAAAGAAGATAAAAATCAATTATAAGTGATAGTCACAAACAAGCTTTTTGGATATTGATGAATTTTTTTCATTTCCCCTTTCCCCTGCCCTTTTCCTTTTCTTTTCTTTTCCTCGGTTTTTCAAGGTAGGCTCTCACTCTAGTCCAGATTAACCTGGAATTCACTATGTAGTCTCAGGGTGGCCTTGAACTTATGGTGATCCTCCTACCTCTGCTTCCCGAGTGCTGGGATTAATGGCATGTACCACCATAGCTCTTGCTAGTATTTTGTCTATGAGTGCACACATTTTAACGTGAAATCACTACAAATATATTTTCATTTACCATGTCCCAGGTATCTTCTTTTTCAAAAATTTTTTTTTCTCATTTATTTTTTTTATTTATTTGAGAGCAACAGACACAGAGAGAAAGAGGCAGAGAGAGAGAGAGAGAGAGAGAGAGAGAGAGAGAGAATGGGCACGCCAGGGCTTCCAGCCACTGCAAACGAACTCCAGACGCATGCGCCCCCTTGTGCATCTGGCTAACGCGGGTCCTGGGGAATCAAGCCTCAAACCAGGATCCTTAGGCTCCACAGGCAAGTGCTTAACCGCTAAGCCATCTCTCCAGCCCCAACTATCTTCTTATGTCATTAAAAATTCTTTCTTTTTTTTCTTTTATTCTTTTGGAATTTGAAGTAGGGTCTCACTCTAGCCCAGGCTGACCTGGAATTCACTATGAGGTCTCAGGGTGGCCTCAAACTCAGTGATCCTCCAATGTCTACCTATGGATGCCATCACACCTGGCCAAAAATTCTTTCTTTAAAAAAAAAAAATTTGGGCGCTGGAGTGATGGCTTAGCAGTTAAGGCACTTGCATGCGAAACCTAAGGACCTAGGTTCAATTCCTCAGGATCCACACAAGCCAGATGCACATGGTGGCACATGTATATGGAGTTTGTTTGCAATGGCTAGAGGCCCTGGCATGCCTATTCTCTCAATCTAATAAATAAATAAACATAAAATATTAAAAAAAAATATTTTACTTATTTGCAAGCAAAGAGATAGAAAAGGAGAGAGGGAGAGATTAGGTGTGCTAGAACCTCCCGCCACTGGAAATGAACTCCAGAAACACGTACCGCTTTGTGCATTTGGTTTTATATGAGTACTGGCGATTTGAAACTGGACCAAAAGGCTTTGCAAGCAAGCACATTCAACCACTGAGCCATCATTCCATCCCTAAAAATTGCTTTTAGCCATTTAGGTGTCAAATATATTTCATATATGAAAATGGCATTATATATTAAATCATTATCTCATTCATGTTAGGATATTTACCAGGAATAAATTCCATGATTATTTAAAACCTTTTGCAAAGTTATGTGTAATTCCTTCACAGTTCTTTACCTGATTATTACAATTACCAATAATAAGTGCATCAGCCAAAGACAACTGTCCAACAATCATGCCCTGCTCCAGCAAGGGGGCTCCTGTTTCGGCAAGACGATTGGATGTTATAACAATGGTATTATCATCATTTAATACCATTACAGGGTCCGCCTAAAGAAAAAAATAGGAGGTTAATGTTAAGATAACACATCAATAGCTATTTCTCTTTTTGAGACAATGTACACACCATAAAAACATATACCACAGTACCATTTACCTACTCATGATTATGAAACCTTTCCTTCAAAAACTAAAGATAAGCCATGTATGGTGATGTACATCTTTAATCCCAGCACTCGGGAGGCACAGGTAGGAGGACTGCTGTGAGTTCAAGGCCACCCTACTTTGAAAACATTAAAAGAAAAAAAACTAACCTCAATGAAAGCTGCTACTTCTTGAAGCACCAAGTTCCACTCCACTTGATCTTCAGTGTTAAAGCGATGAGTATAATCTTCAATTTCATCAGACAATTCCTGATGTTAAAACATTAGTTATTAAAAACTGCCATACAAATATATAGCTGGGTTGTAATATTCTTAACAGAAAGTAACATAGTTAAGTATAATTCTTTTCAATGTTCAAGCCTAATTGTAACTATAAACAATGAAAACCACAGGTTTAATTCTAATTCAAAAATTTCAGAACAGCATGCATCAAATAAAAATTTTATAAGCATTGAGGGCTGGCTTAGCAATTAAGGCATTTGTTGCACAGCCAAAGGTCCCAGGATCCACATGAGCCAGATGCACAAGGTGGCACATGTGTCGAGTTCATTTGCAGTGGCTGGTGGCCCTGGCATGCCCATTCTTTCTCTCTCAAATAAATAAATAAATAATTTAAAAAAGTTTGCCAGTCCGGTGTCAAATCTTTAACACCCATAAACGCAGATGCAAAATGTGATGCAAACATCTGGCATTTGTTCACAGTAGCCAGAGACCTCGGTGTGCACATGAGCATGCATACACACATACTACGCAGACAATGAGTAAAAATTGTCAATAAAAAGGAATAAAACTGATGAATGGGCTAGACAGATGGCTCAGCAAAGCTGAACTACCCAAGTTCGATTTCCCAGTTACCACATAAAACCAGATGCACAAAGTAGTGTATGCATTTGGAGTTTGTTTTCAGTGGCTGGAGGCCCTGGCATGCCTACTTTGTCTCTCTTCTAATCTATCTCTGCTTACAAATAAATAAATAAAAATTTTCCTCAAACTTTTTAAACAAACTTTGTTTATTTACTTGAAGAGGGAGAATGGACATGCCAGGGCCTCTAGCTGCTGCTAATTAACTCCAGATGCATGTGCCACCTTGTGCATCTGGCTTGTGTGGGTCCTGGGGAAATCAACTGAACCTGAGTTCTTTGGCTTTGTAGGCAAGCACCTTAACCACTAAGCTACCTCTCCAGCCCCAAATATTTTTTTTAAAAGGGCTGGAGTAATGGTCTGGGCTAGAATGAGAGCCTACCTTGAAAAACAAACAAACAATAAAGACTGGAGAGATTGCTTAGTGGTTAAGGCACTTGCCTGCAAAGCCTAAGGACCCAGGTTCAATTCCCCAGTACCCACATAAGCTAGATGCACAAGTCTGGAGGCCGTGGTGTGCCCATATTCTCTCTCAACTAAGTAATAATAATTTTTAAAAAAAGAGTAAAAACTAAAGGGCTGGAGAGATGGCTTAGTAGTTAAGGTGTTTGCCTGAAAAGCCAAAGGACCTAGGTTTGATTCCCTAGGACCCACACAAGCCAGATAAACAAGGTGGCACATGCATCTGGAGTTAATTTGCAGCAGCTGGAGGTCCTGGTGTGACTTTTTTTTTTTTTTTTTTTTGGTTTTTCCAGGTAGGGTCTCACTCTAGCCCAGGTTGACCTGGAATTTACTATGGAGTCTCAGGGTGGCCTTGAACTCACAGTGATCCTCCAACCTCTGCCTCCCCTGCTGGGATTAAAGGCGTGCGCCACCATGCCCGGTGATTTTCTCTCTCTCTTAAATAAATTTAAAAAAAATAAGGAAAAATAAAAGTTAAATAAAGAACTTTACAAACATTGACTTCCTATTCAGTGCTATATCTGCAATAAATTAATATACACAAATGACTGGAAGGAGCAATCACAAAATTTTAATATTTAATATTTATCAAATACTTCCTGATTTTCTTTGAGTCCAAAATATTAAGAAGTTTGCCATCAAATCAATCAATGAAATTTTCCAATAAAAACCTTTGGGTACAGGGCATCCAGAATTTATCATTCAACAGTTATAGTTGTTAAGGTATACTGAATGCTATTAACATTTTTTTTAAGCATTAAAAAAAAATTAGGTATTTATTGAGAGAGAGAAGAGGGAGAGAATGTGAATGCAAGGGCCTCCACTTGCTGCAAACAAACTCCAGATGCATGCATCATCTTGTGCATCTGGCTCATGTGGGTCCTGGAGAATGGAGCCTGGACCCTTTGGCTTTGTAGACAAGTGCCTTAACCGGTGAGCAATCTCTCTAGCCAGCCTGTTAATTTTTAACTACCTAAGGGATTGAGGGATAGAGCAGCAATGAAACTCTTAAATTGTGATAATCTTGACTGTCAATATATCTGGATTGAGCAGTTTGTAGGTGGTTAGGAAAGCACATCTCTGGATAAGTCTGTGACAGGAGACAGTGAGTGCTCCAGTATTATGAGTGGCCTCATCCACAGAAGGGACTCAATACGTCTGTGAGAGGAGACTGTGAGTGCTCCAGAATTATAAACGATCTCATCCACAGAAGGGATTCAAAACTTTAATATAGTTACCTTTACCAGATCCTTCACAACATCCATCTTGTTGAGAAGAAGACAAACCACTATAAATCTTGCATAGTATCGTAGCTTCTTAACTACCAATTCAGGTCTATAGCAGATAAAAGAAAAGTCAGTCATTAGTTTAAGTCAGAACACATGCTTTTGAATTTTTTCTAATATTTTGATGGCTTTTAAAACCTCATCAATTTTTGGATGGTTAAGAAATTTCCGCATCAGAGCTGGAGAGATGGCTTAGCGGTTAAGCGCTTGCCTGTAAAGCCTAAGGACCCTGGTCGAGGCTCAATTCCCCAGGACCCACATTACCAAGATGCACAAGGGGGCGCATATGTCTGGAGTTCATTTGCAGTGGCTGGAAGCCCTGGCGCACCCATTCTCTCTCTCTCTCTGCCTCTTTCTCTGTCTGTTGCTCTCAAATAAATAAAAATAAAAAAATTAAAAAATTCCACATCAAACCACACTGGCCTTAGCTAGGCATGGTCATGCATGTGTTTAATCCCAGCAAGGATGCAAGGTCAAGTACTGACGTTGAGACCAACTCAGGCTACATGAGACCCTGTCTCCAAAAGGGAAAGGAAAAGAAAAAAAAAAAAAAAGCATAAAACATATATTCTCTCAAACACATTTCTTTGGGCTGGGTGCTAAGGTAGGGTTTTCCCTCTAGCCCAGGCTGACCTGAATCTTACTCTGTTGTCACAGGCTGGCCTCAAACTCAGTGATTTTCCTATCTCTGCTTCTGAGTGCTGGTATTAAAAGTGTACACCACCATACCCAGTTTAAACACATTCTTTTACACAATGATTAAGTCACAATTCATATATTCATTAATTCAGCAAAAATCTACTGAGAATTTGGATGCCTAAAAATAATGCTACGTTTTAAAAGGACAGTAATTAAAATAGAAAGACCAGTGGTGCACGCCTTTAATCCCAGCACTCGGGAAGCAGAGGTAGGAGGATTGCCGTGTGTTCACAGACACCCTGAGACTATATAGTGAATTCCAGGTCAGCATGGGCTAGAGTGAGACCCTACATCAAAAAACCAACCCCCCCCCCAAAAAAAAGAAAGAAAAAGAAAAAGAAAAAAAAGACCAAAACTCTTCTTTACAGACCTTATAGGAATAGAAGCAAGTAAAATATAGATGACTAAAATGAACTCATAATATAGGGGAATAAATAATAACAAGAGAAATAAAAGACACTACTTGAGGCCTGCCATGGATTGAGTCTCAAATGTCCCCCCATAAGCTTACACATCTGAACACTTAGACCACAGCTTATATTGGTTACACTGGTTTTGGGATGTTGGCAGAAGTAGGCCAATGAGGGAAGGACTTGACAGTAACTGACCAACCCTACTTCTGCCAAAGCTCCCTACTTCCTGCCAATGTGATGGAACCACACAGGTTCTTGCTGCTCCCACCATCATATCTTCTCTACTATAATGGACTATAACCTAACAAACGGAGAACCACAATGAATTCTCCCTCTCTTATTATGTTGCTTCTTTCAGGTATTTTACAGTGATGAGAAAGTGTAAGAATAGTCCCACAGGACTGGATAGTGAGTGAGAAAAGGCTTCCTGGAGAAAGTAGTAAGCTTTTACAAAGATATATGGCTCATTTGGTCAAGTCCCTGCCTTGTAACCATGAGAATAGGAGTTTCACCCCCCAGAACCCATGTAAAAAACTGCACATGGTTGCATGTACTTGAGATCCAATCATTGTGGGAGATGGAAACAGGTGGATCCTTGGGGCTCCCTAGCCAGCCTGTCTAGCCCACGTGGTAAGCTCCAGGCCAGTGAGAGACCTTATCTCAAAATCAAGGTGTCGTGTGCCTGAGCAACACAAGAGGTTGTCCTCTGGCCTCCACACACATCCACAAACACATGTGCACACTCACACACACTGGAGTCTAGCCAGCTGTCAAAGGGATCATTACGTCAACATAAAGGGTAACAGTAGTGAAGTTTTTGTGTTAATTAAAGTAGGCATTATGAATCTAAAACTGAAAGCTTTAGAACTTCAGAATGGTGATGTCAAGGAGGGACTAGCTGACAAATCCAGACCACCACCAAGCTTTTGCACAACGGGTTGGCATTTGGTTCTCTCTTGTCCCAAAGCAAGAGATTTCTCATTTTCGCTCCAAATAATCCACTAGCCAACAGCAAAGGAACAATTCAGATGTGTTTGCTGCTGAAGGAGAAATTGCAATAAATCAAAGTCTTGGGTCTTAAGCAAGGGGCCCAAGGCCTATTTCCCTCCTGGCACATTAGAAAATACAGGAAGGTGAGCTTCAAAATGCATTTTGCTATTGCATAAAATAGTTCTCTTCATATATTCATATGTATATATATTTAAAGGCAGGGTCTCATTCTAGCCCAGCTGGCCTCAATTCACAACAATCCTACCTCTGCATCTGGCATGCTGGAATAAATGCAAGTGCCAACACATCTGACTCTCTGTGTGTACTTTTAATACTGATAAGTGTTACACAATTATTTGCAGTTTTTAGAAGTATAACTTATTTCATCAAAAATTAATACAATTTAGCTGTGTGTGAAGGCACACCTGTAATTACATACCTGGAATCCCAGTACTTGGGAGGTTAAGGTAGAAGGATCACCATGAGTTCAAGGCCAGCTTGGGCATGGGCTACAATGTGAAAACTGTCTCACAAAAAAAACAAAAACAAAAAAACTGCGCATGGTGGCACTCAATGAATCCCAGTACTGGATAGGGAGAGGCAGGAATTCAAGGCTAACCTAGGACTGTAGATGAATTCCAGGTCAGCCTGGGCTAAACTGAGACCTCATTTAAAAACACAGAGAGAAAAGGGAGGAAAGAAAAAAAAAAAAAAAAAAAAGGAAAGCCCAAGAAGGAGACACTTAGGAGGCAAAGGTAGGAGGACCACTGGGACCTCAGGGCTATGACTACAGAGTGTCAGTTCAGTCTGGGTTACAGTGAGACCCTACCTGCTTCAAAAAAAGAAGACAAATTGAATAAGCTGAATGGGAAAAAGAATTAAGGCTAGAGGAAAAGCACTAATGGAGCTTTTTTTTTTTTTTTTTTTTGAGGTTGGATCATGTTCTGGCCCAGGCTGGCCGCAAACTCACAGCTATTCACCTCTGGCTCCTGAGTGCTGGGATTAAAGGCATATACCACCATGCCCGGCACTGATGAAGCTTTGACAGAGGATGAAAGAAGGAAGGACAGACAAGAAATGACTTTAGCATCTACACAGTGGGCCATGTCAAAGAAACTCCCCTAGACAAGTCTGCATAAGATGTGTAAGGGAATAAAATAATTTGTCAGAGGAAAATATTCCCAAAAATATAACTGTCTAGGGCTGGAAAGACAGATTATTGGTTAAGCGCTTGCCTGAAAAGCCTAAGAACCCTGGATAGAGGCTCGATTTCCCAGGACCCACGTAAGCCAGATGCACAAGGTGGTACATGCATCTGGGGTTCGTTTGCAGTGGCTGGAGGCCCTGGTGTACCCATTCTCTCTCTCTCTCTCTCTCTCTCTCTCTCTCTCTCTCTCTGTGTTGCTCTCAAATAAATAAATAAATAAATAAATAAAAATAAACAAAAAAAATTTTAATATCACTGTTTAGCTAGAAAACTTAACAATAGTCAACCATGCTAGTCTCAGGAGAAACAACAAAACTGTGATATTTCTACTATAGTTAAGAAAATATAGGGCAGGGGAGATGGCTCAGCAATTATATACACTTGCTTACAAAGCCTGATAGCCTAGGGATCAAGTCACCAATATCCATGCAAGCCAGATACACAAAGTGATGCATGTGTGGAGTTGGTTTGCAATGGGTAGAGGCTCTAGTACATCCATTCCCACCTCTTCTCTCTATCTCTTTCTCTCTCAAATAAACACAATAAATACAATCTTTTCTCTACATAATGGCTGTGAGTTCTGTTGTTGAGAATAGAGAAAATGTAGACAACCTGTGTTAGAATGTTCTTCAACATTCTTGGAATATTAGCAACAAAAAACCTCCAGCAAACCAAACATGGTGGTGCACGCCTTTAATCACAGCACTTGGGAGGCAGAGGTAGGAGGATTACCATGAGTTCGTGGGCACCCTGAGAATACAGAGTGAATTCCAGGTCATCCTGGACCAGAGTGAGACCCAACCTCAAAGAAAAAACAAACCAACTCCATCAGGTCCCTATTTCTTCCAGAGTTCCATCCTCATCTGAAATCTGTAATCCACCTATATCCCCAATGTCTACATCTGCATTAGAAGATAATATTGTGAAATAAAACTAGAATACCACCTTTCTTTTCTTCCTCTCTTATCCAAACATCTGCCATACCCAGATATTTCACATGTGTTCAATGATTCCAAGTGACTCTGGCTGAACTGTGGGGCTTAATCTTCTCTCTCATACTACTAGATAGTTCTCAACAGGCTATTGACAGTGTATGAGTAAAGAGTACACAGGCTACCAAGAACAAAGCTAAGCCTCACTTTGGAGTCTTTTTTTTTAAACTCCCATGAAACCTGTTTGGCCAAGATCTGTTATGAAGCAATCATATTAACCCCTCATTTGTGCTGTAGCTCTACCTGGCATTGTGACACATTTCATAACATCTATAGAAACACCTCAGTTAACATATAGCTGTATACATGCTACATAGCCTGTACACAAGTGCCCAATGTAGCCTATTAAATGAATACAAGTTATAAAACATGCAGCAGGTGTAGTGGTTCACACTTTTTTTTTCTTGTTTTGTTTTTCGAGGTAGATTATCACTCTAGGTCAGGCTGACCTGGAAATCACTATATAGTCTCAGAGTGGCCTTGACCTCATAGCAGTCCTCCTATATCTGCCTCCCAAGTGCTGGGATAAAAGGCATGCACCAACACATCCACCTTCTTGTAGTTTTTTTAATTTTTATGTCGGAAAGAGAGAGAGAGAGAACTGGCACACCAGGGCCCCAGCCATTGCAATTGAATTCCAGATGTATGTGCCACCTTGTGCGCATGTGTGACCTTGTGTGTGCACTTATGTCACCTTAGTGGCTCACACTTTTAATCCTACCACAAGGGAGGCAGAGGTTGGATGAATGCCATGAGTTCAAGGACAATACTACACAGTGAGTTCCAGGTCAAATGGGACTAGAGAGAGATCCTACCTTCGAAAAAAACAAAACAAGGGCTGGAGAGATGGCTTAGTGATTAAGGCGCTTGACTACAAAGCCTAAGAACTAAGGTTTGATTTCCCAGTACCCACATAAGCCACATGCACAAGTTGGCACATGAATCTGGAGTTCATTTGCAGTGGCTGGAGGTGCTGGCACACCTATTTCTCTCTCTCTCTGCTTCTTTCTCGGTCTCTTTCAAATAAATAAGACAAAAAAGCCTGAGGACCAAAGTTCAATTCCCCAGTCCGCAAGAAAGCCAGATGCACTAAGAGGCAAGGCACATGCACCTGATTTTTGTTTGTAGTGGCAAGAGGCCCAGGAGTGTCCATTCTCCCTTCCTCCCTCCCTCCCTCTCTCTGCTTACAATGAATAAATAATTCTTTTTAAAAAGTATTTTTTTCTGCACGATTTCCACATGGATGAGAGATGCTGAATGTTTTGTTTTCACCTTTCTGAAAGAACAGTTGACACATACCTGTCCTCTTTATTGACCTGAGAATAATATGATCTCTGTCTGATGGCAGAATAGAAGGAGAAAGCCTCATTCAGATAACTGGTCTCAGATGTGCGTAAACTATGGAGGAAAAAATTAATATAATCAAAACTGAAACCTTTCACACTTGGTCCATTTTGCTCTATTCCTCATCACAGGGGATGAAATAATTGCTCTAAATTTGAGTCAGCAAAGCAATAATCATATTACCCTTTGATTGTCTCACAATAACAATAATAGGGCTGGAGAGATGATTTAGCGGTTAAGGTGCTTGCCTGTAAAGTATAAAGACCAATGTCTGACTCTCCAGATCCTGTGTAAGCCAGATGCATAAGGTGATGCATGCATCTGGAGCTCAGTTGCAGTGGATGGACACCCTTGCACAACAATTCTCTCTCTCAATATTTTGTGATGCCTAATGACAGTCAGTAGTCAACATTCTCATTCTATAAAAGGCCTCTCCAGACAGCATTCCACCTGGGTGTATAGGCCTGGATAGCAAGACTTTCTATGACCTTCCTCAAGTCCACTGTCACTTGAACTTTGGCCCATTTTTAAGCTTTTTTCCCTCACAAAATAACTCATTTATATTATTCTTCAGGGGATGCTACTGGGTTTTCTCTGACATCTCTGATTAACAAGGAACTTTTCACATCATGTTCTAACAAAGAAAGCAATATGGGTGGTGGCAATCCACATGACATGTCAACCTTAGGAAGATGAGGACTTTTTTTTGCCTCTTAATTTACAAATGGCTCACACCTTGATGTTACTTTGTCATGAGGTTTAGAAGATACTTAATTTTTATTTCCTTGACTTAGAAGATGGGAATATACAGATGCTGCTGCTCTGAAATGTCTTCATGCCTCTTGTATAACAAATCCTACAAAGATACCTTTATTATATTTTATTCTATTTTGGGGGGTCTCCCTCTAGCCCAGGCTGACCTGGAATTCACTCTGTAATATCAGAGTGGCCTTGAACTCATGGTGATCCTTCTACCTCAGCCTCCCAAGTGCTGGGATTAAAGGTGTGCACCAGCATGCCCAGCCAAGATCATTTTAAGTATCTTATGAATCAAGTGAGTTATGATATGTTATGCTATGTCTCTATATATTACCAAGAATAAGTGAAGCCATAGGAACAATAAACTTATTTAGAATTAATCATGTATTTTAAAAACCAAACTGTTTAAAAGAACCCTTGAAGCAAGTAATACTGCTAAGGTGATGCCAGTCTGGTCTGAACCAGATTATGTTCATAACTCATTGTCTTCCCTACTGCATATCCTGTTTTTTAAACCAGGAAAGCATTTTATTCTTTCCATAAGCAATCCACTTACTAGTAGTGGTAGTACAGCTGCCCAATCTTGGAAGCAATTTCCCCTATTTGCCACCGCTTCAAGCCATATCGATTATCCAAGACTTGTCTGTTTAAACAGAAGACAAAAGATAGAAATTAAATTCTATGAATTTTAAAAATAACCAAATCAGTAAATTCTGTAGAGTAAGTACTATTCAATTAAAAAGACAGAAAAGAAACACTATTCATTAGCAAAACTTGTAAATTTCTCATGAGATTTCAATACAACCATTCAACTGCATTTTTAAATGTATGTATCGATAGATTTAATGATTCTGAGACAACACATCATGTAGGCCAGGCTGGACTCAAGCTTGCTATATTGTTAAGGATGACCTTGAACTTCTCATGCCCCAGCCTTCATCTCCCAAGTGCCACATCCCACTAACAGGACAGTTCTCAAGCATCTTTGATAGCCACACATGGTGGTTCACTCCTGTAATCTCAGCACTAGAGAGCCTGAGGCAGAAGGATCACATTGAGTTTGAGGCCAGCTTGAGTTATAGTGAGACCTCACCTCAAAAGACAAGGAAAAAAAGTTGAGATATGAAATAGTACTCTGCTCTCCTTGCAAATAAATAAAAATATTATGAAAAAAAACCAAAAAAAGTACTCTGAGCTACCTATGTTCATGAAAATTAAAAGGAATACCATTGCCAAATAGCAATGACCAATAAACATGTTTTTATTTTATTTATTTATTTTTTGTTCATTTTTATTTACTTATTTATTTGGGAGTAACAGAGAAAGAGGCAGAGAGAGAGAGAGAGAGAGAGAGAATGGGGCGCCAGGGCCTTCAGCCACTGCAAACGAACTTCAGACACGTGCGCCCCCTTATGTATCTGGCTAGCGTGGGTCCTGGAGAATTGAGCCTCAAACCGCAGTCCTTAGGCTTCACAGGCAAGCACTTAATCATAAGCCATCTCTCCAGCCCAAACATGTTTATTTTAGAATGTGTTTTAGAATGAAACCATGGATCATTAAGCCCACATTAATCTGGGCCACTTCAAATATAATGGTGTCTTAGAAAATTTCCAGAGGGCCAGGTCTTCAATCTCAGCATTCAGGAGACTGAGGTAGGAGGACTGCCATGAGTTCCAGGTCAGCCAGGGCTAAAATGAGACCCTGCTGAAAGTAAGTAAGCAAGGAGGGAGGGAATGGAAGGAGAGAAAGGAAGGAAGGAGTGAATGGAAAGAGAGAGAGGAAGGAAGGAAGGAAGGAAGGAAGGAAGGAAGGAAGGAAGGAAGGAAGGAAGGAAGGAAGGCAGGCAGGCAGGCAGGCAGGCAGGCAGGCAGGCAGGCAGGAAGGCAGGAAGGCAGGAAGGCAGGAAGGCAGGAAGGCAGGAAGGCAGGAAGGCAGGAAGGAAGGAAGGAAGGAAGGAAGGAAGGAAGGAAGGAAGGAAGGAGGGAAGGAGAGAGGCTGGAGAGATGGCTAAGTGGTTAAGGCACTTGCCTGCCAAGTCTAGTGACCCAAGTTCAATTCACCAGTACCCACATAAGCCAGATGCACAGACTGGCATGTGCTTCTGGAGTTTATCTGCAGTGGCTGGAGACCCTGGTGCACCCATACTGTCTCTTGGGTCTCTCTTTCTCTCTCTGCTTGCAAATAAATAAATTCAAATAAAAAGGAAGGAAGGAAGGGAGGGAGGGAAGGAGGGAGGGAGGAAGAAGGTGCCTGGCATAGTTGCACATGCCTTTAATCCTAGCACTCAGGAGGCAGAGATAAGAGAACTGACCTGAGTTTGAGGCCACCCTGAGACCTCATAGTGAATTCTAGGTAAGCCTGAGCTAGAGCAATGTCATACCTTGAAAAACAACCAAATAAACAAAAAGAAAAAAAAAATGGGGGCCTGGAGAGATGACTCGGCACTTGCTTGTAATGCCTGACAGCCAGGGTTCAATTTACCAGTACCCACATAAAGCCACACACAAAGCGGCACATGCAATTGGAGTTTATTTGCAGTGTCAAGAAGTCTTTCTCTCTGCTTTCAAATAGGTCATTTGTAATGGCAAGAGGCCCTGGCACACCCACTCCTTCTTTCTCTCTGCTTGCAAATAAATAAATATATTTTTTAAAAAGTCACAGAGAAACACAGTTAAAAAACCTGACATACGGTGAAATGGCTTAGTAGTTAAGGCATTTGCCTGTGAAGCCTAAGGACCCCGGTTCGATTCCTCAGGACCCACGTAAGCCAGATGCACAAGGGGGCACATGCGCCTGGAGTTCGTTTGCAGTGGCTGGAGGCCATGGGGTGCACATTCTCTCTTTTTCTCTATCTGCCTCTCTCTCTCTCAAATAAATGAATAAATAAATAAAATATTTACAGAAAATCTAACATAGGAAAAAATTGCTTTAATTTAGGTCATGAACATGAAATACATTATGTTAAAAATATCAAGATAGGCTGGAGAGATGGCTTAAGTCGTGAAGGTGTTTGCCTGGAAAGCCAAAGGATCCCCGTTTGACACTCTAGAACCCATGTAAGCCAGATGCACAAGAGGGCACATGCATCTGGAGTTCATTTGCAGTGGCTGGAGACCCTAGCATACCCATTCTCATTCCTTCTCTGTCTGAAATATATACATACATACATATATATATATACACATATATATACACACACATACATACATACATACATACATACATACATACATATATATATATATATATATTTTAAAGTAACAAGACACAAAAAGCAATGAAGCCAGGCATGGTAGCGCACAGCTTTAATCCCCACTTGGGAGGCAGAGGTAGGAGGAGCACCGTGAGATCAAGGCACCCTGAGATGACATAGTGAATTCCAGGTCAGCCCGGACTATACAAGATCCTAACTTGAAAAACCAAAAAAATTAAAAAAGAAAAAAAAATGCACTGAGTTTGTCTAAGGTCTTAACAGTGGCTAATATATAAAATAGGCCTTCACTCTTCATTCTCCTTTAACTACAAATCCCCTTACCGATGCTGCTGCTGGAACTTCCAGAGTTTGGTGTAAACATCAAAAGTTCTTCCAAAGTAAGACTGCCACTGCTTCTGTCCATACTGTGGTAAATCTCTGTAACAGTAAGAAGTATAAGTTAACTTCAAATCTCTTCTGCTGTTGGGAAGCTAAGTCTTATGATCCTGCAAGTAGATCCGTGTTTAAATCTTTATAGTCAGGTTTTCTTTTATTAAAAAAAAGTTCTCAGGGATTTGGACGACAACCAGAGAGGTGCGGGGTCAGAAAGCTCCCGGGTGGCACCCCCGAGATCAACAATGGATACCCAGAAGGATGTCCAACCCCCAAAGCAGCAGCCAATGATCTATATATGTGGAGACTGTCTCATGGAAAATGAAAGCAAATCCAGGGATCCAATCAGATGTAGAGAGTGTGGATACAGAATAATGTACAAGAAAAGGACTAAAAGAGCCGGACGTGGTGGCGCATGCCTTTAATCCCAGCACTCGGGAGGCAGAGGTAGGAGGATTGCCTTGAGTTCTAGGCCACCCTGAGACTCCATAGTGAATTCCAGGTCAGCCTGGGTTAGAGTGAGACCCTACCTCGAAAAAATAAAAAAGAAAAAAAAAAAAAAAAGAAAAGGACTAAAAGATTGGTTGTTTTTTATGTTCAATGAAACTGAAAATACAGAAGTGTCTTAATTTGTCCCATTAATGTTTTCTATTATTGTATAGCCTTTGTGTTAGTGTACTTATGAGCACCACTATACATGTAAAATTTCATTTAAAAATGAGATTGTATTTTAATACCCTGTACAAAGAAATTTTGGTTCACTGTGAGTTTTAATTTATTATATAATCTGGCATACAATGAGGAATAAAATTGCTTCTCTAACCAAAAGAAAAGTTCTAATATTTTAGAGCTGGGCATGGTGGCACACAACTTTAATTCCAGCACTCAGGAGGCAGAGGTAGGAGGATTACCATGAGTTCAAGGCCACCCTGAGACTACAGAGTGAATTCCAGGTTAGCCTGGGCTAGAGTGAGACCCAACCTTGAAAAACAAAAAAAAAAAGTTTCATTTTAGGAGCAAAAATAAAGCTCTAGGGTCCAGGACACTTTTCCTGATCTCCTCACTAAGTGACAGTTCATTCTTAGTGACCTTTACAAATGTCTTTCTCAATAAGGATTCTACACTTATTCACTCTCAGGTGCTATAGAGCATGTGCTGACCCAACATTTTATCCCCTTTTGGTAGAAGGAAAACACATATTCCTATCCTTGGGCTGTATTACTTGTAGTACATGTCTTTCAAAAACTCCCTACCAAATGAATATTGGGCCTAGCCATATTACCTTGTTTTTAGCCAATGGCATGGTATTTATCTACACCATGTCTCAGAAACCATTTCAACACCTCACCTTCTCTCCCCAGTCTAAGTCTGCCTGCTCTACAACCTGCAATACACAGAAAATACATTTAATGGAGTCCAACCAGCACTGTAGACAACTTGTAGCTAACATGGAGTTAGAAATAAATCCTTATTATATCAGGGCACTAACATTTTGGAATATTTGTTGTAGCAGCCTTACTTAGAAAAAAACTAGTATAAAAATCTTTTAGCAGGAACAGGTTAAATCCATAACAAACACACACACATACATGACTCACATCAGGACTGAGGAGCAAGTAACTGTTACCAAAGGCTATAAAGCAGTGGTAAAACTGTATCTGCCTCCACCAACTTGAAATGCAGACAATGTGACTAATGAACTTGAGGATTTATACAAGGCAAAAGCAGTGAGTTGCACTTTAATGAAGTACTATAAGAAAAAGATGGAATTAGCAAAGAAGTGGCTGATAATCAGTTAAAAGGGAACTGAGAAAATCCATGAGTTCAAGAGTGTTTAGGACCAAAAGATACAACAATTTCTAATACTGAGCTATAAAAGACATAATTAAGACAGGCATGGTGATTCATGTCTGTAATCGTACCACTCAGGAGGTATCCCTTGTAGACAGACCTGAAATAGAGATCATCAATTTTCCCTCCAGTTTGAGTCTCAGATCGTTTTTTTTTTTTTTTTTTGAGGTAGGGTCTCACTCTAGCCCAGGCTGACCTAGAATTCACTACACAGTCTCAGGGTGGCCTTGAACTCACAAGTGATCTTCTTACCTCTGCCTCCCGAGTGCTGGGATTAAAGGCATGCACCACCACGCAGGGCTGAGTCTCAGATCTTTCTTCTGTTCCATAGTCTGCGTTGCTACTTCCTCATTAACATTTTATTACTATAAGTTTATAATACAGGTAGCACATTTCTTATTTTTCAGCCTTAGCTATTCTTGATTCTTTGTGTTTGTGTTTAAATATAATTTTTTTTAAAGTCAACTCAAAAATTTTAAAACAAATTTATTTAATTAAAAGAGAAAGAGGAGGCTGAAGAGATGGCTTAGCAGTTAAGGCACCTGCCTGAAAAGCCTAAGGACCCATGTTCGATCTCTCTCCAGATCCCTCGTAAGCCAGATACACAAAAGGTGATGCAAGCACAAGGTCGTACATGCCCACTAGGTGACACAAGTGTT
This sequence comes from Jaculus jaculus, assembly GCF_020740685.1. Classification (NCBI taxonomy): domain Eukaryota; kingdom Metazoa; phylum Chordata; class Mammalia; order Rodentia; family Dipodidae; genus Jaculus; species Jaculus jaculus. The sequence continues at coordinate 128,520,783 of NC_059102.1, read as the reverse complement.
TGGAGTTAAGATTTCAGTGGCTGAGGATCTGGTCTTCCAATTCTCTCTCTCTCTCTCTCTAAAAAATAAAAAGAGGAAGAGAGAGAGAGGAAGAGAAAAAGAGGCTAAACCTGCCGGGACCTCTGGCCACTGCAAATGAACTCCAGGCACATGTGCCACCTTGTGTATCTATCTGGCTTTATGTGGGCACTACTGGGAAAATTGAACCTGGAACAACAGGCTTTGCAAGTAAGTGCTAAACCATCTCCCCAGCCCTCAATTTATAATTTTACAAAAAACAAAAAAATCCTGAATGCAATGCCTGCTGTTTTCTGGCTAAATACCTATATATTATGCTAACCAAACTGCGCTATAACCATTTTTCTCAATGTTAATACCCACATATTAATGTTACGCCTCACTTTTGATTAGAGAAGTTTCTCTTTTTAGATGGTGGTGACCACTGGGAAAACTCAAAAGGCAACATAGTGCTGAGAAGTAACAGTGAAGTGTTCATCAGTGAGACATCTCTTATCATCATCTTCCAAGGTTCCAGATCCATTGCAGAAGAGGTGGTGGAAAGAATGTAAGAGCCAAAGAAAGGGTAGGTCTCCTTACAATGCAATCTTCTGGACACAAAATGGCCTGGATATCCATTACCTTGTAAGTGCCTGGAACTACCTACACAAGACCCTCATAATAGAAGAAAAAGATGATGACATCAAAATCAAAGAAACTAATCGGGAGGGAGAGAGGATATGATGGAGGGAGGATTTGTGAGAGGGAAAGTGGGAGAGGGGAGGGAATTACCATGGTTTATTGCCTGTAATTATGAAAGCTATCAATATAGAAGTTAAAAAAAAAAAAAAAACCCTGGTACTGCGGCACATGTCTTTAATTACAGCCCTTGGGAGGCAGAGGTAGGAGGATCACCCTGAGTTCAAGACTACCCTGAGACTATATAGTGAACTACAGACCAGCCTGGACTAGAGTGAGACCCTACCTTGAAAAACAAAAAGCAAACAAACAACAACAACAACAATGACCAAAAAAAAAAAAAAAAGTTAAAAAATCTTCACTAAGGGCTGGAGAGATGGCTTAGCAGTTAAGGTGCGTGCCCAGATTTGAGTCCCCAGGACCCACATAAGCCAGGTGGCATATGCATCTGGAGTTCGTTTGCAGTAGCTGGATCCCTGGTGCACCCCTTCTCTCTCTTCCCCTCTCCCCCTCTGTATCTCTTTCTCTCAAAAAAAAAAAAAAAAAAAAAAAAAGAATCTTCACTGAGGTCTAATGGGAACAGAACAAATTGGGACAACAATTGAGAAACTGTTTTTCAAAATAATTTTGAGAACCAACCATATCTGAATGCCATTTATGCAGAAATATTGTCATTAAATTTATGACATTTTCCACAAATACACTTTTCAAAAAAATAAAATATTATTTTATTTATTTAACAGAAAGAAAAAGGCACACAGAAAGAGAGAGAGTATGAGTGCACTAGGGCCTCCTGCCACTGCAAATGAACTCCACATGCATGTGCCACTATGTGTATCTGGCTTTACATGTACATACTGGAGAATCGAACACAGACCATCAGACTTTGTAAGCAAGTACCTTTTAACTAATGAGCCATTTCTCCAGCCTAAATTTGAACTTTAAAAGAAAAAATACATACACATACACACACACACACATTCACTCTGAGACCACATAGTGAATTCCAGGTCAGCGTGGGCTAGAGTGAGACCCTACCTCAAAAAGCTGTGTATGTATATATATGTATATATGTGTGTGTGCGTGTATGTATGTATGTATGTATATGGAGGGAGGGAGGGACAGACGGAGGAAAGGAAGGTAGAAGAAGGAGAGAAAGAGAGAGAAGGAAAAAATGGGCATGCCAGAGCCTCTAGCCATTGCAAACTAGCTCGAGATGCATGTACCTACCACCTTGTGCATCTAGCTTTATGTGGATACTGGGGAATCAAACCATGCATCTAGAGTTCATTTGTGGTGGCAAGAAGCCATGGTGTACATACCTCCAGGGCCACTAGCCACTGCAAAGAACTCCAGATGTGTGTGCCACTTTGTGCATCTGGCTTATGTGGGTCCTGGAGAATCAAACCTGGGTACTTAGGTTTCACAGGCAAGTGCCTTACCACTAAGCCATCTCTCCAGCCCAATTTGTATTCTATCAGATATGTCTGAAGGATTTTAGCATACTTTATTTATTTATTTATTTTTAGGTAGGGTTTCACTCTAGCTCAGGCTGACCTGGAATTCACTACATAGTCTCAGAGTGGCCCAGAACTCATGGTGATCCTCCTACCTCTGCCTCCCAAGTGCTGAGATTAAAGGCGTATGCCATCACACTTAGCCCTAAGATTTTAGCATACTTTTGCCAGATTGTTTTCTAGTCATATATTTCTCTTAAATAGATAAAAACATCTTCTTTATTTTTATTTATTTGAAGAGTGACAGAGAGAGAAAGAATGGGTACACCAGGGACTCCAGCTACTGCAAATGAATTATTGACATATGTAGCCCCTGTGCATCTGGCTTACATGGGTCCTGGGGCATCAAGCCTACAACTGGGATCCTTAGGCTCCACAGGCAAGCGATTAACCTGTAAGCCATCTCTCCAGCCCAGCTGTATCTCTACTCTATTGTACAAAACAGCTCTTTTAAAAATATTTTATTGGGGCTGGGGAGATGGCTTAGTGGTTAAGCGCGGGCCTGTGAAGCCTACAGACCCTGATTTGAGGCTCGATTCCCCAGGATCCACGTTAGCCAGATGCATAAGGGGGCGCACATGTCTGGAGTTCGTTTGCAGTGGCTGGAGGCCCTGGCGCGCCCATTCTCTCTCTCTCTGCCTCTTTCTCTCTCTGTCACTCTCAAATAAATAAATAAATAAAATGATTTAAAAAAATATTTTATTGGATCCTGACGTGGTGGCACACTCCTTTAATCCCAGCTCTCAGGAGGTAGAGGTAGGAGGACTGTCATGAATTCAAGGCCACCCTGAGACTATATAGTTAATTTCAGGTCTGCCAGGCTAGAGTAAGACCCTACCTCAGAAAACCAATAAATAAATAAATAAATAAATAAATAAATAAGTAAGTAAAGTATGTATTAGTAACTTCCATGAATATAAATAATATACCATATAATAATCCCCTCTTAACTACTCTCCTTCTTTTCCCCCTCCTGTTGCAGACAGGTTCACATTTCTGGCAAAAATCACCCGACCAAGAGCAGCTTGTGAGGAAAAAAAGGGTTTATTTTGGTTTACGGACTCGAGGGAAAGCTCCATGAAGGCAGGGGAAGATGATAGCATGAGCAGAGGGTGGACATCATTTCTTGGCCAACATCAGGTGGACAACAGCAACAGGAGAGTTTGCCACACACTAGCAAGGGGACACTGACTGTAATACTCATAAGCCCACCCCCAAAAACACACTGCCTCCAGAAGGTATTAATTCCCAAATCTTCCTCAGCTGGGAACCTAGCATTCAGAACATGTAAACTAATGGTGGAGACCTGAATCAAGCCACCACACATCCCTAATTAATTAAGTTTATAGGGGATATCTAAGTTTTCGAGGGACACCTGAATCAAACCAACACACCTCCCAAGCCCTCTCCACTGAATCCCTTCTTTTTTCCAAGTAGTCTCTCATCTATTTTGGTGTCATCATTTGAGAGTTCTCTGTATGTGTGTGTGTTCTCATGTGTGGGTACACATGTGTGCAGATGTGACGTACATATGTGTGGAGGCCAGAGGTTGAGGGTCAGAGGTTGTCTTCCTCAATCACTCTCCACTTTATTTACCAAGGCAGAGTCTCTCACTTGACAGAGAACTCCTGGATTTGGCTCCTCTATCTAGCTTATCATCTTGCCTTAGAGATCAGCTGTCCCATCTCCTGGAATTAATCTGGGTGCATTTACCTGGGTGCTGAGGATCCAAAATCGAGTTTTCACTGGTGTTTCATTCACAGACCCATTTCCCGAGCCCCAAAATTGAGTATTAAAAATGAATTTCTTGGGCTGGAGAGATGGCTTAGCGGTTAAGCGCTTGCCTGTGAAGCCTAAGGACCCTGGTTCGAGGCTCGGTTCCCCAGGTCCCACGTTAGCCAGAGGCACAAGGGGGCGCACGCGTCTGGAGTTCGTTTGCAGAGGCTGGAAGCCCTGGCGCGCCCATTCTCTCTCTCCCCCTCTATCTGTCTTTCTCTCTGTGTCTGTTGCTCTCAAATAAATAAATAAATAAAAATTTTAAAAAAATTAAAAAAAAAATGAATTTCTTAAAGCCGGGCATGGTATCGCACACCTTTAATCCCAGCACTCAGAGGCAGAGTTAGGAGGATCACTGTGAGTTCAAGGCACCCTGGGACTACATAGTGAATTCCAGGTCAGCATGGGATAGACTAAGACCCTACCTCAAAAAAAAAAAAAAGAATTTCTTAGGCTGAAGAGACAGCTTAGCAGTTAAGGCACTTGGCTACAAAGCCTAAGAACCCAGGTTTGATTACCCAGGGCCCATGTAAGCCAGATGCACAAGGTAGTGCATGTGTCTGGAGTTTATCTGCAGCGACTAGAGGCCCTGGTTCACCTATTCTCTCTCCCGAATAATTAAATAAAATATTTAATAAAAAATCATTTAAAATGAATTTCTTGGGGCTAGAAAGATGGCTCAGTGGTTAATGTGACTGTCTACAAAGCTTAAGGAGTTGGGTTCAGTTCCCCAGTGCCACATAAAGCCAGATGCACGAGGTGGTATGTGTGCTTTTCTCCATGTCTAAAGTGCTGGGGTTATAGATGTGTATCACCACACCTGTTTTATGTGGTATTGAAGATCAAACTCAGGGTTTGTTCATCCAAGGCACTGAGCCACATTTCCAGCTACAGAACTGAGCTTTATTTATGGGTTTTACAGTGCTCAGTATGTAAAATGTGCCAATATATCTCTCTGCTTTACTAATTTTTAGGATTCTGGCTATCTTATAAATCAGCAAAAGAGCTGAAGAGATGGTTCAGTACTTAAGGCACATGCATGTGAAGCCTAAGGATCCAGGGTCAATTCTCCAGGTCCCACGTAAGCCAGATGTACATGGTGGCGCATGCATTTGGAATTTATTTGTACCCATTCTCATTCTCTTTGCTGATCGTGGTGGCACACACCTTTAATCCCAGAACTTGGAAAGCAAAGATAGGAGGATCATAACGAGTTTGAGGTCAGCCTGAAACTACATAGTGAATTCCAGGTCAACCTGGGCTAGAGTGAAACCCTATAAGTTAATAAATCAGCAAAACATGGTAGAGGAGCAAATGTGGATTTTGTCAGTGGGTTATTGTTGTTATTGTTATTATTATTATCATTGTTTTGTGGGGTAGGGTCTCGTTCTAGCCCAGGTTGACCTAAAATTCACTATGTAGTAGTTTCAGGCTGGACTCAGGAGGCTGAGATGGCAGGAGCAGGACTACTTGAGACTAGGAGTTTGAGATCAGCTTGGGCAACATGGCCAGACTTTGCCCCCAGCAAAAAAGTTAGCTGATAAAATCCAGCTACAAGCTGGGCATGATGGCACACACCTTCATTAACTTTTGTTACATAGCAAATCAGTTCAAAACCCAGCTGTGGCCAGGCATGGTGGTGGCACATATCTTTAATCCCAGCACTCAGGAGGCAGAGGTGGGGGGATCACTATGAGTTTGATGCCACTCTGAGACTACATAGTGAGTTCCAGGTCAGCCTTAGCTAGAATGAAACTCTACCTCATAAAGCAAGCAAAATCCATTTATTGGCCAGTCATTCTGTGGCTTGGCAGTTTGAGATGGGTTCAGGCAGCTGTAGTGTTTTCTTGGTCTCAGCCAAATCTCACTCAAGCAACTCCAAGGCCTCCCTCAGATGTCCAGTAGCTGCTGCTCAGGTCCTGCTGCTCATGTGCACCTCATTAGCTGGGAGCCAAGCCTGGTTCAATAACATGAACTGGTCTGCAAGGGTCCAAAGAGCTGCCAGAAAGACTAATCAGTTAACTCTTCTATGTTGTCCAGGCTGACCTCAAACTCCTGGACTCAAGTGATCCTCCCTCTCTGGGCAAGCACTAATGTGTCCCTTTTCAAGTCTGCATGGTTTCTGCTTGTACCACTCCAGCCAAAGCAAATCTCTCCGCCAACTGCAGACACATTGCAAGAAGAGGACATTAAATTCAGAGGCATAAATATAGGGAAGGCAATCATATCTACAAGCAGTACCAGAAATCTTATTTACCTCCCCCTCTTTTTCCTCCTTTCCTCCCTCTCCGATTATAGTGACTCATGTAATTTCTATTTTGATGAAAGATACCCCTTTTAAGCAGTCACAAAACCAACAGAATCATGGCTGACATGTTATAATTTGTATAGCTTATTTCATGTACTTGTAAACTTTCATCAGATTTCTGACAGGTATGTATCATTTCCCTTCAGGAAAGATGAAGGCACTTGTCTGTTGCCTCCATCCACCATCTCTGGGCTTACAGTTCCACATTGCTCCTCCTCACATGATAAACTGACTCCTGAAGCACTCCCTGAGGAGAAGGCAAAATGTACACACCCCAAAGGCTACAAACAAGGCTGTGGAGCTAGGAGTATTTGTCCTAGTAGAAAGGTTTTGAAGGATGGTCAAGGTATAGACACATTTATTTTCCAATTGAAAACAATGTAAGTTTCAGAAAACAAAATTTAAAAAAGCAGAAGTTAAAAAAGGAAAAACACAATTCTTGCTTCTAACCTTAATTTTTTCTCCATCTTATCCCCCACTTGTAGCAAAAGGAATCAAACTTAGGGCCCTGCAAGTATTAGGCAAGCACTGACCTATACCCTAAGGGTTCTTTTATTCTAATCCCCACAATCAGCCACTGGTAAGAATGATTTTTTTAGGGTTGTAGTTGAGATAGAGCACTTGTCTTCCATGCTCAAGACCTTGGTTTCAATCCCTAGTATTATTAAGAGAGAGAAAGAGGGAAAGAAAAAGAGAAGGAAAGAAGGAATAAAAAAAAATTGCATATATTCAATGACATGTGTATGCTTTTCTGTTCTCTTACTAAATAAACTACATATAATGCTTTACAACATCTTTTAAAATGTAATTATCACCAGGTTCATTTGATGTATATAGGATTGAATCAAGTTACTTTGTATAAAAGTAGTATATAATAAACCAATTTAACCACTATCTGATAGGCAGTTATATCCTTTTATTACAAAAATGCTACAATAAATATCTGTATTGGAGATAAGGCAGCCAGATAAGGGAGGATGGGGGAGAGGGTGACAAATCTGAACAAGGTATGATGACATATATATAAAATGCCATAACCAACCTCTTACCTTATATACTGACTTTAGGGCTGGAGAGATGGCTTAGTGGCTAAGGTGCCTGTCTAGAAAGCCAAAGGACCCAAGTTCAATTCCCCAGGACCCACATAAAGCCAGATGCATAAGGTGTTGCATGTGTCTGGAGTTTATTTGCAGTGGCTGGAGGCCCTGGCGCACTCATTCTCTATTTGCCTCTTTCTCTTTCTGTCTCTCAAATAAATAAAAATTTTTAAAAATTGGGGCTAAAGAGATGGCTTAGCACTTAAATCGTTTGCCTGCAAAGCCAAAGGACACAGGTTCAATTCCTCAGGACCCACATTAGCCAGATGCACAAGGGGTGCATGTGTCTGGAGTTCGTCTGCAGTGGCTGGAGGCCCTGGCATGCCCATTCTCTCTCTCTCTCTCTCTCTGCCTCTTTCTCTCAAGTAAGTAAATAAATAAAATATATTTCAAAAATAACTTTAAAAAATTAATTTAAAAATCTTTATATTAGTCAAGCTGAATGGTTAACATGATATGAATATAAAGGAGATTTATATATGTAGAGTTGAAGAAGGAAGAAGTACAGCATTTCTGTACCACATGTTAGGGCAAGGGGTAAATAAGTACAATGTGCCCAGTGTGGTGGTACACACCAATAATCCCAGCATTTGCAACATAGAGGTACTTAGTATATTGGCACACAACTATAATCCCAGTGCTTAGGATGCAGAGGCCAGAGGATCATTCGTTTAAAGCTATCCCAGGTTTACATAGTGAAATCCTGTCTCAAACAAAACCAAAACCAATGAAGCAAACAAAATTAACAAGAAGAAAAAGGAAAGCAGTATGTTTTCTTGTCTACAATTTCACACAAAGCAATAAACAGCTAGTAACTATATTTTAAATTCACTTTCATTACTCTTATGATAACCAGAAATTCACTCCAGATTACCAAAGTAGGATTAACTATAGACATTAGTTTGCCATAAGTATTGCAAATTTTCATTTCTGTGTGCCTAGATCTCTAGTGAGGCTACACTTGGGAAGATCTGGTGAAAGCTGCTGCCAGTCTCCCTGAGATGCTTAAAAAGCAGCTATTGCTAGGAAGCTCATTATTACATAAAAGCATTTATCAGTACTATCAAGTTTCTGGCAACTGACAATCACTGGGTACTTCTTTAAAGATAATACAAAGTCTTTTGGCAAAATTTCAAGGCAGCATTTCATCAAGTTGCATTGAGTTTCTCAAACTGACCATTTTTTTAAAGAGTACATTGTTTATTTTATATTTATTTATTTATTTACATGCAGAAAGCAAGAAGAGAGACAGGTACAGAATGGGTGAGCCAGGACCTGTAGCCACTACACAAACTCCACATGCATGCACCACTTTGTGCACCTGACTTTACATGGGTACTAGGGTATCAAGCTCAGGTCCTTAGGCTTTACAAGTAAACACCTTAACTATTGAGCTATCTCTCCAGCTCCACCCCCCGGCCTTTTTTGGTTTATTTGTTTCTTCAAGGTAGGGCTTCACTCTAGCTCAGGCTGACCTGGAATTCACTCTGTAGTCTCAGGGGGACTTGAACCCTCAGCGATTCTCCTACCTCTGCCTCCCAAGTGCTGGGATTAAAGCATGAGCTACCACACCCAGCTTCCAATTTTTATTTATTTATTTATTGGTTTTTCAAGGTAGGGTTTCACTCTAGCCCAGGCTCACCTGCAGTCTCAGAGTGGCCTTGAACTCATAATGAGCCTCCTTATCTCTGCCTCCTGAACTCTGGGATTAAAGGTGTGCCACGCCCAGCTCACTGTGGTGTTTACAAAAAAAAAATTTTTTTTGAGACAGAGTCTCACTCTAGCCCAGGCTCACCTAGAACTTACTCTGTCGACCCAGGCTGGCCGCAAACTCACAGTGATCCTCCTACCTTTGTTTCTCAAGTACTGGAATTAAAGGTGTGCATCACCACACCCGGAAAAAAAAAAAAAATTGTTCCCCTTCCCATCTCTTTCCCACTTCCCTTCCCTTTTGCCCCTTCCCTCTATATCCTCTTTCCATTTTCACACTGAATGGTTCCTTGTTTTCCTCTCCCTCCCTTCCCATCACCTCTCATTCTTCTATCTCCAACCACAGGCTTTAATATTCTCAGACCTTTATTTACACATATACAAACATTAAAAGTTAAGATCCACATGACAGAAAACATGCATTTTTCATTTTTCTGGGTCTAGGTTATCTCACTTAGCATACTGTTACCAAATCCATCCATTTTCCCACAAATTTCATAACTTGGTATTTTTTATAGCTGAGTAATATTCCATTGTGTATATGTACTACTTTTTTGGCGAATCTTTCAACTTTTTTTATTTTTAAAGACTGTTTTTTTTTTAATTAACAACTTCCATGATTGTAAGCAATATGCCATGGTAATACCTTCCCCACCCCCACCTTCCCCTTTGAAACTCCATTCTCCATCATATCCAGTGTGTACTACATTTGTATATCCAGTTATCAGTTGATAAACATCTAGGTTGAAATTTTAGCTACTGTGAGTAAAGTAGCAATGAATATGGATGTGCAAATATCTCTATGTAGGATATCAAGTCATTTGAGTATATTCCAAAGATAGGTTACAGCTGGGTCATATGGTAATTCAATTTTTACCTTTTTGAGAACCCTTCACAATGGTTTCCATAACAGCTACACCATAAAGCAACAAATTTAATAAATCTCACTGATACACCCTTGTCAAGGGAGAACACAGAACTACAACTACTGTTTTATTCCATGGCTACATAATTAAGGTGCCCAGCAGAAAGCATTACAGGAGAAAGGCATTCTATATAATACTAAAAAGTATATCAAGGGGCAGGTGTAGTGGCAGACACCTCTAATCCCAGCACGTGAGAGGCAGAGGTAGGAGGACTGCTGTGAGTTCGAGGCTACCTTGAAACAACATAGTGAATTCCAGGTCAGCCTGAGCTAAAGTGAGACCCTACCTCAAAAAACAACAACAAAAAAAGGTACATCAAAAGGTGACTTAAAATTCTAAGACAAATTTCCCAACAAGTATTTTCTAATTTATGCCATCAATGTTGGCTACATTTTCTATGCTACTTTCCTCAAAAGAATTCAGGACATTTATCATTCTAGTCTAAAGAAACAGCTGTAAAGCATAGATGTTTCTTTTACAAAATAGGGTTTTTTTTTAAATTCTCTATGATCAACTTTTTTTCTTTGTTCCCCTTTTCATTGTTACGGACAACCTCCACACATATACATTGATCAGGCTTTTCCTACTAAGACATAACACAGATGCTGATATTCAAATCACCATGATTAGAGCAAAAAATTAACAAAGGTACATTACAGTTTTAGCAAATGCTTCCTTCTCATGTTTAGAGCTTGGCACTAGTTTTAATCATGAATGTATCATTTAGTCATTATTACTGCCAGTCAAGATGGGGAAATTAATGATGCATAGGATTAAATTAAATGGGGCTCTGAGAATTACCCTGTAAGTTAAATGACATTATATATCATTTTGCAAAGACATAGATGTATGCTGACTTGCTCATCTTCTTTTTCTGAGACTTTAGACAGTGGAAGTAAGACACTGATCTCTCTTTTCAAATCCTCAGCATTATCAGTAAAAGTCAGGAACTGTGGGAAGAGACTCTGAGATGTTTCCAACATGACAATGAGATGTCAAAAGCCTGGAAATTTCGTTCAGGTTCTTTAAACCCACTATCACTTGAACTAGCTAAGATCACAGATGCCCATAATACCTAAATCCAAGTGTAACAGACATTCTTTAGCCCTCCTTATGTCAGTTCTCTGCAGTACAACTCTTCCATAAATCCTTACCACTTATAATTCTTGTTTGTACCACCCCTTTCACTGGCTTCTCCAGAAACATTTGCCACTTTGTGCATCTGGCTTTATGAGGGCACTGGGGGGTTAGCAGGCTTTGTAAGCAAGCACCTTCAACCACTGAGCAAGCCCTTTCATTGGCTTCTCTTTCCTTAGTCTGTTTCGTTTTTGGTTTTTGGTTTTTTATTTTTTAGTTTTTTGAGTTAGGGTCTCACTCTAGCCCAGGCTGACCTGGAATTTACTCTGTATTCTCAGGGTGGCCTTGAACTCATGGTGATTGTCCTTCCTCTGCCTCCCGAGTGCTGGCATTAAAGGCATGCGCCACCATGCCCAGCCCTTAGTCTGTTTCTTTTTAATTTATTTATTAGAGACAGAGAGAAGGACAGAGAAAGAGTGAGAATGGGCGTGCCAGGGCCTCTAGCCACTGCAAACAAATTCCAGATGCCTGCACCACCATGTGTGTCTGGCTTATATGGGACCTGGAGAATCGAACCTGGCTCCTTAGGCTTCACAGGCAAGCCATCTCTCCAGCCCCTTAGTGTCTCTATAGTATGTGTTTGTGTACATGAATGAACACTTACTCTCTCTGTTACTCTCTCTCTCTCTCACACTTGCTTGGGAATTGTGGACAGAAAACTAGAATTTAAATCTAAATCTTCCAACTCCCAACCCAATGCTCTCTCTTTTCTACCATATGGAATAACAATCTAGATTTTATTTTCCTTTCTTCACTTTCAGGACTGGGAATTGGACCCAGGGTATCAAACATGCTAGGTAAACACTCTACTACTGATTATATCTACAGCCCTAGATTTTATAAACTAGCAAAGTTCTTTTCCAGGAGGAAATTCTACTCCCCTGGACAGAGGATGCTACTGATCTTCAACGAAACTGTGGTCAAAAGCCAAGGAATGTACTTACTTCTTGAGTCAGACTTTGGTCAAGAAGCATACAGCCCATTCATATACTCTTTTTTTTTTTTTTAGCCCAGGCTGACCTGGAATTCACTATGGAGTCTCAGGGTGGCCTTGAACTCAAGGTAACCCTCCTACCTCTGCCTCCTGAGGGCTGGGATTAAAGGCGTGTACCACCACGCCCGGCTCATTCATATATTCTTATTTCTACAAAGGAATGTATGACAGGGACATGTTCAAACCATGTTCCCATATTCATGTATACACTAGGCAAAATGATATTTGAGACTAACAAAGCCAAGTCAAACATTTCCTTGTTTACTACAGGCATTAAAAAAAAATAAATTTGTGAAAGGGTGTGGTGCCACACACCTTTAATCCAAGCACTTGGGAAGCAGAGGTAGGAGGATTGCCATGAGTCCACCCCAAGACCATACAGTGAATTCTAGGTCAGCTTGGGCTAGGGCAAAACCCTACCTCTAAAGACCAAAATATAAAAATAAATGAATTTGTGTATGTGTGTATGCATGGCAGTGTCTCTTGCTGAAGCAAAGTAATGCTAGAAGCATACATGTGGGTGGCTGGGATAAACGCAGGCCACCAGGCTTTATAAGCAAACACCTTTAACTACTGAGCAGTGTCCTCAGAAACCTAGTGACAGCATTTTTTTTATACCCATCTGTATATGTAGTTTTAAATCTTAGGTATGAAATGTGTGATGGGTAGTTTTAATTGTCAACAAGGTTTAGGATCACATAGGAGATACATCTCTGGGTGTGTCTGTCAGGATATTTCCAGAAAGGTGGGGTTTTATTTATTTGTTTATTTTTGAATCTGTGTATGTGTGGTATATGTGATGTTTGTGGTGTATGTATGTATATGTGCAGATACATGGGCCCAGTGCATGTGTTCAAAGGTCAGAGGAGAATGTTAAATATCCCTCCTCTATTGATTATCCTTGAGACTGTGTCTCTTTCTGATTTCAGAGCTTACCATTTCTTCACAAGCCCCAACAATTCTCAAGTCTCTGCTTTCAACAGGACTGGGGCCACAGGAGTGTGTGACTATGCCCACTTGTGTATGCAGGTACGAAGCAATCAGACTCAGGTATCTCAAGCACCCCAAACCTCATGTTTGCATCAGAAGAGCTCTTAACTGCTGACCTATTTCTCCAGATGCAGGTGGAAAAAGCATCTTCAATTTGGGTGGCATAATTCTAGGGGCCAGGTCCTAGACTTAATAAAAAGGAGCAGTGGAGTACCAGTGCTTATTCTCTGAACAGCCACCTCACAGTCCTGTCACCATACCTTCCTGCCATGACAACATGTCAAAGGTACTTGGTTGTATCTTCAAACTGCGAGTCAAACCTTAAGCTGATTTTGTCAGATATTTTGTCACAGTAACAAGAAAAATAAGTAAGTGAGTCAGTAAGTTTGAAAGTTGTCGAGGGTGTGTGGCAGAAGAAAATGCTTGAATGATGTCCTCTATCAATTCATTTGCTCACTGACAAATTTGCACAGCTTTTGATGGAACGAGAGAGGAAATACTGCAAGTATCTGAAGACTACTTGTTTCTCTTTGGATCTTGCCCACACTGTAGACCACTACCTGGAATGGTGTTGGCACATAAAAAGTACTTAAGTGTATTATTCATCCCTAACAGTGATGTATTGTGTGGAATAACTCTCAACACAGCTCTGTGTTTCAATTTATGCTAAGTCAAATAAAGCTAAGGAATGATACCGCCTCCTGAGGATTAGCTCAAGAGAAGGCATAAAAATGTTAGATCTAGGGCTGGAGAGATGGTTTAGTGGTTAAGGCACTTGCCTGCAAAGCCTAAAGATCCAGGTTCAACTCCCCGAGCACCCATGTAAAGCCAGATGCACAAAGTGGCAAAGGCATCCGGAGTTTGTCCGCAGTAATTAGATGCCCTGGCATTCCCATTCTCTCTTTTGTTCTCTCTCTCTGCTTGCAAGTAAATAAATTTAAAAAAAAATTTAAGTGTTAGATCTAGACATAGAGCTACTAATAACTATATTTTACAGTATTACCTTGTACATACAAAAGAAGTTGACAGATTTTTTTAATCTTCTGTATGTGCTATAATGTATGTTGTGTAGTGTGCGTGCATGTAGCAGTCAGAGAACAACCTTGGGTGTTAATCTTTGTCTTCCACCTCATTTGAGGCAGTGTCCTGTTTGCTGCTACATTTAACAGGCTAGTTGGCCTTGGAATTTTCAGAGATTCTCCCATCTCTGCCTCCCATCATACCTTGAGTGTTGGGATTTCATACACTTGAAACATTATGGGGTTCTGGGGTGGGGGAAACTCAGGATCTCATGCTTGTACAACAATTACTTAACCCACTGAACCATCTTGTTTTGTTTTTATAGTAAAGATCTCACTATGCTGCCCAGGCTGGTATAAACTCCTGTGTTTAAGCAGCCCTCCTTCCTGAGTCTCCCAAGTATGTGAAACCACAGGGGTGTCCTACTATGCCCAGCTCTGTTGCAATCTTAAATTCCATGCTCCTTCAGAGGTTTAGCCTCACTGTCCTGGCAAATGCCATTGCCTATCTTGTAGAGGAGTTCCACAGAGGTAGGTTCTTCTGAGAAGGAAGCCAAAGGCTTCCCTGTTTACTCAAGCTCTCACTGGTATTTGGGCTTTTCACTCCTATATTGAGGAGTAAGCTTTCTGTTTGCAGAAGCACTTCCCAAGTGATAATGCAGGTATGTCCAACATGTAACACTGTGACCCAACGTCACCTACATCATACTTCATGTTCAAGAACTACATGATTGGCCGGGCGTGGTGGCGCACGCCTTTAATCCCAGCACTTGGGAGGCAGAGGTAGGAGGATTGCCATGAGTTCAAGGCCACCCTGAGATGACAGAGTTAATTCCAGGTCAGCCTGGACCAGAGTGAGACCCTACCTCGAAAAACCAAAAAAAAAAAAAAAAAAAAAAAAAAAGAACTACATGATTGGGCTAGGGAGATAGCTCAGCAGTTAAAGGCACTTGCTTACAAAGCATGCCAAGCCCAGATTCAATTTCCCTGCATCCACACAAAGTCAGATGCAAAGTTGCATTTGTTTGTAATAGCAAGAGACCTGGGAGTGCTTATTCACACACACACACACAAATTTATTTTAATCTCATATTTTCAGTAGGTTTATGATTTTGCTGCATTGAGTCACCGCCATAAGCTACTGTGGGCCACAGGTACTATAGTGCATTAATTAACATAAGGTATTCAATATCTGGCAAAGCTTTGGCTTTTTTTTCCTCTATAGAATTAATAAACACTGTGAGGATATTTGAAGGATTTCTGTCTTTCTTCCTTTTCTTTTCTTTTCTTTTTTTTTTTTTTTTTGTTGTTTATTTTTCCAAGTAGGATCTCACTCCAGCCCAATCTGACCTGGAACTTATTCTATAGTCCCAGGCAGGTTTTGAATTCACAGTAATCATTCTACCTCTGCCTCCCAAGTGCTGGGATTAAAGGCGTGTCCTACCACACTTAGAGGATTTAACAGATTCTTTTCGTTTTTCACTTTATGCTTTTCCTGCAAGATCTTAAAAACTACAGATACTCTTCCTCTAACTGATCTAGCTTCCAGCACATCTGCCCTTATGCTCAGACATGTTAATTAAGATCTTGCAGAAGCTGACTTGTCAGACCAAGTTATTCCGACCTTTGATAGTTAAAAGAAACTGTAAGGGACAGAGCATTCTGATTTAATATTTTGGCATAGCATTTAATCCACTGAGTTTGCTAGATCCTGGAAAAGTAGTGGCAGCATAGCTTTCAGTCTCTCCAGAAGCCACCCCCAAACTGACCAACCAACCAGACAACATGTGAAGCAAGACTAATTTTGGAGGCTGAATTATTTACCCTCAGAGTACCCATGTTGAAGTTCTAACCTCCCTGCTCAGTACCTTCAAACATGAGCACTGTAGAGTAGGCTCTAAAACAGGTGATTTGTGTCTTTATAAGAGATCAAGACATACAGAGAAATGCCAGACACCTAAGGACACATACTGTTTCCTGTGTTAGGATACTGTAAGAGAGCAGCCAACAGCAATCAAGTAGAAAGCCTCAGAAGACATGAATTGTGCCAGCACATTGATCTTGGACTTCAAAACTCTAAAACTGTGAGAAAAATAAATGTCTGTTATTTATGGTACCCAACCTCTGGTACTTTGTTATGGTGGCCCTAGCAAATGAACATAGGAAATGATATGGTACCTGACAAATCCCAGTACACACACAGCAATGGCTTAAGGATCACATGCTGCCAGCCTGTATAATAGGAGAATTAAAAAAGCAAGTAGGGACATGTGATAGAACAGTGAAGATGACCCCAGTTTAGCCAATATGGATTCACCAGAGAACAGGGTGGGCCACTCTGAGAAACTAAATCAGGAATCATTTTGTCTGATCCAATGCCACACATGCTACCAAGCATCAGAACTGTGTCCAATCTGAACTGAGATGCACACAGATGTACAATAGTCAGTACATTTGAAAGACTTAGTATCAAAAAAGGAACAAAAAAATGCCTCAGTAAATTTTCTTTTTAAAAAATTTTTATTAGCATTTTCCATGATTATAAAAAATTTCCCATGTTAATTCCCTCCAGTAAATTTTCTATATTGATTACATGTTAAGTAGTTTTTGACATATTAAATTAAATAAAATGTCATTAATTTTTCCCTTTAAATGTAGCTAGAAAACCTGACATTGTATTTGTGGCTCACATTTAATCTATCCTTCCTTTCTCTCTGTCTCTCTTTTTTCCCCTTTGCAGTAGGGTCTTACCGTAGCCCAGGCTGTCCTTGAACTCATGGAGATCCTCCTACCTCTGCCTCCCAAGTGCTGGGATTGAAGGTGTGAGCTACCAAACCCAGCTCCCTTTTTTTGTTTTATTTTTTCTCCTGAGATGTGGTCTTGCTATGTATCCTTGGTTTGCTGGCCTGGACCAGGCTGGCTTTAAACGTTTGGTGATCGTCCTGCCTCTGCTTCCCAAGTGCTATGATTATAGGCATGCATCACCACCATGCCCAGATCAAATCAATTTTCTAAGTCAATGCCTTTCTGGACCATGTAATCAAGGTCCAATGCATTCTGGTGGCTACCTACTGCAAATGCAAATCTGGTTCTTTTTTTTTTTTAATTTTTTTTTTTTTTAATTTGTTTGAGAGCGACAGACACAGAGAGAAAGACAGATAGAGGGAGAGAGAGAGAATGGGCGCGCCAGGGCTTCCAGCCTCTGCAAACGAACTCCAGACGCGTGCGCCCCCTTGTGCATCTGGCTAACGTGGGACCTGGGGAACCGAGCCTCGAACCGGGGTCCTTAGGCTTCATAGGCAAGCGCTTAACCGCTAAGCCGTCTCTCCAGCCCCAAATCTGGTTCTTTTGAGCAGTAGGTCACATGAAATGAAAGCATGTCTAACAAGCGTATACAGAGGATAATCTCTGAAATAGCGTATTAGTGTTTAGAACTTCTCTATAAGAATTTTTTTTTCAAGGAAGAGAAGGGGGTGGAAGAAGCAAGAAGGTAGGGGAAGAAAGGGAAGATGAGAAAGGGAGCAAACTGTTCATTTCTCAATTATCCTTCCTTTTTTTTTTTTTAAAGAAATAAGGGCATCATAAAAACAGACCTCTGAAGGAAGTATTATAGCTACTCCTTCAATTTAAACATTAAGAATTTATTTAGTTTCTGTAATTATTTTTTACCAAAGATCATTCTACTTCACTTTGGTGCAATTCTCAGCTGGGGAAGAACATTTATCCATCACCTGACACCCTACTCTTCCAAGGCTGGTTTGTATACGCAGAGTGAAATTCTTAGGGACTCAGAGGCCTCTCCTTGTTCAAAGCACCAAAAGTAAACATTATCAGTAGAAGGCACAGCTGCATTTTTCACACACAGGCCTGGAAATGGAGGCTTCTATAATCCTACCAAATATTCAGCTCTGCTGCCACAGTTTTAGTCACCATGGAAACCAGAACCCTTCAAGCACACTTGCGCTCTTGATTTTTTGCTGACAACATTCAAAGCCTTTTCTAATATTATTCTCACTTCATTACTAATGTAAGTACAAGCAAGCACTATAAGGAAGAAATAGGGTGAATAGTGCTGACAATGGCCCACATATCTCCTCTACCACTATGTGGAACTCCAAGGAAGACACACACAACTGACATAGAGTATTTTGTAACCAAGTTTAACACTGAACCAAGAACACTTACTTGTCAGTAAAGAGTGAAGACACACAGCAAACACTGGGAGAAAATCCATCTCTTACAAGAAAGAGATCAAGCCAGCACTAAGCACAAATTGTCCCACAAAGGAACTTGGGGGATACAGAAGATTAAAGAAGTCTCATGATATGATCCACTGGACTCAAGTGATCATCCTGCTTCAATCACCCAGGTAGACAAGACTACAATTTGCACCATCATGCCTGGTACCAAAGAATCACTTAATACAGGATGTCTGGTTTAAAAAAATAAGATCAAAGCCAGGTGTAGTGGCACACGCCTTTAATCCCAGCACTCAGGAGGCAGAGGTAAGAAGACTGCATGAGTTCAAGGCTACCCTGAGACTATGTAGTGAATTCCAGGTCAGCTTGGGCTAGAGTGAGACCCTACTCAAAAAAAAAAAAAATAATATCATATAATACCTACTGCTTTTAAATGTGCTTTTTCCCCTTTTTATTTAATCATACCTTATAGATCACTTTTCATTTATAGCTCAAAGAAATGCTTTGTAATAATTTAATGTTAAAAGATATTAGACCAAGCTAGGCATGGTGGTACACACCCCCCCCTCCTTTTTTTGTTTTTGTTTTTGGAGGTAGGGTCTCACTCTAGCCCAGGCTGACCTGGAATTCACTATGGAGTCTCAAGGTGGCCTTGAACTCATGGCAATCCTCCTACCTCTGCCTCCCGAGTGCTGGGATTAAAGGCGTGCACCACCACGCCCAGCTTCTTTCTTTTTTTGTTTGTTGGGTTTTTTGAGGTAGGATCTCACTCTAGCTCAGGCTGACCTGGATGACTATGGAGTCTCAGGGTGGCCTTGAACTCATGGCAATCCTCCTACCTCTGCCTCAGGAGTGCTGGGATTAAAGGCGTGCACCACAACACCTGACTGGTACACACTTTTAATGCCTGCATCATTTTACAATATTGAGTTTCTGGTGCTTAGAAGTGGCCCAGTCCATCATTCTCAATTGCAAAACAATGTATAAATTGTTGTTTCCCTGAAATGGCTCAAACCATCTATATAACTGTTGCTTCCTTGAAGTAGTCCAGGCTTCTGAGGCAAAACGTCCTGCAACAGAAGAATTCCAATAACCCCTCTGCCCCTGAAAGAACTCCCTAGTCTGTAAGAGAAGCTGTTCTCAGCCTGTCTGGCCAGAACCCTTCTCAGCTTTCTGGAATACAGCCTATCTCAGCTATTGAGCAATCTTTTCTCTGGTTTCATTCTCTGCTCATTCCCTGTGTTTTCTTAACAAAAGACATGTGTAAATATTTTCATGTTAGATACAGATATAAAATAATAACCAGCTATTAAAATAGAACAAATTTTCTTAAAAGGAAAAGGTGAGCTTGAGATGTAGCTTACATATAGAATTCTCGCCTAACATGCATCAGGTGTGTCCGGGTAGATACCCAGAACCACAAAAACAAAAAAGGGTGGGTGGGTCAAAACACTAATCTCATTATAAATCTGAGGCCTATGTGGCCCAGTAGGCTCACTACAAGCTGACTGAGTCCCCTAAAAAAAATCCCAAAATTGTTCAGAGATCTGTCCTTTACTCATCAGAGACCCACTTCTTTTCTCTGTAGAGATAATTAGTGCTTATTTACATTGAAGATCACAAAAAACACTAGAAATGAATATCTGGTGGATTTATCTCCTCTTGCAGGTAAAAGATCCAAAGCCATCATTACTAGTATTGTCACATAGTACAATGTCGCTTTATGAAGACAATACTCTGCATCCTAGGTGATTCAGACACTACGTATCAAACATGTACCAACTGACTTTATGACTCAGTGAAGAAGATGAACTACAAATTTCTTCTGTCCTACTGACTACTTCAGAGCACAAAAGGAAAAATGATCAAATTCCTATCTGAACAAGTATGTCCCATCTTTTGACATTGTAGCATGACACTGTTACCTACAAATATGTTGTGCCATATGCCATATTCACAGCTATCCTGGGTATCATGTGGCTGTGGGCGGAAGGTTTGAGTTGGACATTTTATTATTCACAAAGGCATAAATTTATCCTATAGTTACTTTAAAATTAATTGTTAAAAACACCTGTTATAGTTAAAAAGGAACCTAAAATCAAAACAAGAGTCTATTTGATCTGAGAAAATTTCTTTACAAAATCATGGGAAACAATATGCCAGGCAATGGTGGCACATGCCTGCACCCTAAGATTCTGAAGGCTAAGGCAGGAAGATCACAGGCTCCTTGTTGGTCTGGACTATATAAGAACCTATCACACAGAAAGAAGGTATGGTGTTGTAGCTAAGTTATAAAGCACTTGACTTAGCATATGCAAGTCCAGTCTACCCTTCTTCATCACATCACCTTATGTTCAACAAAACTATGTACATAAAAGTCCATAACATTATTAGCCCTAATATCCAAAAGTACAATATAACTCAATAAATAAATTTTAACCATGAACTATTAATAATAAAAGGAATGAAGTAGTAATACAGTTTGCACATAGATGAGCCTCAAAAACATTAAGTGAGAGAAGTCAGTTATGGGCTGGTGAAATGGCTTAGCCGTTAAGGTGTTTTCCTATGAAGCCTAAGGACCCCAGTTTGATTCCCTAGGAACTAGGACCTACATAAGCCAGATGCACAAGGGGGTGCATGTGTCTGGAGATCATTTACAGTGGCTAAAGGCCCTGGAGCACCCATTCTCTCTTTCTATCTGCCTCTCTTTCTCTCTCTCAAATAAATAAATAAAATGTTTAAAAAAAAAGAGGTAAATTATAAAAAACAGAATATATATTCTTTGATTCTGCTTACATAAAAATATGCAAATCCATAGAGACTAAAAGCAAATTAATGGTTGCCACAAGTTAAGGGAATGCTCACTGCTAATAAGTATTATGTTTCTTTTGGAGGTGATTAAAATATTCTAAAAATTACACTATGGGAATAGTTTCACTATAAGCATACTATATCATTTAATTGTGAAGCTGAGCAGCTATACAAATCCAGAACATGGCTCTATAAAGCTGAAGGGGAAGAAAGGAGGAAGAAGAGCAGGAGTGATGAAAGCTGTTATACTCACGGGGTCTGAGAGCCCAGGATCCAGAAGGTACACAGGGATTTTCATGTAGCTTTCAAATGCCCTCTACTCTCAAAATCTATAGTCCTATGACATTTATTTACCTTCAATAGGCACACAGTTATGTGGGAAATAAATGCACTATAAATGCAAACTCAAACTAATAATATGCATTGGGTTGTTGGGTTGCTTTTTTGTTTCTAATGAAAGAGAGTGAGAGAAACAGACAGAACTGATGCACTAGGGCCTCCAGCCACTTGTAAGCAAACTCCAGACATGTGTGCTACCTTGTGCACATGTGCAAACTTATGCATGCATCACCTTGTGAATGACTTACATGGGAACTGAGGAGTAGAACACGGGTCCATAGGTTTTGCAGGCAAGTACCTTAACTGCTAAGCCATCTCTACATCTCTCTCTCTCTCTCTCTCTCTCTTTGTTTAATATAAATAATTTCCCATGGGGACTGGAGAGATGGCCCAGTGGTTAAAGGTGTTCATTTGCAAAGACTGTTGGTCAGGGTTTTATTCTCCAGTGCCCATGTAATGGCAGATGCATTAAGTAGCTAATGTGTCTGGAGTTCATTGTTAATTAAAAAAAAAATAGGCTTAAAAAAAAGATCTCAGCAGCAGAGTATGAGCAATAGGAACACTATGTTTACATTCCCTCCTGTAACAGAAACTTACAGAGTACATACAGCATGCAAGACACAATGACAAACAGGGTTAAAACAGGGTTCTGCTATGACAGGTATCTTATATGAATGTAAGAGACATGAAAAGCATATAAAGAAAGTAATGTGAAGATAAGATATGCATTATGAAGAAGATTAAATGAATACAGGCTGAAAGGGAAGCTTCAGATAGGATAGTCACTGAAGAGTCATTGATAAGCATGTATGTCCTTTACAACTATAAGTCTACTTGTTTATTTGCTTTAAAAATGAAAAACTACACCTTTAATCCCAGCAGAAGTAGGAGGTAGGAGTTCAAGGCCACCCTGAGACTACAGACTGAATTTCAGGTCACTCTGGTCTAGAGTAAGAGGGGGGGGGGGAGTACCTTAGGAACAAAGACTGCATTTGCACCAGAGATAAACTGTAAATGTAAATAACTATCTTTACAATTATCCACTGTGGTAGTTTGAATATATAAGTATTCAGTGTTTTATTAGCCTGTACTTTGGATCTGCAGCCACCTGGCTGGAGGTGGTATCACTGGGTGGTGATTTTAGGGTCTAGCCCTAAGGTGTGGTGGTGGATTTGAGATTCAAATCTAAAGATATGCAAAATGTGCCTAGCTGGAGTGACTTAAGTGTGCAGTGCTGCGTGGCTATTGGCTTGGGCTGCTCTCTCTTTGCTTGGACCTTGTAAAGGCAGGCCAGCTTATCCTGCCATTATGGAACTTCCCTTGGATCTGTAAGCTTAAATAAATATCCCATCTTCTGTAACTGTACCTTGTCTGAAAAGTTCATCTCAGCGGACCTGAAGCTGTGTGCTACATCCACTATATATCATTTTCAAGTATAAAACCTGTTGACCCTCAATATTTTACCTAATGTATTAAGTTGTTTGAGGCTAGAACTCAACTAAAAGTAAGTGAATATCCTAAAAATCTATAGGTCTAAATAACAAGCTAGATCACTTAGATAAAACAAAACACTGCAAAACTATTTACACAATATACATAAGAATATCACAAGCACAGTTTGGCAAAAATATTGATGACTTCAGTAGCCAGTTTGCAGAGGGCAAACACAGATCAAAGACCCATGACCTCATTCAGGACACTCCCTTGTTACTTTAGTCAATAGGTATTTTACCCTAACAAATAGATGATTCCTAATTATGACACCAATATGTATCCAGTAACACATGCATTTATTTAAAAAGAATAAGAGAGACAGGAGTGGTAGCACACACCTTTAATCGCAGCACTCGGGAGGCAGAGGTAGGAGGATCGCCATGAGTTTGAGGCCACCCTGAGACTACATAGTGAATAAGGTAAGTAAATAAATGTATAAATGTATATAACTGCAACAGAAGGCTCAGCATTCAAGCACACTTATATTCCTTATCTACTCTGACCTCAGGATCCTATTGTATAAAATCAAATGCCAATCAGGTATAGTATATATAATGTATATAAAGCCATCTAACAAAACAACAAACAGAATCTAACAGCATAGCTTTATTCCATTTGAGAAAAACAATGTGGTTTTCCTCCTTTTCTATTGACTGAGTAGAGGGACACATCTCCCCTTGAGACAGAGAAATGTTAGATACCTGTGATGCTAGTATGGATAAGAAGCCTTTATAGTAAGCACCATTTTAATGGTTTATTTTTCCTTTAAATAAGCTGACATATTGGGGAATGGAGTGATTTGACTATGTAACTGACAGGCATTAGTCCCTGCCCTGGTGTCCTGGGCAGATTCCTTGAGGGAAGGATGATCAATCAAGCTGCCAGTGGGACTGCCTCATGCAGCACTGGCTGCTCAGATGCCCTAAGGAAGCTACATGGCAACTCAGCTACTCACTACCAAGTGGAATTGGATCCAGAGGACAATATTTCAGCCAAAGCTATTCCAAAATAGCTTGTCCCAGACCCTGGTCATCACAGATCTAAGGGAACCTAGATGGTGCTGTAGCTATTTTTACCTGGGCCAGAGGGGAAGCACTTTCCTTGATGACCCTGCAGAAAACCTGTGACAGGTGTAAACACAGTCCTTTATAGCATGCAGGTCTGCTGTGATTGGTATAAGTACTCTTCCCTATGAGAAGGCTATTTGGCTCACTTTTACAAATCACTAAGATAGTGGGTTGTGCTACTCCCTCATGTTACAACATTAGGCTCAAGAAATGGTTCCTCTAAAAAAAAAAAAGAGTTCTGTTTTTTTGTTTTTGTTTTTTTTGGTTTTTTGAGGTAGGGTCTCACTCTAGCCCAGGCTGACCTGGAATTCACTATGTAGTCTCAGGGTGGCCTCAAACTCACGGTGATCCTCCTACCTCTGCCTCCCAAGTGCTGGGATTAAAGGCATGCGCCACCACGCCCGGCCCTTGGTTTTGGTTTTTCGAGGTAGGGTCTCACTGTAGTCCATCACTATGTAATCTCAAGGTGGCCTCGAACTCACAGTGATCCTCCTACCTCTGCCTCCCAAGTGCTGGGATTAAAGGTGTGCACCACCAGGCCTGGCTTATCGTTATGTTTTTTTTTTAAAAAAAAAAAGAGGTATTTTTGGGCTGGGGAGAGGCTTAGTGGTTACCGCGCTTGCCTGTGAAGCCTAAGAACTTCTGTTCAAATCTTCCAGATCCCACATATAACCAGAAGCAGCAGTGATGCACGCACGCAATGCTATGCATGTCCGCAAGGGGGCAGGGCACATACATCTGGAGTTTGTTCAAGAGGTTGAAAGGCCCTGGTGCCCCCATTCTTTCTCTCTCTCTCAAAATAACTAAACAAACAAACAAACAAACAAATAAAAAGGATATTTTCATGTGGTCTTTCATGCCAATTTTTAAAAATATTTTATTTATTTATTTGAGAGGGAGAGGGAGAGAGAGGATGAGAAAGATGAAGAGGCAGATAGAAAGAGAGAATGGGCATGCCAGGGTCTCCAGCCACTGCAAAGGAACTCCAGATGCATGTGCCACCTTGTGCATCTGGTTTATATGGGTCCTGGGGAATCGCACTGGGGTCCTTAGGCTTCACAGGCAAACGCCATAACCGCTAAGCCATTTCTTCAGCCCCCATTTTTTAATTGTTATCAATTTATGGAGTGGACTGAGCTGGTAACAAAAAGGATGGAGGCAGTAACTATATGGAGTGGCCAGCACAGAAACAATGAAGTGCAGAGGCAGCTGAGACAATAAGGGCTATGAGAAGCTGAGAGACTCCAGGATCTACTTGCTAAGTGTTCCATGGAGCTGCCCAGCTTTAAGGAACAAAGGCCCAAGAGCTGAAATACTTGTTGAAGGGCTCAGGGTCCCAGCACTTGAGGACAGTTCTAAGACTTGAACATTAATAAGCACTGCTTGCTGCTGTCTGCTATACTTTTCACTGCTGCTGGAAGCAGAGGTTAATCATAGTTACCAAGTAACAGACTGGGTCAATGGTAGCAAAAGCCCAGAGCTACAAACCCCCGACTTGACTGCCTAATCGGTAGCTTCTAAAGGCTGGAGCAATAGGATCTAAGCTTCTAAGCTTTCAGGGACTATAACTGTAATCTAGGCCTATTTTTTTGTTGTTGTTTGTTTTTTCTTTTAAAGCAAGGTTTTCTCTCTAGCCTAGCCTGGCCTCAAACTCAGTAATCCTCCTACTTTACATCATGAGTGCTAGGATTAGAAGTGTGAGCCACCACATTTAGATATAATCACTTCTAATATATATGTTTATAGATATAAAATTCAATGGTCTAGGTCCATATCATCCTGAACACACACAACCTTGTCTGACTTCAGATGCTAAGCAAGATTAAGTCTGGTTAGTACTTGGATAGGAGATAGCTTCTGGAAACATATCACAAGTAAGCCAGGAAAAAAAAAAAAAAAAAAAAGCACAACTAGAGAAAAGTTTAAAGTATTAAGAAACCACTAACCTTAATCCATTGAACAGCTGCTTGGATTTATCCAGAAGGTAACAGAAGTCTGTGACTGTTTTCCGCTCTCCCTGTGGGATGTCATCTTCAGCACCTCCAGAAGACATGATTTCTTTCAGAGCAAATTCAGTCCTATAAGAAAACATATGCTTAGTTTCTTACTAACTAAAATAAAGACAAACAGGTCCTAGTTGAACCATCTAATAGCATTTCCCCCAAGATATATAGAATCCTTCTGATTGTACGCAACTCATCAAAATAACTGTAGTATGCTGGGCATGGTGGCACAAGCCTTTAATCCAGGCACGTGGGAGGATGGGCCATGAATTCAAGTTCAGTCTGTGACTGTAGAGTGGATCTGTCAGCTTGGACTAGAGTGAGACACTGCTTTAAAAAAAAAAAAAAAACAACTAACTAAATAAATAAAGTGTAAAATGGTGTCAGAAAACAAAATCTCACATTGTTAGTGGGAATAAACACTGGTAGGTTCATATGGGAAGAATTGTCAGCTCAATTGTAACACATTACACTAGCAAAAAGGCCCCAAAGTACCCAAGCACTAAGAGAAATTTTTCAAAGGAAGCATATGGAAAGCAATTTTTAGAACACACTTTTATCTAATAAGAATAGTTTGAGTGGCTCTTCTGTTCTAGACCCTTGGTATGGTCAACAATCTAACAGCGACCTTTTTCAGCTATTTGCCCATTTGACTTTGTGAATATAAGCTAGGAAAGATAGTACAAATGGAAATGCCTTCTATATATCTCATTATCTCACAACATTCAAAGACTGAAGACAACCTAATAAGCCCAAAGAAAGGACAAAGTAAATATTTCATAGTGGACTATCACTAAACATACACTGTCACTAACTTACACTTCTGTCTAAGAACTTGAAGCCAGTTGCCTGCTTATAATCACAGCACTTGGAAGGCTGAGACAGGAGTATCAGAAGTTCAAGATCAACCTCAATATGATAGTTAATCTAGGTTGTCAACTTGGCAGATTTATAAGAACTAAATGTGACCAGCTGCCTTAAGCTCCTGCCACCATGCCTTCCCTGCCATGATAGACTGTAGTTTAGAACTGTAAGGTGAAATCAACCCTTCTTCCCATAAGTTAGTTACAGCTTATCAGGGCTTTTTCTTTTTGTTTTTCGAGGTAGGACTGCACTCTGGTCCAGGCTGATCTGGAATTAACTATGTAGTCTCAGGGTGGCCAAACTCACGGTTATCCTCCCATCTCTGCCTTCCAAGTGCTGGGATTAAAGGCACCACCACAACCGGCTTGTCAGGGATTTGATCACAGGAACAAGAGAAGTAGCTAATACACTTGGCTTCATAGTGAGTTCCAGGCCAACCTGTGCTACATGAGACCCTTTCTCAAACAAACAACAAAACAATGTTTTTCTCTTTTTTTGAGTAGGGTTTTACTCCAGGCTGACCTGCAATTTACTATGTAATCTCAGGGTGGCCTTGAACTCATGCCAATCCTCCTACCTCTCTCCGCTTCCCAAGTGCTAGGATAAAAGGTGTGCGCCACCTCACCTACCTATCAAAACAAAATTTTTTTTAAGGAAGCAATGAAGGCTGGAGAGATGGCTTAACAGTTAAGATGCTTGGCTACAAGGCCTAAGGACCCAAGTTTGATTCTCCAGGACCCACTTAAGCCAGATGTACCAAGTGGAGCCATATGTCTGGAGTTCATTTGCAGTAGCCAGAGGTCCTGACATGCCCCTTCTCTCTCTCTCTAACTCTCTCAATAAGTTTTAAAAAAAAATTAAAAGAGCAAATAAAGCTGAAGCAATGAGCCAGGCATGGTGGCGCATACCTTTAATCCCCGCACTTGGGAGGCAGAGGTAGGAGGATCTCCAGAAGTTCAAGGCCACCCTGAGACAACACAGTAAATTCCAGGTCAGCCTGGGCTAGTGAGACCCTACCTCAACAAACCAAAAAAAAAGCCAATGAGTATAAAAAATATATAAAGGAGAGGGGCTGGAGAGACGGCTTAGTGGTTAAGGCATTTGCCTGCAAAGCTAAAGGATCGCAGTTTGACTCTCCAGGACCCATGTAAGTCAGATGTACAAAAGGGCGCATGAGTCTGGAATTCGTTGCAATGGCTGGAAGCCCTGGTGTGCTTATTCTGTCTTTCTCTCTCTCTCTTTGCCTCTTTTTCTCTCTCAAATAAATAAATATATGTTTTAAAAAATGAAATATAGCTGGGCGTGGTGGCGCATGCCTTTAATCCCAGCACTGGGAGGCAGAGGTAGGAGGATCACTGTGAGTTCAAGGCCACCCTGAGATTCCATAGTGAATTCCAGGTCAGCCTGGGCTAGAGTGAGACCCTACCTCGAAAAACCAAAAAAAATAAAATAAAATAAAATAAATGAAATATAGAGATGCTGAAATGAAGGTGTTCAGTGGAGGGGGGTACCAGACGGGAGACGAAGGAGGGTAGTGGGAAGGGATTATGACAGTGATAAATTTTATATATGAACTGGGGTAGTCAATACAATTTTAAAATAAATAAACTCTATTTTGGGACTGGGGAAATAGCTCAGTAGGCAAAAGTGCTTCCCACCCAAGCACGAAGGCTTAAGACAGCCTGGGAAGGCCTGAGTTTGATTCCCAGCACCCATGCTAAAACCTAAGCATGGCCAAACATGCCTGTAACCCCAGTCCTGTGGGGAGTGGAGCCAGAAGAATTGCTGGGGCTCACTGGTCAGTGAGTATGAACAAAAATGGCAGCTTCATGCCAGGCGTGGTGGCACACACCTTTAATACCAGCACTCGAGAGGCAGAGGTAGAAGGATCACCATGAGTTCGAGGCAACCCTGAGACTACATAGTGAATTCCAGGTCAGCCTGGACTAGAGTAAAACCCTAACTCAAAAAACTAAAAAATGAATGAATGAATGAATAAATAAATAAATAAATAAAGGGAGCTTCAGGTTCAGTGAAACTCCATCCCCCCAAGAAAGCAGATGAAAAAAAAAAAAGCAGAAGAGGAAGACTGGAACATCCTCCTCTGCTTGTACATATGTGCATGGGGCAAATGTATCTACACACACATATGCATAAACCACACATACTAGACACAAAAAACCTGTACTTCATTAAATCCAAACTATCTCCATATGCAATCAATTATGTTGACCAGTAGCTGTTTCTATTTTTTTCTTTTTTGTTGTTGTTGCTGTTTTTGTTTTTTCGAGGTAGGGTCTCACTCTAGCCCAGGCTGACCTGGAATTAACTATGTAGTCTCAGGGTAGCCTTGAACTCACGGCAATCCTCCTAATTCTGCCTCCAGAGTGCTGGGATTAAAGAAGTGCATCACCACACCCAGCGACCAGTAGATTTTTTTAAGGTAAGTTATAGAGGCTGGAAAGTGGCTCAGCGGTTAAAGAAAATTTCTTGCATTGCCTGACAGCCCAGATGTACAGCTACCTATGTGAAATCAAATTCATTTACAGTGGCAAGAGAACCTGATACACCTATACACACATGCAAATAAATTATTTTAAGAATTAAAAAGGTAAGCTATACAATATTTAACAGGTAGGGGGTGCTGAAGGGATAGCTCATTGTTTTCCCTGAGTACCAAGTACTTGCTGCCCAAGCATGAGGACTTGATTTCAGATCCTAAGCACCCACATAAAATGCCAGACATGGTGGTACACACTGTAATACTGTGCTGGTAGGCAGAAACAGGAAATATCTAAGGCTCAATGTCAGCCAGTCTACCAGTATCAATGAGTTCTACGTTTAGCAAGAAACCCTGTCCCAAAGATGAAAATGTAGAGCTACTGAGAAAGACACCCAAAGTTGATCTCTGGCTCCCATTTGCACACGTACATTACACACACACACACACACACACACACACACACACACACACCTCTCCAAAGGACAGAAACCTTTGAGACAACACAGGGGAATTTGGTCCCAATGTAGGGTATAAAAAAATGGGCAAAGTGGACAAGACCACAGCAGGAAGTTAAGGGTGTGGTACAGTTCTCCTGAGTATTTTTCTCTCCAACAATGCCTGGCAATGG
Source organism: Jaculus jaculus (assembly GCF_020740685.1). Lineage (NCBI taxonomy): Eukaryota > Metazoa > Chordata > Mammalia > Rodentia > Dipodidae > Jaculus > Jaculus jaculus. The sequence continues at coordinate 128,490,702 of NC_059102.1, read as the reverse complement.
AGGCTGCAAGGTAGGAAAACTGTAAGCAAACCTGAAGCTGTGAAGGGGCTTCAGGGAGACACAGGGTGTCACTGGAGCCAACTGGTGGTGAAGTCACTTTCAACAGCCATGGATTTGGGGGGGAGGGGCGCGTGGGAGTAGATCTTGGAAAATGCTGTACCTGGGAAGGCAATCCATACTGTACTATAATGGACCTTGAACCTGGAAAGTCCTCTCCTAGACACAAGACTGGAAATGTCCCCTTTCGTTTTAAGGGCAGTAGGAAAGGCACAATCCAGGCTGTGGCTTTCCTCACTCCATCTCATATTCTCACTAGCAAATAGGATGCTAATGACCCCAGTAGATGAGTTCAAAGAAGGAAAAAAAGTTTAAAAAACAAACACATTCAATAAAGTAAAGACATTACTAATCAAATAGAAATTGTCATTATGAAGCAAATAAAAATATCAGGTAATGATTTGGAGAGATGGCTCAGAGGTTAAGACACTTGTCTACAAAACCGAATGACCCTGGTTCTATTCCCTGGTATCCATATAAAGCTAGATGTGCAAAGCGGCACATGCCTCTAGAGTTCATTTAGCAGTTGCCCTGGTGATGCCATTCTCTCTCTCTATCTGCCTGCAAATAAATAAATTTTAAAAAATACTATGTAGAAAAGCAAAAAGGATGTAATTCAACAAATGAATAATCTAAAAACATCAAGTTTAAATTTCTTTGCCAAAAGAAATCAGAAAAAAAAATTCAAAGGTAAAAAGACTTAAAATACAGATACTGGAAAAATTAATATGTGTGTGTGTGTGTGTGTGTGTGTGTAAAACAAACAAGGGAGAAGTCTTTGTAGGAATAATGAAAACAAAATAGTAAGACCTTAAAGTGAAAGAACTCAAAGAATACATACATGAAGGAAATAATTCCAGCACTAGAAGTATCAAAGAAAAACTTAAGAAATCTTGACACTTCCTCTCACTTTTCCTGACGAGGTCAGTTTACAGCCATTAGATGCATACCACACCTGCATGGGTGCTCTACTGCAAGCCTTGCACATGAGGAAACCATCCACCCAACGGTGACTTGTTCAGGATGCTAGAGTCCCAGCAGCTCAGTGCTGGATATCTGGGAAGGGGAGACCTGGGTGAAGTTGAGGAAAGCCTGAGCTCCTTGGAGAACATTAACTGGCTAATTACATTAAGAAAGTACAGGAAGTACAAGATGATCTGAAATATCTCATACAAAAAGAAAATGGCGACTGAAGAGATGGCTTAACAGTTAAGGTGTCTGCCTGTGAAGGCTAATGATAGGTTCAATTCTTCAGTACCCACATAAGCCTGATGAACATGGTGCTTTATGCGTCTGCAGTTTGTTTGCAGTGGCTAGAGGCCCTGGCATGACATCTTTCGCCCCTGTCTAATAAAAAATAAATAAAATAATTTTGTATGTTTGTTTGTTTTGTTTTGTTTTTTGCTTTTTGAAGTAGGGTCTCACTCTAGCACACGCTGACCTGGCATTCACTATGTAGTATCAGGTTGGCCTTGAACTCAAGGTGATCCTCCTACTTCTGCCTCACGAGTGCTAGGATTAAAGGTGTGTGCTACTACACCTGGCATTTTTGGTTTCTTGAGGTAGGATCTTACTCCAGCCAAGGCTGACCTGTAATTTACTACGTAATCTCAGGGTGGCCTCAAACTCATGGCAATCCTCCTACTGTGCTTCCCAAGTGCTGGGATTAAAAGCATGCACCACCATGCCTGTCAAAATAAAATATTTTTTAAAAAGTTCAGATATGCAAAGGCCATACTGCCATCATGCATTTTACACAGCACAAACTCAGTAAATGCTTACGGTGTTTTTTTTTAATTATTTTTATTTATTTGGACAGAGAGAGGGAGAAAGAGATAGAATGTGCATGCCAGGGCCTCTAGCCACTGCAAACAAACTCCAGTTGCATGCACTACTTTGTGATCTGGCTTACATGGGACCTAGAGAATCGAACCTGGGTCCTTAGGCTTCTCAGGCAAGCACCTTAATCACTAAGACATCTCTCCAGCCCCTACAGTGGCTTAAAATAAAACCACACATTTTTATTTATTTATTTAAGAGAGAAAGGGGCAGAGAGAGAGAGACAGAGAATGCATGTGCGTGCCAGGACCTCCAGCTACTGCAAACAAATTCCACATGTATGCGCCACCTTGTGCATCTGGCTTATGTGTGTACTGGGGAATTGAACCTGAGTCCTTAGGCTTTGCAGGAAGCTCCTTAACTGCTAAAGCATCTCTCCAGCCCCCAAATAAAATATTTTTAAATTTTTTAAAATTTAAGCTGGGCGTGGTGGCACACACATTTAATCCCAGCACTTGGGAGGCAGAGGTAGGAGAATCACTGTGAGTTTGAGGACACCCTGAGATTTATGTAGTGAATTCCAGGTCAGCCTGAGCTAGAGTGAAACCTTACCTTGAAAACTTTTTTTGAGTTTTTTTTTTTGGGGTTTTCGAGGTAGGGTCTCACTCTGGTCCAGGCTGACCTGAAATTAACTCTGTAGTCTCAGGGTGGCCTTGAACTCACGGCGATCCTCCTACCTCTGCCTCCCGAGTGCTGGGATTAAAGGCGTGCGCCACCACGCCCGGCTTGAGTTTATTTATTTGAGTGGGGAGCAGATAGAGAGAAAGGGTGCGCCAGAGCCTCCAGCTGCTGCAGACAAACTCCAGATGCATGCACCACCTTATGCATCTGGTTTAAGTGGGTCTTGGGGACTCGAACATGGGTCCTTTGGCTTTGCAGGCAAGTGCTTTAACAGCTAAGCCATCTTTCCAGCCCTTTGAGAAAGCCAGATTCACAAGGTGATGCAATCACACAAGATAGTGCACATGGCTGGAGTTCAACTACAGTGGCTAGAGGCCCTGCCAATTCTCTCTCACTCTCTTTCTTTTTCTTTCATTAAAAAAAAAAAAAAATTTTTTTTTAAAGAAAGTAAATGCTCAAAGAATAGTGGAGACATGCCAAAAGGACATAAGCTCCAGTTTGAAGGCGATCTTATTGCCAAACGAAAATTTTAGCTCAACACAAACAATGACAACAACAGATTCTAACCTACTGAATGAAACAAGCAATCATGGAGCAGAGTTGGGGATGTAGCACACTTGGTAGAGTGGGTGCTGAGCATGCACCAGGTCCTGTGTTCAATCCATGTCCCAACTGCATAAATCAGGCATGGTGGTGCATACCTGCAATTGTGGCACTTGGGAAGGTGGAGGTGAAGGAAGATCAGAAGTCCAATGTCATCCTTAGTACATATCAAGTTCAAGGGCTGAGCTACAGGAGACACTGTTGGGAGTGGGAGGGGAATAGAAGGGATGGGATAGGATGGGATGAGAGGAAAGACAGCTAGATTCCATGACACACACCTGTAATTCCAGCAATTTAGGAGGCTGAAGTGGGTCACGAGTTTGAAACCAACCGTGCCAACACTGTAAGACCCTGTCTCAACGACAATAAAGGAGAAATATGACAATCAATTTGAACATTCAAGTGAAATAGACAAATACTGAACAAAGTACTTTTTCTTAAACTTGCATCAACAAGAATGAGAAGGGTTGGAGAAAGATGGCTTAGAGGTTAAGGTGCTTGCCTGCAAAGCCAAAGGACCCACATAAGCCAAATGCACAAAGTGGTGCATGCACCTGGAGTTCATTTGTGCTGGCTGAAGGGCCTAGCATGCCCAATCTCTCTCTCCCTCCCTCCCTCCTTCCCTCCCTCTCTACCTCTTTCTCTCTCTCAAATAAATAAATAAAATTCTGAAAAAAAGAGCTAGAAAATTTAATAGGTCTGTCTACTAAAGAAATTGAAAACTTTAACTGAAAGCAAACCCCTGATGAAAACTACAGGGCCAGATGGCTTCATCAGCAAATTACACAGAACGTATAATAAAGAAAACATGCCAATCTTAAACAACCTCTTAACAAAATATGAAAGGAGGGCCATTTCTCCAACTCATTTCATGATGTCATCATAATTGATAGCCAAAGCTAAAAAGAATATCACAAAAAAGGAAAATTAGAGGCCATTCTAACTAATGAATATAGATATGAATACACTAAACCAAGTGTTAGCAGATTCAGCAATATATAAAAATGACATGACAAAACTGAGCTTATTTTAGGACTGCTGAGTTGATTTGGTATTTGAAAATTAACTACTGTAATCACTTACCACACAAGTAAAATGAAGGGGGGAAATCTTATGTTAAGTGCTCAACAGATGTGGAGCACACATTTGGTAAAAATTTAAAATCATCTTGCAAGGGGGAAAAAAAGCTCAGGAAATTAGGAACAGAAAGAAAAAGTCTTGTATTCATAGAGGACACGAAGGCTGAGGATGTAGTACAATGGGAGGAATGCTTGCCCAGCATGCATTAGGTACAGGGTTTGATCCCCAGCACTGCATAAAACCAGTGTGGTGGCCCATGGCAACAATTCTGGATAATAAACACCGGAGAGGGGGAGTCAGGAAGATCAGAAGCTCAAGGTTATCATTCACTACTCAGTGAGTACAAGGCCAGACTAAGATATGAGAGACAGACTGTGGTTTACATTGGCAAAGTCAACATGAAGAATATTGAAATGATAGCAAAAACCATACTTTGTGGTGAAATGCTGGTATTATTTCCTATGACTTCTGATACAGCTTTTTGTTTTGATTATTTTTGCTGCTCTTCAAGGCAGGAAATCACTACAGCCTAGGACTGTCTATATTTGGAAATATCCTACACCTCAGCCTCCTGTGTGCTAGGACTACAGCTGTACACAACCATGACCACCAAGCAGTTTTTAACTAAGTCATGTAAAGTCTCCATCACAGGGACTGCAGAGACAGCCTAGTTGGTAAAGTACGTACCCAGTAAGCAGAATGCCTAAGTTTGATACCCAGTACTACCTGAACCAGGCATGGCGATGCACATTTGTGATCCCTGCATTGCCTTAACGTAGACAGGAGGATCCCAGGGGTTTGCTGGACAGCCAGTCTAGTCTAACTGGTGAGCTCTAGGCCAGTAAGAGACAGTGTCTCAAAAAAGGTGGATAGCCTATGCAAGTTTCAGGTCAGTCTGAGCTAGAGTTCTCACACTTTTGTGTTTCTTACCCTTTCTTATAAAAAAACAAGACAAAACAAAAACCATAGATGAATCTAATAGAGTGCTGGGTAAAAGACAGTAGACACAAAGACTACATTCTATATGATTTAAAGACAAAGTATACAAAACCTAGTATTTGGTAGAATGTTCACTCTAGTGGATACTTTTTTATATAATGAATATTCACATACTTTTCTGATAGCAGTGCTCTTGAATAGAAAGACTTCAAGAGAAAAACAAAAGAAAGGAAAGGAGAGAAGAAGGGAGGAGGAAAACTACCAGACTCATGGTTTTACAAGTAAGTTTATCAAACGTTCTGGGTTTTGTTGATTTGTTTTGAGACAAGGGCTAGGTAGCCTTCCTTTGCTGGTTTTTCCTTGAGGTTTCAATCTTTTCATATTTGGTTAAATTAGTTTGTAAAATATGTATAGTGATCAAAGTCAATTGCAGCAGAGAGGATGAGAAGCAGATGGGTAACCACATCACACTGATAAGAATAATAGCAGAAAAAACATAAAAGACAGATTTTTTTTTTTTTTTTTTTTTTATTATTCGAGGTAGGGTCTCACTCTGGTCCAGGCTGACCTGGAATTAACTCTGTCATTTCAGGGTGGCCTTGAACTCATGGCAATCCTCCTACCTCTGCCTCCCGAGTGCTGGGATTAAAGGCGTGCGCCACCACGCCCGGGTAAAAGACAGATTTTTGTGGCTGAATTTTCTCTCTCCAAAACCACACTGAAGGGCTGGGTAGATGGCTCATCAGTTAAAGATGCTTGTTTGCAAAGCATGCTAGCCCAGATTCCCCAATACCCATGTAAAGCTGGATCCAGTAAAAAGTAGCACATGCATCTGGAGTTTATTTGCAGCAGCAGGAGGCCCAAGCAGGCCCACTTTCTCTCTCCTTCCCTCTTTCTCTCCCTCACCTCTTCTTCCTCCTTCCTTTCTCTCTCTCTCTCTCTCTGCTTATAAATAAAGAATATATGGAGGTCCTAATCCCTGATAACTATGAACATGGTTTAATTGGGAAATAGCTTTTGCAGATGTAAGTTCAGAGGAAGTAATCCTGGAGTAGAGTGGGCTCTTCATCCAATGTGACTACTGTCTTCACAAGAGACAGAGGGAAGATGACAGCCATGTGAACAGAGCCACAGACTGGAGTTATGCAATAGCTAAGTTGGAGAACACCAAGAACACTAGCAGCTGCCAGAAGTGAACAGAGAGGCGGAACAGATTCTCCCTCTATGGCCATCTGAGGAATCAAGGCTACAGCACCTTAATTTTGGAATCTGGCTCCTGAACTGTGAAAGCATGTATTTCCCTTGTTTTAACCTGTACAGCTTGTCATTTCTCTTTTTAGTTCTAATTTGCATTTCTCTGGCAACTAATAAAATTCCTTGCCCTCTCCTTTGTTATGGCAAGCTTAGAAAACTGATACACAGATATAACAGACATAGGAGCCCAAGCAGAGATTACAAAATGAGCAAAACAGCCATGAGTGAGGACAACTACGCCAAGATTTGTTCAGCTAAATACATAAAATATGGCAAATTATTAACCCGTTTTTTTACATTTTTTTTTCCTTTCCAGGGTAGGGTCCTTTCTAGCCAAGGCTGAACTCACTCTGTACTCCAAACCAGGCCTTGAATTCGCAGAGGTGCTTCTACCTCTGCCTCCCCAGTGCAGGGATTAGAACAATGCACCACCATGCCTGGTTTAAATTTTTTATTATTTATTTATTTGAGAAAGACAAACAGCAAAAGGCAGAGAGAGCAAGAGAGAGTATGGGCACACCAGGACCTCCAGCCACTGCAAATGAACTCCAAACTCATGTACCATGTGCAGCTGGCTTACATGGATACTAGGGAATCAAACCTGGGTCCTTAGCCTTCACGGACAAGTGCCTTAATGGCTAAGCTATCTCTCCAGCCCTACTTTTTTTTTTTTTTTTTCAAATAGGAAGTCTTTCAAGAAAAAAACCCTGCTACTCTCAATTTAATTCTGGCTGAGGGATTGGCAACAATCAAGTTTGAAAGGAATCAGGACAGAAAATGATGTGTCTGGATTACAAAGCATGACAGAACACAGAGCACAGTCATAACAGCAGCGACAAGCATATTGGACAGGATAAAGAAGATGTGGCATTCCTGTCCTAATTAGCTATGTGATGGAAAACAAAACAACAACAACAAAACTAGTCAACACTTTCACTCAATACACAAACTTAAGCAATTTGCTTTGCATATTGGACCTCAGATAACCAGTAAATGATTATCAGGTGTGAAAGAGGCTCAAAAGACTACATAATGTGTATCACCATCATTACTGTCTAGCAATTAGGGATATTTCAAAACAAGGAATATTTCTTCAAAAGGAAAACAGGCTTAAAGAAATATGGAATTAAATAGCTGGGCGTGGTGGCACATGCCTTTAGTCCCAGGACTCAAGAGGCAGAGGTAGAAGGAATGTCATGAGTTTTAGGCCACCCTGAGACTAGAGTGAATTCCAGGTCAGCCTGGGCTAGAGTGAGACCCTATCTCAAAAAAACAAAAAAGAAAAGAAAAAGAAACAACAAAAGAAATATGGAAGTACACAGGAAATAAAACAAAGGTATATAAAAATTTCATTCCGGATCAAAGAACTCCCAGAAAGAAGGCTGGAGAGATAGCTCAGTGGATAAAGGATTTTGCTTGCAAAGCCTTGATGGACTGCGTTTAATTCCCCAGTACCCACATAGAATCAGATGTACATTGTGCTGCATATATCCTGAGTTCCTTTATAGTGGCAGGAGGCTCTGGTACACCCATATCCACATGTCTACATCTTTGTCTCTGTCTCAAATAAATAAAAATTTTTAAATAAAAAAAACCTCATTCTCTCTCCCTATCTTTCTTTCTCTTTCCCTTTGTCAAATAAATAAATAATACTTTTTATTTTTTGTTTTATTTTTATTTACTTATTTGAGAGCAACACAAAGAGAGAGAAAGATGCAGATAGAGAGAATGGGTGCGCCAGGACCTCCAGCCACTGCAAACAAACTCCAGATGCATGTGCCCCCTTGTGCATCTGGCTAACGTGGGTCCTGGGGAATTAAGCCTCAAACCAGGGTCCTTAGGCTTCACAGGCAAGTGCTTAATTGCTAAGACATCTCTCCAGCACAATAAGTTTTTTAAAGGGGGAGAGGGCTGGAGAGATGGCTTAGCAGTTAAGGCGTTTATCTGCAAAGCCAAAGGACCCAAGTTTGATTCTTCAGGGCCCACGTAAGCCAGATGCACAAGGGGGTGCACATGTCTGGAGTCCATTTGCAGTGGCTGGAGCTCTCGCATGCCTAATCTCTTTCCCTCTCTTTCTCCTGCTCTCTGTCAAATAAATAAATAAATTATATATTTTTTAAAAACCTCATTCTGACAAAGAGTGGACATTCACAGAAATCCCATCCTAAGAGATCATTTTCTTAGAGCCAGGTTCCTAAAACGGTACATCAAGAAATAGGGCTGGAGTGATGACTTAGCAGTTAAGGCATTTGACTGCAAAGCCAAAGAACTCAGCTTTGATTCCCTAGGACCCATGTCAGCTACATGCACAAGGTGGTACATGTGTCTGGAGTTCATTTACAGTGGCTGAAGGCCCTAGTGTGCACATTTTCTCTCTCTCTCCCTCTGTGCCTCTTTCTATCTCACTCTCAAACAACATTTTAAAAAAGAAATAGATTGTGTATAATTATGTATAAACATGAATATCACATTTTCTTTTCTTTTGTCTGTTTTTGTTTTTTCAAGGTAGGATCTCAATCTAGCCCAAGATGACCTGGAACTTACTCTGTAGTCCCAGGAGGGCCTTGAACTCACAGTGATCCTCCTATGTCTGCCTCCACAGTACTGGGATTAAAAGGTGTGTGCCACCATGGCTGGCAAATAGCACGTTTTTCAACTACAAAAATGTAATATTAGTAATATCTTTTCCAGAAAATCATTAAACAATAAAATGAGTTATATGAAGACTGCCTGTTAAAACAGTAGATTGCCTGCAAAGCCAAAGGACACAGGTTCAATTCCCCAGGATCCATGTAATCCAGATGCAAAAGGTGGTGCACACATCTGGAGTTCAATTACAGCAACTGCAGGCCTTGGAATGCCCAATCTCTCTCTCTCCCTCTCTATCTACCTGATCCCCCCACCTAATAAATAAATAAATAAATATATATATATATTTTTAAGAGTGCACTTAGGCTCGGGTAATTTTGTGGAAGAGGAAGCAGAAAGAATGTAAGAGCCATAGGATGGGAGGGAATATCCAGAGGCATTTCCCCACCCCCAACACACACAATGATTGACTGCTGCTCTCACAACTCATAACCCACAACCCCATGGTGAATACCAGCATTCTCACTAAAGAGGGCCCTCATTGGCATGGGGGCAGAAAGAGGGAAATGATGGTACCAACACATGATGTACATATCCATACAAAATTTGTACTTTTCCGGGTGTGGTGGTGCACACTTTTAACCCCAGCACTTGGGAGGCAGAGGCAGGAGGATCGCCATGAGTTCAAGGTCACCCTAAGACTATATAGTGAATTCCAGGTCAGCCTGGGCCAGATTGAGACCCTACCTAGAAAAACAAACAAACAAACAAAAATCTACCTTTTTATAAAGAAAAATGAAGTTATGAAATTTGCAGAAAAATGGATGGACCTGGAAAGTATCATACTAAGTGAGGTAACCCAGGCCCAGAAAGCCAAGCACCACATGTTCTCTCTCATATGTGGATCCTAGCTACAGATGATTGGGCTTCTGCGTGAGAATGAAAATACTTAGTTGCAGAGGCCAGTAAGGTAAAAAGGAGACATAAAGGGTAGAGAAAGGAAAGGAGGAGGATACTTAATAGGTTGATATTGTATATATGTAATTACAATGATTGTAATGGGGAGGTAATATGATGGAGAATGGAATTTCAAATGGGAAAGTGTGGGGGTGGGGAGAGAGGGAATTACCATGGGATATATTTTATAATCATGGAAAATGTTAATAAAAATTTTAAAAAAATCTACCTTTTTAATAAAAAGGAGAAAGAAGTATACTTAAAAGACCAGGAATGGTGGCATACACCTTTAATCCCAGCACTTGGCAGACAACAGGTAGGAGGATCACTCTGAGTTCAAGACCTGAGACTAGAGTGAGTTCTAGATCACCTGAGCTAGAGTGAGAACCTACCTTGAAAAACAAACAACAAAAAAAAGTTCACTTAAAAACTAGAACACAAGCCAGGCATGGTGGTGCATGCCTTTAACCCCAGTACTTCGGAGGCAGAGGTAGGTGGATCAACATGAGTTCGAGGCCACCCCGAGACTACATAGTGAATTCCAGGTCAGCCTGGACTAGAGAGAGACCCTGCCTCGAAAAACCAAAAACAAAAACAGAACACAAACTGAATAATACCAAATACCAAAAAAAAAAAAAAAAAATGTTGGGGATGTCTGCATGGGGCAAGGATGATGCATCTGCCATATTCGGAATGGAAGAATAAGAAGCTATGCTTAGTACAGATGGTATTCTTATGTGAACCAATGACAGAACTCCAAAGCTGGTCCTCATCATAGTGTGAGCTTCTTCATGCACCAAGGAGAACATAAAATTATCATGAATTATGCAAAAACTATTCTCTAAAAAGTAATACTTTTGCTGGTTTATTCCAACATGCCCTTAAAGTTAAATTAAGTTAGGTGTGATGGTTGCACACCTGTAATCCAGGCACATCAGTGGTAGAGGCAGGAGGATCAAGGTGTTCAGGGTTAGTTACATAGTAAATTTGAGAACGGCCTGGGATACATGAAATCCTGTCTCAAAACACCAAAACCACAGCCATAAAAAATAAATGGATATGGTTACATGAAATATTTTGAAAAATATACTGTAAAATTATTTTGCTAAATTTCCACTCTTGATCAGTATTAAATAATTGCTATTTTGTTTGTGCTGACAAAGTAACACTAAATATATTTGTGATTGTTTCTGCATGCATGCATTTGAGATGGTAGTTTCCTATAAGAGTACTTTCTGAGTCAAACTGGAAGCTTGAATGCACTTAAACATTAATTCATTTAGTAATATTAGCATATACAATAATCTATCAGTCAATTTTATTATGACAATACTTATGGCCTCTCCACATTTTCTAGCTACAATAATTATTTATTTGATTTTAAATAAATAAATAAATAAATAAATGGATAGAGCCAGGCATGGTGGCATACATCTTTATTCCCAGCACTTGGGAGGCAGAGGTAGGAGGATCACCACGAGTTCGAGGCCACCCTGAAACTACATAGTGAATTCCAGGTCAGCCTCAGCCTGGAATAGAGTGAGACCCTATCTCGAAAAGCGAAAGAAAGAAAGGAAAATAAATAAATAAATAAGTGTGTGTGTGTGTGTGTGTGTGTGTGTGTGTGTGTGTGTGTGTATCTGGAAATTATTATATTAAGGGAGGAAACAAAGAATCAGAAAGACAAATTAATTCATACTGCACGTTTTCTCTTATATGCAGATGCTACCTTCTAGTTTTTATATATGTATATTCATGTGTCAGCGTTGCTATAGGCCATAGAACTAGAAAGACCATGAGAGGGGAAAGGAGGTTTTAAAGAAGGAAGGTGGAGAGAATAAGCAAACACAAATGACATGAAAGTAGAAAGGAGGACACTGAGGGTGGAAGGGTGGAAGTGGGAGTGTGACAGACATGGTAGAGAAAAGCAAGGGAGGAGGACCAAACAAAAAAAAAAAGTATTATGAGGATTAGAGAGATGGCTCAGCAGTTAAGGCACTTGCCTGAAAACCTAAGTTTCCAGGTGTGATTCCCCATGTAAACCAGATGCACAAGGTGGTACATGCATCTGGAGTTCATCTGCAGTACTAGAGGCCCTGGTGCACCCATTCTCTCTGTCTGCTTCTCTCTCTTCTTTTTTTTTTTTCCATGTAGGGTCTCACTCTAGCTCAAGTTGACCTGGAATTCACTATATGGTGTCAGGGTGCCCTCAAATTCATGGTGATCCTCCTACCTCTTCCTCCCAAGTGCTGGGATTAAAGGCATGTGCCACCACACCCGGCTGCCTCTTTCTCTCAAATAAATAAATAAAATACTTTTAAAAATATTTTTATTTATTTATTTATTTGACAGAGAAAGAGAGAGAGAGGGAGGGAGAATGGGCACGCCAGGGCCTCCAGTCACTGCAAACAAACTCCAGACACATGCGCCCCTTGTGCATCTGGCTAATGTGGATCCTGGGGAATTGAACCTGCATCCTTTGGCTTTGCAGGCAAACACCTTAACCACTAAGCCATCCCTCCAGCCCATAAAATGCCTTTTGTAAAATATTATGAAAATGTTACCAGAAGGAGCTAAAGAGATAACTAAGTTGATAAGCTGCTTGCTAGGCAAGCATAATGCCAGAGTTTAGATCTCCAACAACCATATCAAATGCCAGGCATGGTGACATTTACCTATAACCCCAGCACTGGGGAGGCAGAAGGATCCCTAGGGTCACTGACTAACTAGCCTAGCCAATCAGTGAGTTCTAGGTTCAGTGAGAGACCATGTCTCCAAAATTAAAGTGAAGAGCACCTGAGGAAAACACCTGACCCCTTTCATTCACACCTACCTACACGCACAGGTACACACACACACACACAAAATACATGTTAAAAATATTTTTAATTAATTTATTTGCAAGAAGAGAGAGAATGAGAATGGGTGTGCCAGGGCTTTGAAGCACTGCAAACAGTACTGATTCAAGCATCTGGCTTTTCATGGGTTCTGGAAAATCGAACCCAGCATTACAGGCAAGTGCCTTAATGAAAGAACCATCTCTCCAGCCCCCAAAATCAAAATTTAAAACTGCCACAGGAAACCTGTTAATGAGTATCCCAATTAAAATAAATGTAATAAACATATAGATAAATGCAAGAAAAAAGTTAAGTTGCAGGTTGTAATTGGAAGAAAACTCCAGGGGCTCAAGCTTGCCATGATCAGTACATAAACAGGTGTGGGCTGGGGTGCTGTAAGGGCATGTGCTTATGTATCATTCAGCCACCAAATGTGGAGAAAAACTTGCTTTTCCAACATAAAAATATGCAAATTCCAGCATAAATTTATTTGAGACCCAGCCCACGGCAAGTGCTACAATAAAAGGAAAGGCAGATGATGGCACCAAGGCAGAGTGAGGATAGCCAGGTGGGGGCTGGTTAACAAGAACAATGCTCCTCCTACTGTCTGCCAGAGCATCTTCCCAGTTCAGTCTGGTAGGCTGCCCTGGGGATATCACTCCACTGAACTAGGCTGGAGGTGCTGAGGGCAAGGAACATTCAGGGTGCACTCCAGGGGACAAATGTGTGCCTTTATCAGATGCAAGAAAAAAAGGAAAAAACAGGGCTGGAGAGATGGCTTAGCAGTTAAGCGCTTGCCTGTGAAGACTAGGGACCCCAATTCAAGGCTCAATTCCCAAGGACTCACACGCTAGCCAGATGCACAAGGGGGTGCATGCATCTGGAATTTGTCTGCAGTGGCTGGAAGCCTTGGCGCACCCATTCTCTCTCTCTCTCTGCCTCTTTGTCACTGTCAAATAAATAAAAGTAAACAAAAAAAATTTTTAAAAAAAAGGAAAAAACAAAAAAGGCCAACTCAGAAGGCAAGAAATTGGAGCTTGAAGAGAGATTTTATGCTGCCATTTTTCCATTGTCCTACTAACTTCATTAAGGATTATTCTGATGTATAAAAACAGCAACCAAGCAAAGAAACTATAAACGAGTATAAATGAAGGAATAAAACAGAAAAAATGAAAAAGAAGAAAAAATAGTACTTGAAAATTGAAAATTCATTCCTATAATTATTCTTTAATACTTTTTTTTTTTTTTTGGTTTTTCTTGAAGGCAGGGTCTCGCTTTAGCCTAGGCTAACATGGAATTCACTATGTAGTCTCAGGGTAGCCTTGAAACTCACAGCGATCCTCCTACCTTTGCCTCCTGAGTGCTGGGATTACAGGCAAGCACCACCACAGGCAGCAATTTTATACCTTTTTTGATGAAAAATGAACATACGAATTTACGATCTTGATCATGAAATATACACTTTCAGTGGCATTAAATACATTCATGCAGCTGTGAAACCATTGCCACTGACTCAACTCATCTTGTAAAACTAAAATTCGGAGGCTGGCCTCACAAGCATGAATACTTGAGTCTGATCCACATAAAAACAGGTCTGGTGGTGCATGCCTGTAATCCCAGCACTGGGGAAGCCGAGACAGGAGCTCACTGGCCAGCCAGTCTAGCCTACTTGCTTGTGCTCCAAGCCAACAAAAGACCATGTCTCAAAGAGGTATACAGCATACCTGAGGACTGACACCCAGAGGTGTCCTCCAACATGAATGTGCACATGCATGCACCTGCACCTAGACGTACATGCACACCAAACATACATGTAAAAAAAACCCCTGAAATTCTACATCCATTAAATAATAACTCCCCTTTGCCCCCTCCCACCAGACCCTGGCAACCACCATTCTACTTTCTGTCTCAAGACTGACTGCTTTTAAGTGCTCCCTACCAATAGAATCAATTTGTTTGGTTGCACTTCATTCTCAAAGGTAATGCATGGAATATTTTGTATCAGTGTTTCCTTCGGCTGAATAATACTCCACTGTATATATATGCATGTATATATATACATACAGTTCATATATAATTATTTTTTTAAAAAGTGATACCTAGTCAGTCATCATAAAGAAACATATGTATTCAAGACACATGCAAAAACTATTTATGAAGCAAATGGGTCAGAAAGCAGAAATACACACATGGAACAAAGTATCTATGAACCATAGAGACTAATACTAGGTAACATAACATCATCAGCCTCTTGCTAACAATTCATAAAACCCGTGTGCAGTACAAGCGGCACACACGTGTTAAAATTTGGTGAGTAGGAGCCACACCATGTTGTATAATCTAAGCTCAAGCAACCAGGGCTGGGCCTGCACATACCTGCCAACAGGAATTATGCAGTTCCATTTAAACAACCACTGGATCTGGGCATGGTGGTACATGACTACAATCTCACACTTGGAGGCTGAGCCAGAGGATGGTATATCTGAGGGCTACCTGGGCTACATAAAGCTAATGAACAAGCAGCCATTAGGTAGTCGACATAGCTCAGTGACAAATCCTTTGGCCTATCATGGGAAAGGCTCTGGATTCAATGTTCAGAAACACACATAGAGCCATTTATTCATAACACAAAAATTCAAGATATACAAGCAAGAGTCTCTATTACCAACTAAGAGGGCATTTCTCCTACTTAGTATGAAAAGCAACTCAGGCCATAAATATGTCTCCTTATTCAATAAAAAGCATGAAGGAAGGAACAGCTGAAGCCAGTGTGTGCAATATAAATTAAGACATGAGACTTACTTGCACCCCCCCATAGCAATATTTCAACAAACAATGAAAGAAGGCTGTAAGTTATGCAAATGTTTACACCTGACTGGTACTAAGCAGAATGAAACAAACAAACAAACAAAAAAATTCCTACAAAAAAAGGGCTGGGGAGATGGTCAGTGGTTAAAGGCTCTTGCTTATAAGCTTGCCAACATTAACTTTGATCTTCCCCAACACCCTTGCAATGCAGAACATAAGTGGTACATACATCTGTGATCTCAAGTGCCTATGGCAATACTCCAGGGATGGAGCTGCCTGGCCAGGTAGTCTGGGGCACATTGAGAGACCCTGTCTCAAAGAAAGTAGGGCAGGATGATACACTGAGGTTATCCTTAACCTCCTCAGTATGCTGTGGCACATATGAACCTACACACACATTATTTTTTTAAAAATTAAAGAAACAGGACTGGACAGATGCTCAGTGGTTAAGGTGCTTGCCTGAAAAACCTAAAAGCACGAGTTCAATTCCCCAGTACCCATGCAAAGCCAGACAAACAAAGGGATATATGCATCTGGAGTTTGCATGGTTAGAGGCCGTGGCATACCCATTCTTTCTGTGTCTCTCGACTTGCAAATAAATTAATAAAAGTATTTAAAAAAAATTAAAAGCCATGCCTAGAGAGATAGCTTAGCACTTAAGGCATTTGCCTGCAAAGCCAAAGGACCCCAGTATGATTTCCCCCAGGAACCACATAAGCCAGATGCACAAGGGGGCACATGCGTCTGGAGTTCATTTGTAGCGGCTGGAAGCCCAGGTGTGCCCATTCTCTCTCTCCCCCTCTTTCTCTCTCTCTCTCTCAATTCTGATTTCCTAAATTGCATGTTTCATGGTTGGAGATGTAGCTTAATGATAAGAATGCTTGTCTAGCATGCACAAGGCCCTGCATTTAATCTCAAGCACTAACGCACTCCCCCCCAATAATAGCATATTTCCTATGCAGTAAGGTAGAAACAAAAGAATACATTATTTTCCAAAAGAGAAAGAAAAGTTACTATTTAGGCAGTTATATTTTCTTCTGGCAAGTCAACATTTACTTATCCAGTAATGTACTGACTTCACGTTGTGATTTTTCTTTTTTTTCGAGGTAGGGTCTCACGCTAGCTCAGGCTGACCTGGAATTCACTATGTAGTCTCAGGGTGGCCTCAAACTCATGGCAATCCTCCTACCTCTGCCTCCCAAATGCTGGGATTAAAGGCATGTGCCACCACACCCAGCTATGTTGTGAATTGTTTGTTTGTTTTTTGGTTTTTTTTTTGAGGTAGGGTCTCATTCTAGTCCAGGCTAATCTGGAAATGTAGTCTCAGGGTGGCCTCAAACTCAAAGAATCCTCCTACCTCTGCCTCCCTGCCGAGTGCTGGGATTAAAGGTATGTGCCACCATGCCCAGTGATGTCACTTTTTGACTACAGTGAATAATGCTGCTGTGAACAACTGTGTACACCTTTTTTTTTTTAACATATATTTATATTCATTTGTCTCAGATATATACTGCGTAGATTTGCTGAGTCATGTGGTAACTGGATGTTTAACTTGTGATGAACTATCAAACCATTTTATGAAACACATGCATTATTCACACATGCAGTCATATATGAGACATGTTGTTCCTCCACATCCTCAGTAGCACTTGTCATTATCTCTAGGACTCCAGCATCCTGTGGACATGAAGCCCATCTCCTTTGGTTCTGATCTGCATCTCCCTCGAGGCTAACACTATTGAGCATCTCTTCAGGTACCTAATGGACCTTGACATTATCTCCTCTAAAGGAATATCAACCCAGATTCTTTGCTAGTCTTTTAAATGAGTTACTATCTTTTTATTAAAGAGCTGTAAGTATCCTATATAAAAGTACTTTGCTAGAAAATTTACAAATACTTTGCTTTTGGTTTTTGCTTCCACCACCTGCCAACCCTTCAGTTTTATGAAGTAGAGTCTTGCTCTAGCCCAGACTGACCTGGAGTTCACTATGTAGTCTCAGACTGGTCTTAAGCTCACAGTTATCCTCCTACCTCAGCCACCTGAATGCTGGGATGAAAGTAACAAACACAGCATGGTACTGGCACAAAAACAGACATGTAGATCAATGGAATAGAATAAAGAACCCAAATGTAAACCCAAGCAGCTATATCCATCTGAGTTTTGACAAAAATGCCAAAAACGCTCACTGGAAAAAAGACAGCATCTTTAACAAATGGTACTGGGACACTGGATATCTATATGAAGAAGGATGAAAATAAAAACAGGGCTGGAGAGATGGCTTAGCGGTTAAGCACTTGGCTGTGAAGCCTAAGGACCCTGGTTTGAGGCTCAATTCTCCAGGACCCACGTTAGTTAGATGCACAAGGGGGCGCAAGCACCTGGAGTTCGTTTGCAGTGGCTGGAAGCCCTGGTGCACCCATTCTCCCTCTCTCTCTCTCTCTCTCTCTCTCTCTCTCTCTCTATTTGCCTCTCTCTCTGTCACTCTCAAATAAATAAATAAAAATGAACAAAAAATTTTAAAAATAAAAAAACAGATGAAAATTGATCCTTATCTATCTCTATGCACAGGGACTTTAAACTGCTACAGGAAAAAGTAGGGGAAACACTAAGATTTTAGCATAGGCAACAACTTTGTGAATATAACCCCAGTTGCTCAGGAAGTAAAACCACTATTAACCACTGGGACCTTATGAAATTAAAAGGGTCTTGTGCAACAATGGGCGCTGTGAATAGAGAAAAGAGGCAACCCTCTGGCAGAGGATTAATATCCAGTATATACAAAAACTCAAAAAGCTAAATAAGTAATCAGAGGTTAGAGGCCTTGATAGATTGCTCAGCAGTTAATGCATTTGCCTATAAAACCTAATGACCTGGGTTTGATTCCCCAGTACCCATGTAAAGCCAGATGCACACAATGCAGCATGCATCTGGAGTTCATTTGCAATGGCTAGAGGCCCTGGAGTGGCCATTCTTTCTTTTTCTCTGTCTCTTCTTTCTTTCCCTGTCTCCTTGCAAACAAATAATATACTTTTAAAAAGAAAAAAAAGAAGAAGCCAGGTATGGTGGCGTAAGCCTTTAATCCCAGCACTCAGGAGACAGAGGTAGAAGGATTGCCATGAGTTTGAGGCCATGCTGAGACTCCATAGTGAATTCCAGGTCAGCCTGAACTAGAGTGAGACCCTACCTCGAGAAACATAAAAAAAAGAAAGAAAGAAAGGAAAAGAAATCAGGGGCTGGAGACATGGCTCAAAGGTTAAGGTGCTTGCCTGCAAAGCCTAAAAACCCCAAGTTCAATTCCCCAGTACTCCCATAAAGCCAGATGCATAGTGGCACATGCATCTGGAGTTTATATGCAGTGGGTAGAGGCCCTGGTGTACCCATTCTCTTGCTCTCCTATACCTCTCTGCTTGCAAATAAATTTAAAAAAAGGAAATCAAACAACCCAATTAAAAATGGGCTATTATGCATGCAGTTCAATGGGAGAAAGAGAAATTATCAGTGAAGATACTCATCAGTGGACACTGTAAGCCTTATAATTGGCCAGCCAGGTCAAATGAGCCAACAGGTGCAATAGCGGAACGTCTGTTATAGGGAAAACCAACTGCCCTCTAATTGGACTGGACGCCAGCTCCATGGGAAGGGAATACATACCTGATACTGAAAACTTACAACAGGGGTAGTCATGAGCCCTAGGGGTGTAACGTCTGCTGCTGTCCAGCCAAATGTATATACTACGCTTATCAAACTGACCAGTATGCACTTCTGTTAATGTTCACACTCTTATATTAATGCTACTCTCACTTTTGGTAGAGAATCATCTCTTTACAGATGGCAGTGACCTTGGGATGACTCAGAAGGTATCATGGTGATGGAAAGAAATGACCGCAGTGCTCAGTACTGCATACCTCTATCACACCTTCCAAGGCTCAGGGTCTAATGTGGAAGAGGTGGTGGAAAAAATGTAACAGCCAAAGGAAGGGCAGGACTCCATACAACATGCTCCCTCCAGACATAAAATGGCCTGAATATCCATGGCCTCACAGTGCCTGATACTACCTGCATAAGACTATCATAAGAGGAGGAAAAGATCAAGACATCAAAAGTAAAAGAGAAATTGATTGAGATGGGGAGGGGGTATTATGGAGAGTGGAGTTTCAAAGGGGTAAGTGGGGGGAGGGTGGGTATTACCATGGGGTAATTTTATAATCATGGAAGTTGCTAATAAAAAAATTATTATTAAAAAAATGAGCTAGAGGCCTGGCATTGTGGTGCATACCTTTAATTCCAGTACTTGGGAGGCTGAGGTAGGTAGGAGGGTTGCTGTGAGTTTGAGGCCGCCCTGAGAGTACATAGTGAATTCCAAGTCAGCCTGAGACAGAGTGAGACCCTACCTCGACAAACTAAAACCAAGACTGAAGAGATGGATTAGCGGTTAAGGTGCTTGCCTGCAAAGCTAAAGGACCCAGGTTCGACTCCCCAGGACCCAAGTAAGTAAGATGCATGCATTTGCAGTTCATTTGCAGTGGCTGGAGGCCCTGGCACACCCATTCTCTCTCTCTCTCTCTCTCTCTCTCTCTCTCTCTCTCTCTGCCTCTTTCTCTGTCTGTCACTCTCAAATAAATAAATGAAAATAATTAAAAAAGAGACAGTATGAGCAGAAGTATCTTATTGTGTGGACACTGGTACACCCCAAAGCCACAGACTATTATTAGAAAATTTTCATTGCAGGGCTGGGAAGATGATTCAGCAGCTAAAGCCTGATAGTCCAAGTTTGATTCCCTAGTTCCCAGGCAAAGCCAGATGCACAAAGTGTCACATGCATCTGGAATTTGTTCACAGTGGCAGGAAGCCCTGGCACACCCATACTCACTCTCTTTTTCTGCCTCTTTCTCAAATAAATAACTCTTTTTTTTCTGAGGTAGGGTTTCACTCTAGTTCAGGCTGACCTGGAATTCAGAATATAATCACAGGTAAGTAACCACTGTTGTTCTGGTTAATGTATGCTAACCAAACTGCCCTTTAAGCACCTTTTTTTATGCTTAAGTTTATATCCGCATTTTAATGCTACTCTCACTTTTGGTCAGAAACACTTTTCAAATGGCAGCGACCACTGTTGTGACAGCACAGTGCTAAGAAGTAACACGGAAGTGCTCAGCACTAAGTGAGATATTTGTATCACAACCTCCAAGGCTCAGGGTCCATTGCAGAAGAGGTGACAGAATGTAACAGCCAAAGGAAGAGTAGTACTGCTTACAACGCTGTCATCAGGGATAACACAGCTTTGATATTTATGACCTTCATGGTTCCTGACACTACCTACACAAGATCTTCATAATAGGAGGAAAAAATGATGGCAACAAAGTAGAAAAGAGACTAACTGGAAAGAGGTGATTCAATAGAGGGTGAATTTGGGAGGGGAAAACTGAGTGTGGTGAGTGGTATTATCATGGTTTATTGTCTATACTTATGGAAGCTGTCAATAAATTTTTTTTTTTTTTGAGGTAGGGTCTCACTCTAGCCCAGGAAAGTTTTATTTTAGATTTCACTTATTGATTTATTTATTTGAAAGAGAGAGAGAGAAAGAGAGAGGGAGGGAGGGAGGGAGAGAACAAAAGAAAGAAAGAAAGAAAGAAAGAAAGAAAGAAAGAAAGAAAGAAAGAAAGAAAGAAAGAAAGAAAGAAAGAGGGAGGAAGGGAGGAAGGAAGAAGAGAAAGAGAAGCAGGTAAGAAAACGGGTTCGCCAGGGCCTTCAGCTGCTTACATGGATTCGGGGGAATTGAACCTGGGTCCTTTGCCTTTGCAATAAAGTGCCTCCAGCCCTAAAGTTTTTTAAAAAAACAATAAAATATGATTTTTGTTGTTGTTTGTGTTTTCACAATAAAATTTTTGCTTTAGCCCAAGCTGACTAGCAACTCACTCTATAGCTCCAGGCTGGCCTCAAACTCACAGCAATCCTACTCTGCCTCACAAGTGCTGGGATTAAAAGCATGTGACACCATGCAAGCAGGAAGAGAGACAAAGAGGAATAAGCATGCCAGGGTCTCTTGCCATTGCTAACAAACTGCAGATGCATGTGCCATGTTGTGCATCTGGCTCTACATGGTTATTGGAGAATCAAACCCAGGCCAGCAGGCTTTGCAAGTAAGTGCTTTTAACCACTGAGTCATCTCCCCAGCCCTGATTGATTATATTTCTATTATTTCTTTTGGGGGAAGGAGAAGATTTACAACAGGGTCTCAGGTTGTCACATCTGACCTCAAACTCACTATGTAGCTAAAAATGAACCTGAACTCCTGACCCTCCTGCCTCTGTCTCCTAAGCACGGGGCTCACAGTTATGCACCACCATGCACAGCTTTCTACCTGATCTTTAAATAATGTGTGCACAATTAAAAATTGGAGTTAGGACTGGGGAGATGGCTCAATGGTAGAAGGTGCTTACTTTCAAAGCCCCAGTACCAACATGAAACCAGATACACAAAGTGGAACAGGAGTCTGGTGTTCATTTGCAGCAACACAAGACCCTGGCCTGCCCATAGTCTCCTTCCCGTCCACCATCTTCTCTCTGCCTGCATATAAATAATTATAAATGTTTAAAATTAGCGTTATCCCAAAATATTGAAATGAAAATAGTCGTCTAAGGACAGTGGTATGCACACCTGTAATTCCAGCATACAATGGGTGCTGAGTTAGAAAGAATGAGTGAGACTGTATTGCAAAAATAAATAAATGAAATAAAAATAAAAAAGGACAGTAATCTGTTAGCTGACCTCCCTTACCACTTTCAGGTTTCCCCCAAGCAGCATGAACTTTCATCTCCTATGATCATACTTAAGAAGCTTCTCTTGTAATTGCTCAATTTATATATTTTGATGTTACAGATTTTCTGTAATGGCAAAAAAGAGAGAATGTAATTCTCAAATCATTAGTTCATTAGTTATTATTTACAGCATTATCTATCTGTATGTACGTACGTACGTATGTATGTATTAGTTAACTCAGTAATGAATGTTCGAATTGTGGCACTTTATTTTGCTTCATTACATCATATATACTAGGTTGTGAGGAGGAAGAGAAGGTAAGAATATAACTAAAAAAACTCTGCAGACATCTTTAATGGAAGCTGACCATACTCCTTTCAAATCTTGTTCTTTATACCCTGACAAATAATTATCAGTCAGCTGTTAAATGCTATGCTGTTTCATCTAAACTCATATAGAAAGTACCCTAACATAAAATGCCTATTTTTCTTTTATGAAAAATTTATTTTTATTTATTTATTTACTTATTTGAGACAGACAGAGAAAGAGAGAGAGAGAGAGAGAGAGAGAGAGAGAGAGAGAGAGAATGGATGCGCCAGGAACTCTAAGCACTGCAAACCAAATCCAGACGCATGAGCCACCATGGGCATCTGACTTACGTGGGACCTGGAGAATCAAACCTAGATCCTTAGTCTTCACAGGAATGCACCTGAACTGCTACGCTATCTCTCCAGCCTTAAATTTTTCTTTAAAAAAAATTTTTTTTTAGTTACTTATTTATTTGAGAGAAAGAGGGAAACAGAGATTGAGAAGTAGAGTGAATAGGCATGCCAGGGCCTCTAGCCATTGCAAACAAACTCCACATGCATACACCACATCATGCATCTGGCTTTACATGGGTACTGAGAAATCAAACTCTGGTCCTTGGGCTTTGCAGGCAAGCACCGTAACTACTGAGCCTTCTTTCCAGCCCCTTAAATATCTATTTGTCTTTATATTAGTAACTCATTCATTTAGGAAACCATATTCTTGGATCTGTGCAGGACACTACTGCTCTCCTGACACAGTACCAAGTACAGAAGTTCTAAGATAGTGCTAAAGAAATTCCACTTGAGGGCTGGAGAGATGGCTCAGAGGAGAAAGCACTTGTGCAACTCTGAATACCTGAGTTTGAATCCTCAGACCCTATGTAAAAGCTGGAAGCTGTTGTGGACTTCTGTAATCCTAGTGTTCTTACAAGGAGAATGTTTGGAAAGCCGGCAAATGAAACAATGAGAGACAGAATGGAAGGTGAGACTGACCCCAAAAATTGTCCTCTGACTTCTACATATGCACTGTGGCATGAGCTGGAGAAATGGCTTAGTTAAGGCACTTACCTGCAAAGCCTAACAACCCTGGTTTGATTCCCCAGTACCCACATAAAGCCAGATGCACAAAGTGGCACATGCTATCTAGAGTTCATTTGAAGTGGCTAAAGGACCTGGCACACCCTCTCTCTGCTTACAAATTAATAAATTTAAAACAAAACGAAATGTGTATGTCACTATTTTACAAAGTATATACAAAAAGATGAAGACACTATGGAAAGGTATGAAAAAATTTTTAAGGGGTGTTTGTGGCAAATAGCTTTCACTTCAACCTACATGGTGCCTATCTTCCTTTCTTTGTGGAATTCATGACCTTCTATCACACATATCATCAGAAACAAAAATCCCAATGTGTAAACCGGGCGTGGTGGTGCACGCCTTTAATCCCAGCACTCGGAAGGCAGAGGTAGGAAGATTGCCATGAGTTCGAGGCCATCCTGAGACTACCTGGACCAGAGTGAGACCCTACCTCGAAAAACCAAACAAAAAAACAAACAAAAAATCACAATGTGTGATGGGCATGGTGGCACACTTTAATCCCAGCACTCAGAAAGCAGATGTAGGAGGATCACCGTGAGTTTGTGGCCACCCTGAGACTACACAGTGAATTCCAAGTCAGCCTGGACTAGAGTGAAACACTATCTAAAAAAATTTTAAAAAGAGTCATAGGGGCTAGGGAAATGACTCAGTGGTTAAAGGCACTTGCTTGTAAAGCCTCCCAGCCTGGGTTTGATTCCCCAGTAGCCACATAAAACAAGATGCATAAAGTGGTGAGTGTGTCTGAAGTTTATAGCAGCAGGAGGTCCTAGAGTGACCATTCTCTCTTTCTCTCCCATCCCCTCTCTCTTTCCCTCTTTATCTCTTGTAAATAAAGAAAAGTATTTTGTCGTTTTGTTTTGTTTTTCCAGGTAGGGTCTTAACTCTAGCTCAGGCTGACCTGGAATTCACTATGTAGTCTCAGGGTGGCCTTGAACTCTCAGCGATCCTCCTACCTCTGCCTCCCAAATGCTGGGATTAAAGGCGTGCGCAACCACGCCCTGCAAATAAAAGTATTTTTAAGTCACACACTAAAATATTGACAAAATGAAATGATACATGTCTTGGATTTGCTTCAAAATATTCACAATCAGGTGAATAGGTGTAGATACAGATGAAATAAAATTGGCCAAGAATTTCATGAGTGTTCAAGTTAGATGATGAGTAGGTGGGAAATAATTGTCCTATTTAATTTAAATATTTTTCATTAAAAAGGTTTGCTTTTCAGTATACCTATAATATTGTCCCAATCTTATAAGTGTATTTCTTTCTATTCTCCTGTATATATATATATGTATGTATGTATGTATGTATGTGTGTGAGTGTGTGTATACACACACATATATATGGGGGGGGGAGGGAGGAATATCTGGGACAATGATTACCTTTCAACTTTCTTTGTTGAACAATCAACTTTGTTTTATTTTGTGTTGTGTTGTTGTTGTTTGGTTTTTTCTTGAGGTAAGATGTAGCTATTGCGCAGGCAGACCTGGAACTCACTCTGTACTCCCAAAATGGCCTCGAAATCACAGCATTCTTCCTACCTCTGCCTCCCGAATGTTAGGATTAAAGGTATGCACCACCATAACCACCTTAACAATCAAGTTTTATATTTAATTTTGTTTATTTATTTGTAGTTTCTTTGAGATCGGGTCTCACTCTAGCCCAGGCTGACCTGGAATTCACAATGTAGTCTCA
Source organism: Jaculus jaculus (assembly GCF_020740685.1). Lineage (NCBI taxonomy): Eukaryota > Metazoa > Chordata > Mammalia > Rodentia > Dipodidae > Jaculus > Jaculus jaculus. Next base: position 128,465,256 of record NC_059102.1, on the reverse strand, counting down.
GGCTGGCTTTAAACTCATGATTCTGCTACATCTGACTCCCATGTGCTGGGATTAAAGGCATGTGCCTCCATACCTGGCTTCAAGTTGTTTTCAAAAGTATTTGAGGGTCTGGAAAGATGGCTTAGCAGCTACGCGTTTGCCTGTGAAGCCTAAGGACCCCAGTTTGAGGCTTGATTCCCCAGTACCCACGTAAGCCAGATGCACAAGGTGGTGCATGCACCTGGAGTTCGTCTGCAGTGCCTGGAGACCGTGATGTACCCATTCTAGTCTCGTCTCTCCCTCTCTCTGTCCATCACTCTCAAATAAATAAATTAAATTAAATTAAGTATTTGAGAAAACTGGGGCTTCTCAAACTGACCTTTTAGGACAAGTCTTTATAGTGAGGAACTCCCTGGTGTATTGGGGGGGGGGGGTTTGAGTAGTATCCCAGGTCCCTCCCACTAGATGTCATCCTGTGACACCTAAAGCTGTATTTAGTATATCCATATGTGGTAGGCAAAATTTCCCCCATTAGGAGCCACTGCTTACTGCTTTCATACATACATTACCCCATCCCTAGGTATATCCTGAATATCCAAGATTCAACATGGCACTTTTATTCTTACTTTTTTTTTTTCTCTTTTTGTTCTAAATTTTTACTAACAACTTCCATGATTATAAAAAAAATCCCATGGTAATACCCTCCCTCCCACTCACTTTCCCCTTTGAAACTCCATTCTCCATCATATTAGCTCCCCATCTCAATCTATCTCTCTTTTTCCTCCTCTTATGATGGTCTTGTGTAGGTAGTGTCAGGCACTGTGAGGCCATGGATATCCAGGCCATTTTGTGTCTGGGGGGAGCACGTTGTAAGGGGTCCTACCCTTCCTTTGGCTCTTAACATTCTTTCCGCCACCTCTTCCGCAATAGGCCCTGAGCCTTGGAAGGTGTGATAGAGATATTACAGTACTGAGCACTCCTGTCACTTCTTTCCAGCACCATGCTGCCTTCTGAGTCATCCCAAGGTCACTGCCTTCTGAAAAGAGAAGATTTCTCTACCAAAAGTGAAAGTAGCATTAATATAAGGGCATGAACATTAAGAGAAGTGCTTACTGAGCAGTTTGATAAGCATAGTATATACATTTAGCCAGACATCATTCTTTTTTTGTTTGTTTGTTTTAGTTTTTCGAGGCAGGGTCTCACTCTAATCCAGGCTGACCTGGAATTCACTATATAGTCTCAGGGTGGACTCAAACTCATGGTGACCTTTCTACCTCTGCCTCCCAAGTGCTGGGATTAAAGACATGCACCACCATGCCCAGCTTGTTCTTACTCTTAATCTGAGTACTCTTTTAGTTCAGACTATCTCAACTTTGTAGATGTAATGAGTTAATTAAAAAAGTATTGCTTCCAACACCCCTCTTCTTTCATCCACTTGGAAAGTCTTAAGCTACGTATAGCACAATGACCTTCGAGAACCAAGGAGAAATCTAAAAATGGTTATATAATCCAATGTTCTTAAAACGTATTAATTGACCTTTGGTCAAATTAAACAGCCCCCAAAGCAGAGTAACCCACATAGAGATGAAAGCAGAGGATGTAACTGTCACAACGTTTCCTACCACTTAGAATGTGATCTGCAAACAGGCAGCAGAAGCATCCCCCTAAGCTCAAGGGGAGGCTCCATTGTAAATGCCCCCAAACAGGTGCTCCAAGCAAGAAAATTCTCCTGGCAAAGAGAAAAGCTTGTGTGAACAGCCTAAGCCTGTAATACTTAACCAGGCATATTCAGCTTTCTGTTTCTTTTTTCACTTCTCTTCTCCTTTTTTTTCTTTTCTTTCTTGTTCACTGTTTTCATGTTTTGAGGCTATATGTCTAGCCCAGGCTGTCCTAGAACTCTCTATCTAGGTGAGGATGACCTCAAACCTATTATCCAATCTCTACCTCCCAACTGTTCAGATTCCAGGCATGCACTACAATGCATGGTTTATGTGATGCTGGGGATTGAACTCACGGTTTAATTCATGCTAGGCAAGCACTCTGCCCCCTGAACTACATCCCTAGCCCAATTTTTTCATCAGTAAGCGAGTAGTGTGCATGTACATATTTCTGAGGTGAGCAGGTACACATGTATGTGCGATAGTATTATAAGTATGTGCCACCATACTAGGAATTTAAAAAATATTTTATTTTTATTTGAGAGAGAGAAAAAAAGAGAGAGAAAGAGAGAGAGAATGGGCATGCCAAGGCATCCAGCCACTGCAAACAAACTCCAGAAGCAAGCACCACCTTGTGCATCTGGCTTATGTGGGTCCTGAGGGATCAAACCTGGGTTCTTTGGCTTTGCGGGTAAGCCCCTTAACCACTACACCACCTCTCCAGTCCCCAACCCCCATACAAGGAATTTTTACATGGATACCAGGGATCAAATTCAAGCTTATGGGGCTGGAGAGATGGCTTACTGGTTAAGCACTTGCCTGTGAAACCTAAGGACCCAGGTTCAAGGCTCGATTCCCTAGGACGCTACATTAGCCAATGCACAGGGGGACGCACCCATCTGGAGTTCGTTTGCAGTGGCTGGAGGCCCTGGTGCATTCATTCTCTCTCTCTCTCTCTCCCTCTCTGCCTCTTTCTCGCTCTGTCTGTTGCTCTCAAATAAATAAATAAATAAACAAAATTTTAAAAGAAATTCAAGCTTATGAGGCAAGCACTTTACTTACAGAGCTATCTCCCTTCCCCAGTCCACAATCCTCCCTCCCCTTTCGTCTTCTTTGTTTTCCCCAAGCTCGTGCCTCTATTTCAGGCTGACCTGGAACTCGCTATGTAGTCTCAGGGTGGCCTCAAACTCACTATGATCCTCCTACCTCAGCTTCCTGAGTACTGGGATTAAAGGCATGCACCACCACACCAAGTCCACCCCTTTTTTGTTAAATAAGAGTCTCTCACTCTGCAGCTCCGGCTGCCCTTAAACTCAGTAATCCTCCTAACTGCTTGGAATACAGATATGTGCCATCACACACAACTAAACCTAAGACTATGACTATGTTTAGTTATTAAAAACAGATTTCTAGCAGTTATTTATCAGGTACAATTCAGGAGGATTGAGTCTCTATATATTTTTTAAACTATCTTACCTTAGTGTCTCTCTCTCACTTTCTCTCTTTTGGTTTTTTGAGGTAGGGTTTCACTCTAGCCCAGGCTGACCTGGAATTCACTCTATATCTCAGGGTGGCCTCAAACTCTTAAGAATCCTCCTACTTCTGCTTCCCAACTGCTGGGATTAAAGGCATATATCACCATACTGGGCTTTTCCTTGGATTTTTGAGGCAGGGTCTCACTCTAGACTATAGTGATCTGGATTCATGCTGTAGTCCAAGCTGGTCTTGAACTCATGACAATGCACCTAACTCAGCCTCCCTAGTGCTGGGATTAAACAGGTCTGTCACCATGAGCAGAAATCTTAGTCATTTTTCACAATCAATTCCACTTAAAATCTATTCTTGGGGCTGGAGAGATGGCTTAGCAGTTAAGGCATTTGCCTACAAAGCCAAAGGATCCTGGTTCGATTCCCCAGGGCCCATATAAAAGATGCATAAGGGGACACATGTGTCTGGAGTTCATTTGCAGTGGCTGGAGGCTCTGGTGAGCCCATTTTCTTTCTTTCTTTCTCTCTCTCTCTCTCTCTCTCTCTCTCTTTCTCTCTCTCAAATAAATAAATAAAATATACTTTAAAAACATCTCATTTAAATTTCTAATAGAAAAAGTCTTGGGGCTGGAGAAATAAATCAATGGTTAAGGCATTCACCTGCAAAACCTCTCTACCCTGGTTAGATTCTCCAGTACCCACATAAAGCCAGATGTACAAAGTGGTACATTCATCTGGAATGCATTTGTAGCAGCTTAAGGCCCTGGCAAGCCCATTCTCTGACTCTCTTCTCTGTATCTCTCTGTTAGAGGGGAGGGGAAGGAGAGAAGAGAGGAGAGGGAGGACTAAGCCAGGCATGGTAGTGCAGGCCTTTAATCCCAGCACTTGGGAGGCAGAGGCAGGAGGATCAATGTGAGTTTAAGGCCACACTGAGACTACATAGTGAATTCCAGGTCAACCTGAACTAGAGTGAGACCCTACCTTGGAAAAAAAAAAAAAGGAAAAAATTGTCTATAACAATGCCATGCCCCCCTCTTATTAATTAATTAATTTAGTTATTTGAGACAAAGAATCAGAGAGAGAGAGATACAGAGAAAGAGATAGAGAATGGGTACTCCAGGGCCTCTAGTCACTGCAAAAAAAACTCCAGACACATGTGCCATCTTGTGCATTTGGCTTTACATGGGTACTCTAAAATCAAATCTTGTCCTTATGCTTTGCAGGCAAGTGCCTTAACTGCTAAGCCATCTCTCCTCTATTTTTAATGACCACCACTCACTACATTTTACTCTTCAAAAGGAATGTAATTAAAAAGCTGATATTCTACCGCTGCAGAGATGGCTCAGCAGTTAAGGCACTTGCCTGCAAAACCAAAAGACCCATGTTCAACTTCTCAGATCCCAACTAATCCAGATGCACAAGGTGACACATGCACATGAGGTCACACATGCATACAAGGTGGCACATGTGTCTGGAATTCAATTGCAGTGGCTAGAGGCCCTGGCGCAACAATTTTCTCTCTAACATAAAAAAAAAGGAATACAGTGATTAATAGCCTTACCTAGGTAGTAGATAAATTAGTACTGAAAAGGAGGAGGAAAAAAGCTGAAATTCTACATATCATTCATATCATGTCAACCTCCTGAAAATACCTTTCACCAAAAATATGACATAGCCACCACCTTGTCCAAGACTGTCTCCTAGCATTCTTCAATTAGCTATTTTCCTTTTCTCCAGCCACAAAGGCTTCTTTGCTGATCCTTAAAAATACCACCACATGACATATTCCTGCCACATGAATGCCTCAACATCTACTGCAACTCCAACTTCAGCTTGGAAAGCCCTTCCCCAATACTTGCATAGCTAGTTATTCATTTCACTCACAATCCTTGTCAGAAAGTTGCCCTAACCACTCCATAGAAAATAGCCCTCCTAATACTATTTTTTCCTTAAAAGTAATCATCACTATCTTATTTTATTTATTTATTTATTTTTGGATTTTTTTGTTCATTTTTTATTCATTTATCTGAGAGCAACAGACACAGAGAGAAAGACTGATACAGAGAAAGAGAGAGAATGGGCGCGCAGGGCCTCCAGCCACAGCAAACAAACTCTAGTCATGTGCACTCCCTTGTACATCTGGCTAACGTGGGTCCTGGGGAATTGAGCCTTGAACCGGGGTCCTGAGGCTTCACAGGCAAGCGCTTAACTGCAAGGCCAACTCTCCAGCCCTATTTTTTGTTTTTTTGAGGTAGAGTTTCACTCTAGTCCAGGCTGACCTGGAGATTACTCTGTATTCTCAGACTGGCCTCAAACTCACGGTGATCCTCCTGAGTGCTGAGGTTAAAGGTGTGTGCCACCATGCCTGGCTTGACTATCTGACATTGTATAAATTTATTTATTTACTGTCCAACTCCAAATATGACACAAACCTCAGAAGGGGAGACAGTGTTTTCAAATTTCCCTATCTCTAGTGTCTATAGTAGAGCATGACACATGGTCAAGCAATTATTGGTGAAAGAATAAGCAGATGTGAGGAAGTAGCTCAATGGGCAAAGTGCTTATCAAGTACTAAGCAAGGAAGAAGAATGGAGGTCAGATCCCCAGAAACCATGTATGTGACAGCTAGGAGTGAGGCCCACCTGTAATTCCAGTTTGGGAGGCAGAAACAGAGGATCCTTAGGGCACACTGTCTACTGAGTCTAGCTGAATCACTGAGCTCTGGGTTCAGTGAGAGAACCTGTCTTAAAAAACAAAGTTAAAGCTAGGCACAGCAGCCCTTGGGAGGCAAAAGTAGAAGGATGCTGTGAGTTTGAGGCCAGCCTGAGGCTACATACTAAATTCCAGGTCAGTTGGGATGACTCAGAAGGTATCATAGTGCTGGAAAGAAGTGACTGGAGTACTGACTAACATCTCGATCACACCTTCCAAGGCACAGGGTCTAATGCGGAAGAGGTGGCGGAAAGAATGTAAGAGCCAAAGGAAGGGTAGGACTCCTTACAACGTGCTCTCTTCAGACATAAAAAATGGCCTGGATATCCATGACCTTATAGTGCCTTACACTACCTACACAAGACCATCATAAGCGGAGGAAAAGACCATGACATCAAAATAAAAGAGACTGATTGAGATGGGTAGGGGATATGATGGAGAATGGAATTTCAAAGGGGAAAGTGGGGGGGGGGGTAGGGAGGGATACTTTTTATAATTATGGAAAATGTTAATAAAAATTGAGAAAAATAAAAAAATTAATTCCAGGTCAGCCTGGGCTAGAGTGAAACCCTACCTCAGGAAAAAAAAAAAAAAATTGAAACTGATAAAGGGAGATACTCAATATTGACCTCTGGCCTCCACATGCATGTACACACCACAAACATGTATGTATGTATATATACAAAAATAAAGTAAATTTCAGCTTTTTAAATTATAAAATGGACAAGTGGAATATAATAATTACTTGTGCATGTATGTGACAGACAGGAGTTGCTGGAATGCATCTAGTTCCTGGAGGGATCATCTCACAAAGCTGCCTTCCTATGGTAATGTTCTTCCCATGGTAGGCCAAACTCAGTGACTGATAGAAAACAACAGTGTACCCCTCCCACCTCAGTTTACCTTGCTTTATTTCTAAGTCCTGATTAAAAAAACAGAGATAATTTGGAGCACTCCCTTCTGGGAACTTCAGTCCTGCCACTTCTAGAACATCTCTAGTTGCAGGTCATACGGACTAACACCCCAGTCTGCCATTCCAGCTGGATACACAACTCAGGAAGGCTGCTTAAGCTCCAGAGCTCCCTGCACAGCCAGCTAAGACTGCTGTCAGGGCTGCACCATAGTTCAGCTGTCCTGACAATCCTGCTTCTTTCCTAGCTCTTCCACAGTGCTTGAATATAAAGGTACGCCTTAACATTCTGCACACCATATTCTGACTTCACTTCACCTTCCTGGAGACCACAACCTGTGACACAATTAGAACAAAATACACACTTACTGTTGAAACTAAAAACAAACACCCCAAAAGACATATCCTTATAAGACATATGGAATAGACAGGCCTACAATATGTGCTCTTTCCGCCTACAGAAACAGTTGCATAACAGTCTTCTATTTTTAGCTGGGCACAAAGCCAACAAGAACAAAAATTATTTTCCCTTGCATCCAGGTATAACCATAGAACTAAAATTACCAGCAATGGGAAGTAATAGATATAGTTTCCAGAGCTGGTCCTTAGGGAAATTAATGTGCCCTTTCCCCATCTTTTCTCCCTTTCTTCGAAAGGAAAGTGAAAATCATTGTGGGTCATGCAGATCTCGGCAATAACCCAGCAACACCTTGCAATAAGACAGAATAAGCTTGGATCTCTGTGGAGCCATCATAATAGCCACGGATGACTTAAATTGGATTAGTACATGAGAAAGAAATAAGTCTCTATCTTGTTTAAATTTAAATCTCTATATGAAAAAAAAAAATAAATCTCTATATAGTGACAGATAAAACTGCTGTCAGGGCCCTATCAACATCTCTTACCAATATCTAACACCTACAGGTCTCTGTAGGGAGACCTTGCAGGGCACCAGTATTTCCAAGGTTGTTACACACTCCTACCCACCAGGGGAGGTTCTGAAGAATTGACCAATGGGTACAAAAACATAAGGGTTAACTTCTTTCTTTGGTCAAAGGGAATACTCTTTAAAAAAAAAAATTTTTTTTTAATTTATATATTTGAGAGGGAGAAAGAAGCAAGGGGGAGAGAGAGAGGGAGAGAGGGGAGGGAGGGAAGGAGAGACGGGGGGAAGAGAATGAGCACACTTGGGCCTACAGCCACTGTAAATGAACTCCAGATGCATGTACCCCGCTCTTGAGCAACTGGTTTACTTGGACCCTAGAGAGTCAAACCGGGATCCTCTGGCTTTGCAGGCAAATGCCTTAACCACTAAACCATCTCCCAGGCCCAAAGTGAATATTCTTAGTGTCAAGCACCAGAATTTCCTTTCATGACTGAACCCTAGTTGTCCACCTCAGGGCTTTTCCTGGTGCCACACTTCTGTCTAGTTTCCAGCTGCCTCTCTTCTCCTAGTCCTACTTTCCTATTGTCCAAACCTCTTTTTAGTTAAGTCATTTTCCCATGAATCCTGTCTCAAGTTCTGTTTCCGCTCAACCTGAGAATACTGGCTCCTGTTCTATTGTCTGGGGTTCATCACAGTCAACACTTGTATACTGTTCCAAATTATTTTTTTGGCATATCAAATATAGGATATTTTGAAACAGAAATAAAATTGTACAGTATAAACTATGCAATTTTCCTTTGTCACTTAAAATATATCATGAGCCACATTGCATGATATCATATATATATACATAACATATGTTTAGATAAAGATCAATTCATATCAATTATATGATTCACATCAACTATATGAATATGTGAATGTATAAATAAGTGAAATTAGATCCAATGTATCAATCTTCTAGTTCTTCAAATGTCTGAGTTTCAAGGCATAAAATGTATTATATATACATAATTTTTATATATTAGCATATATAAATATTTTAGATATATATATATAAGATTTGTATTAAAATGTTCTTCTGGGAGCTGGGGAAATGGCTTAGCAGCTAAGGGCTTGCCTGCAAGGACAAAGGACCTAGTTTCGATTTCCCAGGACCCACATAAACCAGATGCAAAAAGTGGCACATCATCTGGAGTTCATTTGCAATGGCTGGAGGCCCTTGTATGCCCATTCTCTCCCCACCACTCTCTCTCAAATAAATAAAAATGAATAAATAACATGTTCTTCCTTTGAATCTTGTGATTTACAGAGGCAGGAAAACAGAGAGGAGAAAGAACAATTGTAGGTAGGTGTGGCAGCACTCTGTTTCAAAAGGAAAATGGAAGGAAAGAAGAAAGGAAGGAAGGGAGGGAGGGAGGAAAGGTGAGATGTAGGGAGGAAGGAGGAAGGGAAGAAGGGAAAGGAAAAGACAGGAGAATTTACAAAAGTTTTTCTAGCTGTTTCTAAAAAGTAGGGGAAACCCTCCAACATACTGGTCTTGGCAAAGACTTTCTGAATACAACCCCAATTGCTCAGGCAATAAAACCACAGATTAATCACTGGGACCTCATGAAATTACAAAGATTTTGCACTGCAAAGGACACAGTGCAAAAAGCAAAGAGGCAACCTACAGAATGGGAAAAAATCTTCGCCAGCTATATATCTGATAGAGGATTAATGTCTAGGATATACAAAGAACACAAAAAGTTAAATAATAAGGAGTCAAACAGGCCAATCAAAAAATGGGCTACGGAGCTAAATAGAGCATTCTCAAAGGAAGAAATATGAATGGCATATAAGCATCTAAAAAAATGTTCCACGTCACTAGTCATCAGGGAAATGCAGATTAAAACTACATTGAGATTCCATCTCACTCCTGTCAGATTGGCCACCATCATGAAAACAAAGGATCATAAATGCTGGAGGGGATGTGGAAAAAGAGGAACCCTTCTACACTGCTGGTGGGACTGCAATCTGGTCCAGCCATTGTGGAAATCAGTGTGGAGGTGCCTAAAACAGCTAAAGATTGATCTACCATATGACCCAGCTATAGCACTCCTAGGTATATATCCGAAGGAATCATCTCATTTCCTTAGAAGTACGTGCTCAACCATGTTTATTATTGCTGCTCAATTTATAATAGCTCGGAAATGGAACCAGCCTAGATGTCCCTCAACTGATGAGTGGATAATGAAGATGTGGCACATTTATACAATGGAGTTCTACTCAGCGGTAAAGAAAAATTAAGTTATGAAATTTGCAGAGAAATGGATGGACCTGGAAAGGATTATACAAAGTGAGGTAACCCAGGCCCAGAAAGCCAAGTGCCACATGTTCTCTCTCATATGTGGATCCTAGCTACAGATGACTGGGCTTCTGCGTGAGAATGAAAATACTTAGTAGCAGAGGCCAGTAAGGTAAAAAGGAGACATAAAGGGAAGAGAAAGGAAGGGAGGAGGGTGCTTAATAAGTTGATATTGTATATATGTAAGTACAATGATTGTTATGAGGAAGTAATATGATGGAGAATGGAATTTCAAAGGAGAAAGTGTGTGTGGGGGGAGGGAATTAACATGGGATTTTTTTATAATCATGGAAAATGCCAATAAAAATTTAAAAAATAATAATAATAAAAAGATTCATGACCACCATGGAAAAATAAAAATAAAAATAAATAAGGTTGGATGAATGCATTTCATTTAAAAAAAAAAAAGAAGTATGCTATTTCTGAGAAATTTCTTTTTGTTACTGGCAAAATATATTTTGTAAACTTCATAAAGGTATGTTTAAAATATGCCTATATTTCAAGGAAGAAGAGATTATAGCTATTTTGTAAACCTCCAAGAACAACTGTTGATAAGCAACAGAAATTTCAGTTATATGGGGGCTTGTGACAGTCAGTCTTACTATGTAGCCTAGGTTAGCCTCAAACCTGCTATCCTCTGATGCTTCAGCTTCCAAATGCCAGGATAACAGGCATGCTTCACTGCAGCAGAAATTTCAATATTCCAACATCAATACTGAGAATATATTCATGAGATTGAGGAAATGGCTCAACGGTTATAGGAATTTGCTTAGAAACATACCAGCCCAAACTCAGTTCCCTAGCTAGCACCCATTTAAAGCTGGATGTAGAGTGGCACAGGCATTTGTGATTTCCAGTGTTTCTCCAGAAATGGGAAGTGGAACCAGGACAATCCCAAATCTCAGGGACCACATAGACTGGTGCACACTCAGTGACAAAACAAGAAAGACCCTGTCTCCAAAAGAAAGTGGAGCATAGGGAAATAGCTCAGTGAATAAAATGCTAGCCAGGCAAGCATGAGCACTGAAGTTTGGATCCCCAGGCCCACAGAAATACTGGGCAGGGCATGGTGGTCTGTCTATAATCCCAGCACTCAGGAAGCAGATAGGATCCCCAGGGCAAGCTGGCTAGCTGGGCTAGCGGTATTGTGACAGACCCTGCTAAGGAAAAGAAAACAATCAAAGAAGAGCCATATCTCCCTCTGGTCTCCATATGTCTATGCACACATGTGCCCACACAAACATACACACACACACATTCACATGCAAAATAAATAAATATTTTTTTTAAAAAGAAAATGGAAGGAGAGGACAAACAGCCCCAGGTTGCCTGTGCCATAGCACGTTGCCCCCCCATCACACACACAACACAATTGTAATAAAGAATATAAACCAAAGCCAGGCATAGTGACTCATGCCTTTAATCCCAGCACTCAGGCTGAAGTACAAGAATCACTATGATTTAGAGGCCAATCTGAGAGTACATAAGTAAATTCCAGGTCAGCCTGGGCTACAGTGAGACCCTACCTCAAAAAACAAACAAACAAAATTACTTTTTTTTTTTCTTTTTTTGATAGCAGCCCCATAGTGTGCCTGTAGTTCCAGATACTCAGGAGGCTGAGGGAACAAGATGGCCTTAGCCAGGAGTTTGAGGTTACCTGCCTAGAAAACACAGAGGGACCTGTCTCAAAAACAAACTAATTAACCACAAAAATTATAAACCTATTGAGAACATAAAGTACAATAATAATAATTATCATTTATTGGAAGGTATTTCTCTACAAGCAGAAGAGACTTGATGAATACAGTAGTGCAATACTTCTTTTCCAGAACATGCATATATTGGTACTGGTACACAAAAATCAAAACAGAAGCCTACAACCCTCATTAAGTGCAAGGATTGCTTTAATCCTATTGGAAACTTTCTTTTTCTCACTTTTTTGTTTGTTTGTCTCATAATTTGTTTTTCAAGATAAAGACTTTCTCTAGCCCAGGCAGATTTGGAATTCACTATGTAGTCTCAGGATAGCCTCAAACTCATGGCAATCCTCCTACCTCTGCCTCCTGAATGTTGGTATTAAAGGTGTGTACCACCATGCCCAGCAAATGAAGAATTTTCTTTTCATTTATAAATTTATTTATTAGAGAGAGAGAGAGAGAGAGAGAGAAAGGCAGACAAAGAGAGAGAGAAAGGGCACACCTGGGCCTCTAGCCACTGCAAACAAACTCCAAACACATGCTCCAGCTTGTGCATCTGGCTTTACGTGTGTTGTAGTCAGGTTCGCATTGCTGGCAGTAATTACCTGACCAAGAGCAGCTTTTGGGGACAAAAAAGGATTTATTTGGGCTTACAGACTCAACAGGATGCTCCACAATGGCAGGGGAAAATGATGGCATGAACAGAGAGTGGACATCACCCCCAGGCCCACATGTGGTAGACAACAGGAAAGGGAGTGTGTGCCAAACACTGGCATGGGGAAACTGGCTATAACACCCATAAACTCATCCCCAACAATACACTGCCTCCAGAAGGCATTAATTTCCAGTTGCCATCAGCTGGGGAGACTAGCATTCAGAATACCTAAATTTATGGGGGACACCTCAATCAAACTACCACATTCTGCCCTGGCTCCCATAAACTGATATCCATACATGTTATAAAATACAATGCTTTCAGTATGACTTTAAGAGTCCCCATAGTTTTTATCAATCCTAATGATGTTAAAACATCCCCATAAGCTGGGCGTGGTGGCGCACGCCTTTAATCCCAGTACTCGGGAGGCAGAGGTAGGAGGATTGCAATGAGTTCGAGGCCACCCTGAGACTCCATAGTAAATTCCAGGTCAGCCTGGGCTAGAGTGAGACCCTACCTTGAAAAACCAAAAAAAAAAAAAAAAAAAAAAAAAAAAACCCCATAATCCAAGGTTTTAATACCAAAAAAATTCCAAAAGAAACCATTATGGCATAGAATAAACATTCACACTACCAAAGATGGCATTGGGCATAACAAAGAAACATCCAAAAGACACAACATTTAAACAGAGCAAACATCAAACTCTGTAGCTCCAAGTCTAACAACTCTAGCCAGTGACAAATCTCCAAGTCCAATAATTCTAACCAGCAACAAGTCTCTGGATTTCCTAATCCACCCTTCCAGTTATGCTACTTACAGTCCTCGAAAACTTCATCCAGGGCTGACAGCTCTCCTTGGCAGCCATCTTGTTGTCCCGGCATCACCACTGGGGTCTCCAATGCAACCCATAGTTCATCCTCATGGCCCCATCGGTTCTCCATGCAGGCATCCATCAAACCTACTACACACTGCCCATGGCCATTTCCAAAACACAAGACAGAGTTGCAAACTCAATGACCTCTTTCCTGCATTTCTTATATTCCATAATACCAGGTGGGGTGCCAATCAGTTAACTCAGGGGAGAGGGAATAAAGCAGACTTTGAAGAATAGGGCACTTCTTGAACACTCAGGCCCCTTCAAAAGATTCTTCCTCTTGCCCCAGTGCAGGTCAGATGCCCCAATCTCAAAGGTTTTGATCTCTCATAAAATTGCAGCTGAAGGGACAGAAGTTTCAGTACAAAGATTTCATTTTTTCTGTGCCATATCCCTCTGCATACACCAGTCCATTTATACATAAAGGAACCCTGCACATGTTCTTAGGACTCAGGCATAACAGCAAGCCTCTCACACAAACTACTTCTAGCCCAGTCCAAGCAAAGCTCTTTCTCACGCTCACAAGCCAACCCTCACAGTCCATAGTTCTTACTGCATTCAGATCTTTCAATTGTGACTATAACAGTCCATCAAGCTGTACTTACAGCACTTCAAGGTGTCTTTCAGGCTAAGGTTTCAGATCCTTCCACATTCCTCTTGAAAATCAACTCCAAAAGGCCAAAACCTCACAGTCAGGTGTCTAGCAGAAACCCCACCTTTGGTATCAACATCACTGTTGCAGTTAAGTCTGCACTGCAGGCAGAAATCACCTAACCAAGAGCAGCTTTGGGGAAAAAAAAAACAGGGTTTATTTTGCCTTACAGACTCAAGGGGACACTCCACGATGGCAGGAATAAACAATGGCATGAGCAGAGGGTGGTGGACATGAACCCCTGGCCCACTTAAGGTAGACAACAGGAACAGGAGAGTGTGCCAAACACTGTCAGGTAGAAACTAGCTACAACACCCATAAACCCACTCCCAATTATACACTGCCTCCAGAATGCTTTAATTTCCAGTTGCCATCAGCTGGGAAGACTAGCATTCCAAATACCTAAAGTTTATGGGGAACACCTGAATGAAACCACCACAACATGGATACTGGGGAATCAAACCTGAGTCCTTTGGCTTTTCAGGCAAGTACCTTAACTACTAAGCCATCTCTCCAGCTGATCCAGGGGTGATGGGGTACTCAGAAGGCAGAGAGGTAGGAGGATCACCACGAGTATGAGGCTGCTCTAACATTACACAGTGAATTCTAGGTTAGCCTGAGCTAGATTGAGACCCTACCTAGAAAAAAATTTTTTTTTCTTTTCCTATGAGAGAAAAAGGTTTATTTTAGGCTAACTGTCTTTTGAAACTTTATAATGGTGGAGGAAGCTGGCTCATGCCATCATACATCTGTAGCAGAGAGAGAATGAAAGGGTAGAGCTCAAACTGGCTCTGAACACACTAATAGGGCTGGAATTTTCATCTCCAAAGTCCACTCCCCCCCCCGCCCAGAAAACACACCTCCTCTAGCAAAGCTCCACCTCAGAGTCTCACTCTAACCCAGGGTGACATGGAACTCACTCTGTAGACACAGGCTGGCCTCAAATTCATGGTGATCCTCCTACCTCAGCCTCCTGAATACTGAGAAATAAGGTGTGTACCACAATGCCTGGTGTCCCTTGAAAACTTTCAATGTTATGAATCACAGATTTTAGAAGGCTAATAACCTGTACCACTTCTGAATGCTAAGACAAGGCATAGCCATAAGATGCAGACACACTGCTGATAAACTGAGAAACAGGGAGGTAAGATGTGAAAGAGTTACTATGGTAGTGTTTTTCCTATTTGTACATTCAAAGGGATGTCTCCAATCTACTTATTAAATGTTCATACTGTCTGTGGTAATAGCTATTATGCTAAAGCAATTACACAGGCTAGAACTGGAAATGCAAGGGGGGTTGGTTGTTCTTTTAGCAGAAGTCAGATAATTCCTGAGCTTGTATGGATGTGCCGTTATTCCTTAATCAGATCTCCAGCATAACATAGAACTCCCCCTACTGCTAAACTTCTGATGTAGCAAAACTACACATTAAAAGGACAACAGGTGGGCTGGAGAGATGGCTTAGCGGTTAAGCGCTTGCCTGTGAAGCCTAAGGACCCCGGTTCAAGGCTCGGTTCCCCAGGTCCCACGTTAGCCAGATGCACAAGGGGTCGCACGCGTCTGGAGTTCGTTTGCAGTGGCTGGAAGCCCTGGCGCTCCCATTCTCTCTCTCTCCCTCTGTCTGTCTTTCTCTCTATGTCTGTCGATCTCAAATAACTAAATAAAAAATGAACAAAAAAAAAAAAAAAGGACAACAGGTAGGCTGGAGAGATGGCATAGCAGTAATTGCTTCCAAGGCCTCATAGCCCTGGATTCAATTCAATTCCACATAAATGTTATACCTGTAATAATATAGTTCCTGGAAGTATATTTCTTTAAAAATTTTGTGTGTGTGAGAGTTGTGGGAGAGAGAAAAAAAGGGGAGAGGAAGAAACAGATAGAGAGAAAGAAAGAATGAATAGGTGAGGGCTGGAGAGATGGCTTAGCGGTTAAGCGCTTGCCTGTGAAGCCTAAGGACCCCGGTTCAAGGCTCGGTTCCCCAGGTCCCACGTTAGCCAGATGCACAAGAGGGCGCACGTGTCTGGAGTTCGTTTGCAGAAGCTGGAAGCCCTGGCGCGCCCATTCCCTCTCTCTCCCTCTATCTGTCTTTCTCTCTGTGTCTGTCGCTGTCAAATAAATAAATAAAAATTAAAAAAAAAAAAAAGAATGAATAGGTGAGATAGGGCCTCTAGCCACTGAAAACAAACTCCAGATGCATGGACCACACTGTGCATTTGGCTTTATGTGAGTACTAGGGAATTGAACCCAAGTCCTTAGACTTTGCAGGCAAGTGCCTTAACCACTGAGTCATTTCTCCAGCCCTGGAAGTTCATTTATGAATGAATACATGTCCAAGGGGCTGGAGATACGGCTTAACAGTGAAAGCCAAAAGACCCAGGTTCAATTCCCTAGTACCCATGTAAAGCCATATGCACAAGTGGCCCATGTGTCTGGAATTTACTTGCAGCACTGGAGGTTCCACAAGGCCCATTCTCTTTTGTTTCTCTTCTCTCTCTCTGCTTGTAAATATATAAATAAAATAAAAATAAGAAACAATATTTTTAAAAAGAGAATATATATTCAAGCTGGGCATGATGGTGTAAGTCCTTAATCCCAGAACTGGGGAGGCAGAGATAGGAGGAGCTCTGTGAGTTCCAGGACAGCCTGAGACTACATAGTGAATTCCAGATCAGCCTGGGCTAGAATGAGACCCTGCCTGAACAAAATAAAACAAACAAAAGAATATATATCCAAGGCCAGGCATGGTAGCACACAAATGAAATCCCAACACTTAAGAAGCAGACACAAAGCCAGGTGTGGTGGCGCATGCCTTTAATCCCAACACTCGGAAGGTAGAGATAGGAGGATTGCCATGAGTTTGAGACCACCCTGAAACTCCATAGTGAATTCCAGGTCAGCCTGGGCTAGAGTAAGACTCTACCTCAAAAAAAAAAAAAAAAAAAAAAAAAAAAGCAGAAGCAAAAGGATCTCTTGTAAGTTTGAGGCCAGTCTAATCTATACAGTGAGCCAAGGCTACACAGAGTTTGTCTCAAAACAAATAAATTAATTAATTAAATGAAACAGGGGCTGGAGTTTGCTCAGTGGTTAAAGGTGCTTGCTTGCAAAGCCCAATGGCCTGAGTTCAATTCCCCAGAATCCACATAAAGACAGATGCACAAGGTAGTGCATGCACCTGGAGTTGATCTGTAGTGCTGGAAGCCCTGGCGTATCAATACACAAATTCTCTTTCAAATAAATAATATAGAAATAAATTACACATATTTATAGATGAGGGAAATAGAGAAAATACACATACAGATACTCCTTCAAATTACACTAAGCTCAATGTAATTCCTATATAATTTTGTTATTTACAAGAAAGTGTTTTCTTCAACAAAACAAATACATACCCTATTTACCTCAGCAAAGCATACAGATTATTAATGGTACCTTAGCTTAGGTTCTAACTGAACTTTAATGTCCAAACCTGAGGCCAAGTAGTGGAGAAGAAGAAGCTGAGGAAGACATGACAAATTCCTTTCATTTTGGTATCCTTTTTCAAGACATGGTCTGTGCTCTTGCTCTCTTCTCTGTTATCCAAGCTGGTAACAAACCTGTAATCCTCCAGCCTTGGCTTCCCAGGCATTAGGATTACTGGTGTGTACACACCATGGAGGTATATAGAATTCTATAACTGAACTCAATATAATATTTGACATTTTGTATCTGGCTTATTTCATTTAGTATGGTGTCTTCAAGGTTTGTCTATATTATAACATGTCAACATTTCATTCCTTTTTACAACACAAAATATTCAATTGTAATTGTCCACCATATTGTGTATCCATTCATGCATTGATGGGCATTTGGGTTGTTCAACCTTTTGGCTATTACAAATGATGCTGCTGTATACTTTCTATTCCTTTATTCATGAAGGGAATCTTGATTATTCCAAGCTGAGAAATGAGCAAGAGCACAGAATGGTGAGCAGGGAGGTGATGAGAGGTGCTGGGAGAACCAGTGTGCATCAAGTCATATGGGCTTGTGTGCTGAAGGAACTGAGGATCACACTAGGTGTTCTGAGCAGAAGGCTGATGAGATCTCCTGCTTCCCAGCACAATGGTCTCTTTAGTTTTCTACTGGACATCACCTTTTGAATGAAGCAAGGAAACTATGTGAGACCTGACAAGGGATTCCTTGAATTCCATGACACTCTCCTTCTCTTCTCTATCCTCAGTATTTATTGATGGCTTCCTATCATTCTGTTTCCTTGCTGCTTCTGCATCCACTGGATCAAAGCACTCCTCTAGGGCTGATTTTTTCAGTCCTCTACTACATGATTGCTATGACTATGGATATCTTCTATCATAAACTCCAAATTAAAATGCCACCAGGGGGCTGGAAAGATGGCTTAGATGCTAAGGCACTTGCGTTTGTAGTCTAAGGACCCAGGTTCAATTCCCCAGCACCCACATAAAACCAGATGCACAGGGTGGCACATGCATCTAGAGTTTGTTTGCAAAGGCTCTGGCATGCCCATTCTTGCTCTAGCTATTGGCCTGTTTCTCTCTCTGTAATAATAAATAAACTTTAAAAATTTTAAAAATGCCACCAGGAGCCTTGCGAGATGAGTCAGTGGTTAAAACTAGGTGGGAAAACCTGCCAGTCCAGGTTCACTTGCCCAGATACCCAAATAAATCCAGATGTAAAGGTGGTACACGCATCTGGCATTTGTTTGCAGCAACAAGAGACCCTTCATGTTGCTCATGTGAAGACATATATACACACAAACAAATAATTTTTTTTTTTTTTTTTTGGTTTTCGAGGTAGGGTCTCACTCTAGCCCAGGCTGACCTGGAATTCACTATGGAGTCTCAGGGTGGTCTCGAACTCACAGCAATCCTCCTACTTCTGCCTCCCGAGTGCTGGGATTAAAGGCATGCGCCACCACGCCCGGCAATAAATAAATTTTTAAAATTAGTTTTAGGGGCTAGAGAGATGGCTCAGCAGTTAAGGCACTTATCTACAAAGCCTAAGGACCCAATTTCTATGGCCCAGTACCCACATAAAGCCAAATGCACAAGGTGGCACATGTGTCTGGAGTTTATTTGTAGTAGCTGGAGGTCCTGGCATGCCCATTCTCTCTCTCTCTCATAGATAAAAAAAATAAAATTAGTTTTAAAATGATTTATTTAATTGTATGTGAGAATGTGTGTACAGGTACACCAGGGTCTCTTGCCTCTGCAATCAAATGACTATTCAGCTTTATGTGGGTGTCTGGGGAATTGAACTGGGGCTATAAGGCATTGCAAGCAAGAACCTTTAACCACTGAACCATATCCTCAGGCCTTAAATTCCACCTTAAACAATTAGTTGGGAGATTTTTAAAAAGTTATTTATTCATTTGTGAGAGAAAGAGGCAGATATAAAGAGAGAGAATGGGTGCACCAGGCTTTACATGGGTACTGGGGAACTGAACCATGTTCTTTGGCTTTGCCGTCAAGCACCTTAATTGCTAAGCATTTCCCTAGCCAAGTAATTTTGTTTTGTTTTTCCAAGGTAGAGTTTCACTCTAGCCCATGTTGGCCTGGAATTCACTATGTAGTCTCAGGTTGAACTCAAACTCATAGCAATCCTACTACCTCTGCCTCCCGAGTGCTGGGATTTAAAGTCATGTGCCACCATGCCTGGCAGAGAGAGACAGAATAGGTACACAGGGCCTCTGACTGCTACAAACAAATTCCAGATACTTGTGTCACTTTGTACATAGGGCTGTACATGGGTACTAGGGAAATCGAACTCCAGTTGTTATGATTTACGGGCAAGCACCTTAACCACTAAGCCACCTCTCTAACCCTTTTTTTTTTTTTTTACATTTTTTATTATATGTGGATGTGCATGATATGTGTGTGTGTACATGGGTGGTACACATGACATAGTGCATATCTGAAGGTCTGAGGATAACCTCAGGATGTTGGTCCTCTTCTTCTACTTTGCTTGAGACATGGTCTCCTTGTTTTTGCACCACAAGCTCCTAGATTCTCCTGCTTTGGCCTCTCTTGCTGCTGTAGGCTTACTGGGATTATAGATACATACACCACTTTGTAGTGAGTGCTAGTGAATTGAACTCAAGCCAGCAGGCTTGCAAGAAAGCACCTACAATCATGGAGCCAAACACCTCAGTCCCCCAAAATAATATTAACATCAATAATAATAACTACCACCACTAAAAGTATCTTCTATATGCCAGGCATTGAAGAAAGCACATTATAAATATTAGCTAAATTTACTCTCCTTACCTAACCCACTCCATGAAATAACTTACAAGTCTAGCAATACACATGAAGTTACAATCTCAGAGAGATTAAGTAACTTTCTTATGTAGCTAATGAATTATAAATACAGAATTGGAAACAGATTTAACATCAAAATCAAATCTTTTCTTAACCAGGCATTATTGTTTCATCTTATCATGTGACGTTCTCTTCAATATTCAATTCTCTCAGGTTTTCCTAAGATTTACAAATTTTAAGGACAATTTAAGGTGAACACTGTTAACTGTATACTCGTGGCCTCTGTATTAGAGCACATTATTTTTCTAACAATCCTAGAGATAAATGGAAGCCACTGTTATACACTCTGACTCTACCCTGCAGGCAGAATTTATCTAACCCATTCCAGACAGATGGTATTTTCTATTTTTAATGACATCTAGGAAAGGAAGTTCTTGCCCACTAAATTTAAATTGTAAGCCAAAGGAAGGAAGCACATCTAATTTTATGTTCCACATAGCTACACCTTTACATATAGTTGGCAGTATGCATCCTAATAGGATTATTCCTACAAACAGAAATAACACTTACAAACTACTATCCAAAAATAAAGCCAGTCATTACAAAGGGCTCCCACTGGATTCTCAGAGCTGATAAGAGTCCAAAATTATTCTAGTCCAATGCACAATAGAGCAGACATTGTAACAACTGGTCTTACTATACGAAAACCCACCTCCGAGCAGGACGTAGTAGTACAAGCAGGAGGATGACTCTAAGTTCGAGGCCAGCCGAGCTACAGTGAGTTTCAGGTCAGCATTCACCAGACTGATAAGTGACCTACCTCAAAACAAACAACAGCAAAAAACCTCGGCAAGGAACTGGAAAATGGCAGTGTTCAAGATAATGCATGCTCTGTGAGTATAACCAAATCTTAATGGAGAAGGGTAATGAATATGCCATAAATTGAAAACATGTTAATGGCTATCATTTTACTCCTGCCATTATCACTTTAAGTTTTTTTTAATAGTTTATTTTTATTTATTTGGAAGAGAGAGAGACAGACAGACAGAGTCAGAGAATAGGCATACCAGGGCCTCCAGCCACTGCAAATAAACTCCAGACATATATGCCCCCTAATGTATCTGGCTTTACATGGGTCCTGGGGAATCGAACCTGGGACCTTGGCTTTGCAGGCAAACGCCTTAACCACTAAGCCATCTCTCCAACCCAAAATTATTTTCTTAAAAGAAGCCACTGATTACACCTAACAAAAAAGTTTAATTGGTCTTAAATCAAGTATTTTACCAAATTAACCATTTAAAATTGCTTGCCCTCAAAGTTGGTAGGGCTTTAATGTGACTTCTAATGAAAATAAATCCATGATCAATTCATATTGTGAAATTAAACTGATAAGTTTAAAAACGATGAATAGAAACTGCAAAGTAAACATGTAAGTGTAACTTTGATATTAAGATCTGGTACAGGGCTGGGGATATAGCTCAGTTGGTAGTGTACTTGTCTAGCAGGCACAAAACTCTGGGTTCCATCGCCAGCACCATATAATCCAGGTATGGTGATGCACACCTATATATAACCCCAGTACTAGGGAGATGAAGTCAGGAGGTCATTCAAGGTCATTCTCAACTACACAGTAAGTTCAAGACTATTTTTATACATGAGACATCTCAAAAATCAAATGAATAACTCAATAAATAAATCTGCCACAGACTAATAAATGCAAACTGACAAAGTCACAGCACTGTTTATATGGTATTACAATAGTAGTGCAATATCCAAATATTCCAAAATTCTGAGTCATAGCCCAACAATCTTTTTTTAATTTTTTTGCTCATTTTTATTTATTTATTTGAGAGCAACAAACAGAGAGAGAAAGACAGATATATATAGAGAATGGGCGTGCCAGGGCCTCTAGCCACTGCAAGTGAATTCCAGACGCGTGCGCCCCCTTGTGCATCTATCTGGCTAACGTGGGTCCTGGGGAATCGAGCCTCGAACCGGGGTCCTTAGGCTTCACAGGCAAGCGCTTAACCGCTAAGCCATCTCTCCAGCCCAACAATCTTTTTATTTTGGCATACATATGTGCATGTCATATTATGCAAGTATGAATGCCTGGCCACATGTGGGGGCGCACATGTGTGCATTTGTGTGTAGAGGGCAACAACTGACACTGAAAATCTTCCCCTATTATACTCTACCTTGTTTTGAAGCAGGGTCTCACCTGAACCCAGAATTACTGAATTGTCTAGTCTAGCTAATTGGCTTGTCTTGGTGATCTTGTTTGTAGCCTCCCAAGCACTGGGAGTACAGATAGTCTGTTATGCCTGCCTGGCATGTATGTGGGAATGCTAGGGATCTAAATGCAGGTCTTCACACTTGCATGACAAGTCAGTTCTATCCACTGGCCCATCTCCCCAGTCCCATATTTTTATTTTTTTGAATATTTTTTGTTTATTTTTATTTATTTATTTAAGAGCGACAGAGAGAGAGAGAGAGAATGGGCACACCAGGGCCTCCAGTCACTGCAAATGAACTCCAGATGCGTGCGCCCCCTATGTGCATCTGGCTAACGTGCATCCTGGGAAATCGAACCTCAAACCGGGGTCCTTAGGCTTCACAGGCAAGCGCTTAACCCCTAAGCCACCTCTCCAGCCCTTATTTTTGTTTTGAGACAGTGTTTAACTCGGTAGCCTAGATGACCTGGAGCTCACAACAATCCTCTTGCCTCAGCTTCATGAGTGCTGCAATTACAGGTGTGAGCCATTACATCCAGCTTCAGACACATTTTAAAATATATTTTTATTTATTAATGTGAGAGACAGAGAATGTGGGCACACCAGAGCCTCTTGCCACTGCAAACTAACTCCAGAAGCACATGTCCCTTTGTGCATCTGGGTACTAGGGAATAGAATCTAGGCCAGCAAACTTTGCAAGCAAGCACTTTTAACAGCTGAGCCACCATACCCAGCCCTCAACCGTGGTTTTTTTTTTTTGTTGTTGTTGTTTTGTTTTTTTTTTTGAGGGGGGAGGTAGAGAAGGGAGGGAGGAAGGTGTTGGTATTTTTGTTGCTTTTGTTGTTTTGAGGCAGAGCCCTACTTTATCCCAGGCTGACCTGGAACTCACCCTGTAGTGCCAGGCTGACCTCAAATAGACAGCAATCCTCCTACCTCAGCTTCCTAAGGCCTAGGACTAAAGGCATGCACACCATGCCCAACTTTCCAGTACATTTTAAAAACAAATATTAAAGCCAGGTGTGGTGGCACATGCTCTTAATCCCAGCACTCAGGAGGTACAGATGTAGGAGGATTGATATAAGTATGAGACCACGCTGAGATTACAGAGTGAATTCCAGGTCAGCCTGGGCTAGAGTGAAATCCTACCTAGAAAAACAAAACAAAACAAAACAAAAAACCCTTTATCAGAAGAAGAAAATATTGTTGGAATCTCATCAGACAAAACTATCAAATACTTTTTTTTTAGTTTATTTATTTATTTGAGAATGACAGACAGAGTGAAAGAGGCAGAAAGAGAGAGAATGGTTGCGCCAGGGCTTCCAGCCACTGCAGACAAACTCCAGACGCATTCGCCCCCTTGTGCATCTGACTAACGTGGGTCCTGAGGAGTTGAGCCTCGAACCGAGGTCCTTAGGCTTCACAGGCAAGCGCTTAACCACTAAGCCATCTCTCCAGCCCTCAAATACTTAAAAAAAACTAATTTATATCATTTTCCAAAAGAAGGCATCTATTTCTAAGTAAAAGAGAGAAAGAGAGAGTATTCATGGTTCCAACAGTTCTTTTACCCATTTGTTGTTTACTGAATGATTTGGCAATGAATTAGAATTATAAGGAGGGGCTGGAGAGATGGCTTAGCAGTTAAGCGCTTGCCTGTGAAGCCTAAGGACCTCGGCTCGAGGTTCAATTCCGCAGGACCCACGTTAGTCAGATGCACAAGGGGGCGCACGCATCTGGAGTTTGTCTGCAGTGGCTGGAAGCCCTGGCGCAACCATTCTCTCTCTCTCGGTCTCTAGCCTCCCTGTCTGTCACTTTCAAATAAATAAATAAACAAAAAAATTTTACAATTATAAGAAGGTTTTATGTTGTTAAAAAATAACTTCATAACCACTGTTTAATCCACAAAGTGAAATTCTGCTACAAGCACAAAATATATACTATAGTCACCCCTTATTGACAGGGTATGTTCCAAGACACTCCCCTTCCCTTGGAACAGATGTCTGGAACTGACTCAAACTCTATAAATACAGTCAACACATCCCAGAACCACAAGGACACATTCTGAGAAACATATCATTAGTTCATTTCATTGATAAAGTATACTGTCACAAACCAAGGCACCTGGTGTCTTTAGGTGCTATAACTCTATGGACCATTATTATAGTCTATCCTTGACAGAAATGCTATGTGGGATGTAAATGCAGTTTTCTTCTTATACATACTTATTTTATACTTATGTATACTTATGTTATTTATATTTACACATATTTATGTGTTCTTTATGATAAAGTTTAATTTATATATTAGACACTGTAGGGAATTAACAACTAAAACTATATCAATTGTTAACAATATATGGTAATAAAATTGTCAGTGTCTCAATTTTTGCATTTGTGCCATGACTAAGTAAAATAAGGGTTAAAATACT
Organism: Jaculus jaculus; assembly: GCF_020740685.1. Lineage (NCBI taxonomy): Eukaryota > Metazoa > Chordata > Mammalia > Rodentia > Dipodidae > Jaculus > Jaculus jaculus. The sequence continues at coordinate 128,440,471 of NC_059102.1, read as the reverse complement.
TTAAATAAGCACTGCAATACTGTGACATTCAATCTAGTTACCAGGGCAGCTACTAAATCACTGGCATGTATATACTGCATGATTCCCATCTTGGACTGGATGAAGCAGGAAGGTACAAAATTTCAACAAACACTGAACATCATGCAATTCAAAACTTAGCAACTGTATCTGGAATTTTCACTGCAATATTTTCAGATTATAGACCTCAGGAACTAAAATCATGGCAACTACAGATAAGGTGGTACTACTGAATCTAGAACTAACATCCATTTCAAATTTAAATAAAATGTCCTTTCCATCCCCCAAATCTAGACTAAACAACATAAAAATGTTGTCTTATATTTAGCCACACAATAACAATGTTATATTAGCAGGTTCCACCCAGAAATCACTCTTCTATCATCACCTGACCTGGAGGCAGCTACATGATTCCAATTCATATTTTGCCTTAAAGCAATCATATTGCTCATTACAGTAAGCCACCCTTACACTCAGGATTTTCTCTTTTTTTCCTAGCAACCTAATTAAGTGGTGACTCACATATCATAGAGTTCTTTGGAGTGCATAATTCAGTGGTTTCTACTCGACTTCAAGGCACAATGAGAGGGAAAAGGCCAGGTTATCGATGCAGAAGTGACCCAGCAGGCTTAAGTTTAATAATTTAACAGGCACTTCTCAGTTCTAAGGCCCTAAGTCTATTTTTAATTTATTTAAAGGGTCAACACTGTTTTGTTTCCTTAGTAATAATGGTCTTCAAAGGACCTGGTAGTTTTAACATCAGCTAGCAGTGAACTGATAGACCAGCATGGAGAAGTCAGCTGGTGGTGAGAAAACCAAGGCCATCATATGCCTCTGAAATTGCAAGTAAATGACTAATGAAACAGTAATTAAGGAAAGGATCTACTTTCCTAGAAGTTAAATGCAGTCCCCTTACTTGTGCTCTAACCATACCCAACTGACTTCTCTTCCCCACAAAATAAAGGAATCTGAATTAAGTGTTTCTAAAAGCTCTTTAGGTTCAAAATCCCTACATACTGTATATGTACTGTAGAAATGAGAGATATTGTATGTAAGAAACACAGAATCAGCTGGGTATGGTGGTGCATGCCTTTAATCAGAGCACCTGGGAGGCAGATCACCATAAATTTGAGGCCACCCTGAGATTACATAGTGAACTCCAGGTCAGTTTGGGGTAGAGTGAGACCCTACCTCAAAAAACAACAACAACAAAAAGATGGCGGGTTAAAAAAAAAATACAGAATCATAGATATTCTAGGATAATTGTTCATATATGTTTTCCCCATTTCCATTTCTGACTTTGAAAACGGAATTGTGGGCTAAGAAGATTGCTCAGTGGTTAAAGGTACTTATTTATAAAGCCTGCTAGCCCTGGATTCAATTCCAAAACTACCCAAGTAAGCCAGACACAAAAAGTAGCATCAATGTCTGGCATTCAATTGCAGTGGTAATAAATCCTAATCTGTGTGTATGTGCACACGTGCACAAACACACACACACACATATAACACAGTTTTTAAAAATATTTTATTTTTATTTATTTGGCAGAGAGAGGGAGAGAGAAAAATGGCACACCAGAATCTTCAGCCAATGCAAACGAACTCCAGATGTATGTGCCCCCTTGTGCATCTGGCTAAAGTGGATCCTGGAGACTTGAACCTGGGTCCTTTGGCTTTGCAGGCAAACGCCTTAACCGCTAAGCCATCCCTCCAGCTCACACACACAGATTTTTAAGAAATAATTTTAAAAAAAGAAAGGCTGGGGAGATGGCTTAGTGGTTAAGGCACGCCTATGAAGCCTGAGGACCCAGGTTCAATTACCCAGTACCCACGTAACCAGATACACAAGGTGGCACATGCATCTGGAGTTCGTTTACAGTAGCTAGAGGCCCTGGTTCACCCATTCTTTCTCTCTCACTATCTGCCTCTTCTTCTCTCTCATAATAGATGAATAAAAATAAATTTTTAAAAAATATTTTATTTATTTATTTATTTATTTATTTATTTATTTATTTATTTCAGAGCAACAGAGAGAGAGAGAGAGAGAGAGAGAATGGGCATGCCAGGGCCTCCAGCCACTGCAAATGAATTCCAGATGTGTATGCCCCTTGTGCATCTGGCTAATATGGGTCCTGGGGAATCGAGCCTTGAACCAGAGTCCTTAGGCTTCACAGGTAAGCACTTAACCGCTAAGCTATCCCTCCAGCCCAAATAAAAATAAATTTAAAAAAAAGAGAAAATTGTTGGGCTGGAGGATGGTTTAGAGGTTAAGGTGCTCGTCTGCAAAGCCAAAGGACCCCAGTTTGGCTCCCCAAGACCCACATACATCAGATGCACAAGGAGGCGCATGCATCTGGAGTTCTTTTGCAGTGGCCAGAGGCCCTGCCATACCCATTCTCTCTCTTTCTCCCTCCCCTCCCCCCTCTCTCTCTCCCCAATAAATAAATAAATATAACTTAGTTTAAACTCCCCCCTTCATGTAAACTTCTAATTCTTAATCTCAGAAGATAAACACTTCCAAGGAAAATATGATATTAAAATGTTAATATTTGCCAATATGACCTTAGAAAATTTCTTAAATTTGGGTTTAAATTCCAGAATTACAAGAAAAAAATTACTGTGTGTTCCACATAAAAGCACAATTTTTAAAAATGCAGAAAAAAACAATGCAGACAACTGGGAAATGGTTCCATGGATAAGAATGCTTGCAGCAGAAGCATGAGGGCCTGACAGGACCTGGGTTCTATCCTCAGCACCCACATACAAAAGCCTGGCATGAGCCAGGCATGGTGGTGCATGCCTTTAATCCCAGCACTCGGGAGGCAGAGGTAGGAGGATCGCTGTGAGAGCAAGGCCACCCTGAGACTACATAGTGAATTCCAGGTCAGCCTGGACTAGAGTACCCTACCTCAAAAAAAAAAAAATAAATAAAAATAAAAATAAATAAAAAAACCTGGCATGGCTACTACTCAAATGTTCTCTAGCCTGTGCATGGGGCACATACACACAAAATAAATATACCTCCACATATATACACAAACATACCTAAGTGTATGGCTATGTTTAAAAAAACAAACAGCATTGGAAGGTTCATTCCCACTTGCTTACCCAATCAGTAAAATTTTTAGTGAATAATGTTTACTCCCTCCCTGACATCCTCAGGAATTTAGTTTGACAGCTCTTCTGTGCAATTTCTACCTCAAGACTACTGTGGTCTCTCTTGGTACATGAATGTGTCAACTGTTGCGAACTAGTTATTTCTTCTGGCAACAAGCAACATACATATTTTACAGAAGAGACCTTCTGCTGAACCCTTACCATTCAGCCTTCCCCTACCATGTGACTAACTAAATCTTACAGAACAAGATGGATACATTCTATGCTTCCATAATGTTCATTTTCATTTAATTTTCCACAATTACTGAAGGATTGCATGCAAAGTATAATCTCTCAAATAAATTTTGGTAAATCATACTCTGAACTTGATTATTTTTCTTTCTTTCAGCTGTACTACAAATACAAGTAGAGGGCTGGAGAGATGGCATAGCAGTTAAGGCACGTGCCTGCAAAACCAAAGGACCTTGGTTCAATTCCCAGGACCCACGTAAACCAGATGCACAAGGTGGTGCATAAATCTAGAGTTCGATTGCAGTGGCTGGGGACCATGGTGCACCCATTCTCTCTCCCTTTTTCTCTCTCTCAAATAAGTAAACTAAATATATATATATTTTTTATTTATAATATATATATATAATATAATATATATATATTATTTGTATTGATACTTATATTTTACTTTTCAGATATTTAATTTTGCCTTTATTTCCTAAGATCTAGTAGAATCAGTACTTACCTATATATTCTACTAGATCTTAGGAAATAAAGGCAAAATTAAATATCTGAAAAGTAAAATATAAGTATCAATACAAATAATAGGTACTTCCAAAATTTAAGAAGATTTTTTTTTTTTTTTTTTGGCTTTTCAAGATAGGGTCTCACTCTGGCCCAGGCTGACCTGGAATTCACTATGGAGTCTCAGGGTGGCCTCGAACTCATGGCGATCCTCCTACCTCTGCCTCCAGAGTGCTGGGATTAAAGGCGTGCACCACTACACCCAGCTTATTCTGAACTTTTTAAAATTATTTTTATTTATTTGAAACACTGAGAGAGGGAAAGAGACAGACAGACAGACAGAGAGAATGGGCGCACCAGCCACTGCAAATGAACTCCAGACGCATGTGCCCCCTTGTGCATCTGGCTTACGTGGGTCCTGGGGAATTGAGCCAGACACTTTGGCTTTGCAGGCAAATGCCCTTAACCACTAATCCCTCCCCCAGCCCTGAAAATTTAAAAAAAAAAAAAAAAAAACTCAGTTCCTAGGCCTGGTGTGGTGGACTGCTGTGAGTTCAAGCCAGTCTGAGACTACATAGTGAATTTCAAGTAAACCTGGGCTAGAGTGACCCTACCTCGAAAAACCATGTGTTATGTGTATGGCATGCCATGGCCTTAGCTACTGCAAACAAACTCCAGATATGTGCACCACCTGTAAGCATACATCACCTTGTGCATCTTGCTTATGTGGGTTCTGGGGTGTCAATCCTGGTTCCTTAGGCTTTGCAGGCAAGTGCCTTAAGTGTTAAGCCAGCTCTCCTTCCCCAAATTTTCATTACAGAAAAGTCCTGGTCAGAAGATGCCTTTCCAGCTACTATCTGGCCTTACATGTTCTTACTTGCCAACCTGTACCAGGCCCAGGTGTTTTGGTGTTTTTCTGGATAGAATATATATTCTAGTTCAATAAGCTTCTATTTCTGAGACCTTGTGTCTGAAGAGCTTGGGTATAATATTCCTACTGCTCCAAAAGAGAGAGTTTGAGCAAAAGTATCCTGTGGAGGTAGATAATATTGTGCCCAGAAGCCACAGATTGGTATTACACAAACTTCTTTGCCAGGAGTGGGATACTTTCAGTGAACTGTTGCCCAGGGAGATCCCTGATGCCCCCATTACAGTACAGGCTATTGCTAAGGCTCTTGGTTGCCCAACAGAACTAGATGATGGGTAGACCCTATTGCTGAAGACTCCACATGTTTGAGGTATACATCATTATGAAATCAAGATGGAGCTGAGGTGGCAGCCTCCTCCCTGTTGACCAGCTGTCAGAGTCCATTCTATTGGAGAAGATAAGCCATCAACAGTCTTACCAGCAGTGGACCCTGCAAGCTTTATAGCTGGACAGCCAATCCAAATATTCCAACTGGTGCAATGGAGGCTCATCTGGGACATGGGGAAAACCAACTTCTCTCTGATTGGACTTCAAGCCTGCTTCAAGAGAGGGAATTCTTGCTGGTACTGAAAACCCAATTAAAATATATGGCCAACATGAATAGGCTCCACAGAAACCCTCATTCTGACTATCATTGTAAAAGGTATACCACCAATAAAGAGGGAGGGAGGACACAGTTCAGACAGAAGGTAGAAAAAGCTTAACTTTAACAGCAACTTTTTTTTTGTTTTTTCCAAGGCAGGGTCTCACTCAAGCCCAAGCTGATCTGAAATTCACTGACACTATCAGGGTGGGCTTGAACTCATGGTGATCCTCCTGCCTCTGCCTCCAATGTGCTGGGATTAAAGGTGTGCACCACCATGCCCAGCTAAGATTAACGTTAAAATCATGGACTCTGTCTGGTAAATCTTCAGGCCCAGAATTGGGTTGTCCATCAGTGAGCTGTTGGCCAGGGATACCCATGAGGCCCCCAAAACAATGCAGGCCACTACTAAAGCACTTGATTACCAGCCAAAGCTAAAAGTAAGTCCCTATTGCTGAAGACACACTGGCTGCAGTCACAGGACATTGGATTATCATGCTGGAACCAAAACGGAAACGAGCTTCCACCTGGCTAGCCCTCATAGTGCTGGAAAGCCCTGTGAGAGCTGCTGAAGGACAACAGTCACCAACAGCTTGAGTAAGCAGGAGACCCTAAGACTATGAAATCAACTAGCCAGTCAAGAAGTACACACTTAAAAAAAAAAAGAAAAGAAAAGAAGAAGAAGTACCCACTTGTGCAATAGTGGCATGCCTTCATGGGTAACCAACTGTTCTCTGATTGACATGAGGCCTGCTCAGTGGGAGAGAATTCTTATCTAGTACTGGAAACCAAGTCATAATCCCACTGTCAGGAAACACATAAGACTCCAGAGAGAAGTCCCTAATGCTCTTTGGAAATGAACGTGAGCTTGCACAGGTACAAAAAAAACCCTCTTAAATTGGTAGACCCCTTCCCCAATTAACTCAAGCTGCTCTCACTCTTTTTTAGAGAATCTGCTTTATTTTTACAGATAGAAGAGACAACAGAGAAGAACTGAGACCCATCAATAAAGAAAGTTAGCCAGGGCTGGAGAGATGGCTTAGTGGTTAAGCGCTTGCCTGTGAAGTCTATGGACCCCGGTTCAAGGCTCAACTCCCCAGGACCCACGTTAGCCAGATGCATAAAGGGGAGCACGCATCTGGAGTTCATCTCCAGTGGCTGGAGGCCCTGGTGTGCCCGTTCTCTCTCTCTCTCTCTCTCAACCTGTCTCTTTCTCTGTTTGTCACTCTCAAATAAATAAATAAATATAATAAACAAAAAAATTTAAAAAAAAAAAGAAAGTTAGCCAAATGCCCAACATGAGATGTGACATCTCTACCACAGAGTGAAGTCTAGGTCAGTCTGGACTATAGTGAGACCCTACCTCAAAAAAAAAAAAAAAACTGAAATGCCAGGCATGGTGGTGCACGCCTTTAATCCCAGCATTTGGGAGGCAGAGGCAGGAGGATTGCCGTGAGTTCAAGGCCACCCTGAGAATCCATAATGAATTCCATGTCAGCCTGGGATAGAGTGAGACCTTACCTCAAAAAAACAAAAAAAAAAATTTTTTTTGAAATAAATTAATTAAAATTTAATTTAAATTAAGTAAAATTAAAACCAGTAAGGTAAGGATCAGTAAGAGAAGAGGGCACATAACCTGTTTTCCTTTCGGGAAACTACAGTTCTCCTGAAGGTGGAAACATGTCTTGTCCTTGCAGTTCAGGCAGCACAATTCATAATAATATCTCTATCCTAAACACTGGCAATATGGAACACTAAATCAAATACTCAATGCTGTATCACTTAGTGACTTGAACCAGTGTTTTACTGTGCTAGTGAAACTGCATTCTGGATAGGACTTGGCAAGAACATCTCTACTCTTCATGGTACCTACACTCAGGGTACTTCAATGGGAATCTGGAGAATTAGGCCCTGCTTTTAGGCTAAATTGCTCCTGCACACAGCTGGCAAGATGATGCTGGGTAAAAGCTGGTAGCTCAGCCAGAGCTGAGGGCCACAGGCTGCAATTTCTGTCTTACACAGGTTATTCAGGACTGTATGGTTCTTCGCAGCACAGTAAGGTAGCCAGGTTCCAACAGGAAGTGAGTGACCCAAGAGAAAAAGGCAGAAAATTATGTGGCATTTTTATGAGCCAGTCCCTGGTGTGAGCAGTTACAAAGAACTGCCCTAATTAAACCAATGGAAGAAAGAATTTAAAAGTCACGACATTAGTAGGACATATAGACTAAAAGACACTTTGGAATCGATGTAAAAACAACCTGTTATACCAGTAATATATCAGAATGCACCAAAGCTGATTTCTTCTTAATAATGTTGATTGGCTATTAGTATATAGGCTTTTCCTGTAAGAAGCAAGAAGAGAATAAAACTTCTCTTCCATGTGACTAAAATGAATTCAATTGTCTAGTAGCAATTATCTTCAGAATCCAATGATTTAAAAAAACAAACAAGAGAAAGGAAGGGAGGAGGGTACTTAATAGGTTGATATTGTATATATGTAAGTACAATGATTGTGATGGGGAGGTAATATGATGGAGAATGGAATTTCACAGAGGAAAGTATGGGGGGGAGGGAGGGAATTACCATGGGATTTTTTTTTTATAATCATGGAAAATGCTAATAAAAATTAAATAAATAAATAAACAAACAAACATGGGAGGGAATACATTCCTGAAACTGAAATCCTACAACAGGGGTAGTCATGAGCACTAGGAGTATATAACATCAGCTACTGTCTGGCTAAAAGTATATACTGTGCTCATCAAACTGCCCAGTAAGCACTTCTCTTAATGTTCATACGCATACATTAATGCCAGTCTCTCTTTTGGTTAGACAGCCTTCTCTTTTCAGATGGCAGTGACCTTGGGATGACTCAGAAGGCACCATGGTGCTGAGAAGAAGTGACAGACGAGCGCTGAGCACTGAAACATCTCAATCACACCTTCCAAGGCTCAGGGTCCTTTGAGGAAGAGGTGGCCGAAAGAATGTAAGAGCTGAAGGAAGGGTGGGACTCCTTATAACGTACTCCTCCAGACACAAAATGCCCTGGATATCCATGACCTTGCAGTGCATGACACTACCTTTATAAGACCATCATAATAGGAAGAAAAGATGATGACATCAAAATAAAAGAGAGACTGATTGAGAGGGGGAGGGGTTATGATACAGAGTGTAGTTTCAAAGGGAAAAGTTGGGGGAGGGAGGGAATTACCATGGGACATTGTTCACAATTATGAATGTTATCAATAAAATATATGTGTATATATAAAGGCTGGGCGTGGTGGCACATGCCTTTAATCCCAGCACTCAGGAGGCAGAGGTAGGAGGATCAATAAGAGTCTTGAAGCCACCCTGGGCTAGAGTGAGATCCTACCTCGAAAAAAAACAAAAAATAAATAAAATCAAACAAAATGAAAGGAAAGGAGGAAGATAAAAAGGAAATTAGGGGCTGGAGAGATGGCTTAGCGGTTAAGCGCTTGCCTGTGAAGCCTAAGGACCCCGGTTCGAGGCTCGGTTCCCCAGGTCCCACGCTAGCCAGATGCACAAGGGGGCGCACGCGTCTGGACTTCGTTTGCAGAGGCTGCAAGCCCTGGCGCGCTCATTCTCTCTCTCTCCCTCTATCTGTCTCTCTGTGTCTGTAGCTCTCAAATAAAAAAAATAAAAAAATAAAGGAAATTAGGAAAACACTGTAACAAGAGCAAAAAGTGGTGCATGTATCTAGAGTTTATTTGCAATGGCTAATAATAATTTCTCTCTCTCTCTCTCTCTACCTCCCTCTTTCTCTCCTTGCAAATAAATAAATAAAACAATTTTTTTAAATACTGTAACAAAAATTCTTAAGGACTTCATTTTGGGGTATGTCTCCCTACAATTTTCCTATTGTCCATGTAGTTGGACTCAGTAACTAGTTTTTGCCAGCAAAGATTCTCTATTTCTCTTACAAATTATTAAAGTCATTTTCCCTTCTTCTCACCTTATATCAAAATGATATACAAAACTGGTTTTGGAAATATAGGTGTATATTCCTAGTTTATAAAACTGTGGGCTGGAGAGCACTTTCTGTGGAAGCTAGCTCCAAGATCAGAAAGAGACTCTGACTGAAGTAAAAACAGTTAGAAAAAATGATAGACGCCTGACATTCCCCTCCAGCCAATACAGGTAAGCACACCCGGCCACAGCGAAGCATCAGAGTGCTGCATGGGCACATACACATGCATACACACCACATACACACATACTCTATAAGACTTCTCTTACCTATTGAACGTTTTTGTTTTTTGTTTTTTGTTTTTTTTCCGAGGTAGGGTCTTGCTCTAGCCCAGACTGCCCTGGAATTCACTATGTACTCTCAGGGTGGCCTCGAACTCACAGCAACTCTCCTACCTCAGCCTCCCAAGTACTGGGGTTAAAGGCATACACCATCAGGCCTGGCTAATTTATTTTATATTTACTTTTTGTGCTGGGGAATGAACCCAAGCCTTGCACATGATAAGCAGGTGCCCAGCTACTGAACTGCACACTCAGCTATGTCAGTATCTACTTATATACACCAGCCAGTCTGACTTTACTGAACTGATTTCTGTTGGGGGAAGCAGCCAATGGCAACCATTCTAAATCTAAAACTTTTATTTTGGGGGCTGGGGAAATAGTTCAGCAGTTAAAGGCACTTGCTTATAAAGCCTCCTAGGCCAGGGTTCAAGTCCTAAGTACCTTCGTAAAGCCAGATGCACAAAGTGGTACATGTGTCTGGAGTTTGTTTGTGGTGGTAAGAGGTCCTGGCACATTCATACACTTTCTGGCTGTCTATCACAAAGTTTAAAAATTTTTAAAACCTTTATTTTGGGCAGTATTCCTTTAAAATGTATACACGGTAACTATAATTTTGAAATTGTCACAAAACAATAAAATATTGACTGCTTCTCTGTAGACTTTTTAAAAAATTATTTGAGGGAGAGAGAGAATTAGCACGCCAGGGCCTTAGCCACTTCAATCAAACTCCAGACGCTTATGCAACCTAGTGGGCAGGTGCAACTTTGTGCTTGCCTCGCCTTTGTGCATCTGGCTTACATAGGATCTGGAGAGTCAAACATGGGTCCTTAGGCTTCACAGGCAAGCACCTTAACTGCTAAGCCATCACTCCAGACCTTCTTTGTAGGCCTTTGAGGAAAGGATACTACCCAACCGGCAGCTACACTTTGGATCTGAGAAGTCCCCCACAAAGGCCCATGGGTTAAAGGCTTCACCCCCCAGGTTACACAATTGGGAGGTAGTATGAACTTTTAAAAGTAGGGTCTAGCTGGGTGTACTGGCACACGACTTTAATTCCAGCACTCAAGAGGCAGAGGGAGAGTCACTGTGAATTTGAAGACATCCTGAGACTCCATAGTGAGTTCCAAGTCAGCCTGGGCTACAGTGAGACCCTACCTTGAAAAAAAAAATTAGGGTCTGTCAGATCTGTAGGTCACTGCAGCATGCCACTCAGGGGACTCTATGACTCCAGTCTTGTCTTAATGCTCCTTAGCCATGAGGTAAGCAGCTTAGCTATACCAACATTTAGACTATGTGCTGAAAGGCCTAAAGCAACAGGACCAATGATCATGGACTGACACTGTAAAAGTAACAGAAAGCTGACTAACACCAAGGCATAGACACTTTCAAGATCTATATAATGTGTAAAGAGAAAGCTTAGGAGAATGAAACAAAACAAAACAAAACACAGAGTAGTACTAGTATCATAGAGAAATGTTTTCACAACGGCTCAGGTTATGAAAACCCATGACCTCTCTCTCCTTTTGCTCAGCCTATGGTGAAGTAGGCCATTCTAAAGCTGACTATACAACAGAAGCAAACCCACAGTTAACAACAGAGGAGCTCTGACAGCTGTGGGACACTTCGGGAAACCTGAGATGAAACAAGAAAGAAAGGCCATAGAAAGCCAGGTGTGGTGGTGCACACCTTTAATAATCCCAGCACTTGGGAGGCAGAGATAGGAGGAGTGCTGTGAGTTCGAGGCCAACCTGAGACTACTTAGTGAATTCCAGACCAGCCTGAGCTAGAATGAGACCCTTCCTTGAAAAACCAAAAAAAAAAAAAAAAAAAGGGCCATAGATGAATTGGCTGCAACTCTAGTCAGGAGCTCACTAATGTCATCATAGAGAATGAGAACTCCCAAGATTGACAGTCAGCAAACCAGAGGCTTTGGAGACCCAGTGGCTTGTTTTAGTGTAATCTGAAGGCCTGAGGGCCATAAATGCCAATGATGTAAATTCTAGTCCAAAGACCAGAAGGCTCAAGAGCCAAAGTTTTGGATTGAGCCCCAAATCAGGAAAAGACTCAGGACCCAAGGCCAAATATGGGAGCTAGAGAATGAAGCCTAGTGACTATGAAGTACAGTGCAATGTTTAGAGATTTAGCTGCTAGGACAGGCACTCCTCACTGTCTTAAAGGGAACTGGCTTTTAATAGAAAGATAGCTTCATGGGCTGGGAGTGTCACTCAGGCCCTGGGTTCAATCCCAAAGGGGGAAAAATCTTACAAATACAAATATCTTTATCCTCTCCCTTTCCAAACTCCTATCTCTGTCCTCTACTCCTGTTCGCACACATACACACAGACACTCCTTACCCATTAGGGAAGCTGGTGCTAGAAAAAAAGGAGTCTTTCCAAGGTAGATGACAGGTTCACATAACCCAGCCCTTGTGGAGACAGAAAAGTGAATCAAGCTGTAGCCCAGTTTACAATCATCTCAAAGTTCATCTAGATGAGGACTCCTTCCAAGTTCACTCATATGAACCACTCATATACAGCCAGCAGGCCACAGATGACCTGCTAACAGGCTCAAACTTGCAGTGGCTGGCACACCTCATATTCTCAACACATGGCCCTCCACATGGACTGCCTTACAACATGGCCTCCTTGAGGGCAAGTAAAGAAAGAAAAACAAAGACAGACAGAGGGGGAGAGGAAACAATCCAGGCAGAAGCCAGTCTTTTTATAAGAGTGTGTGTGTGTGTGTGTGTGTGTGTGTGTGTGTAACACCAGTCTAGATTTAGAACCACCTGGCTCCACCTCCCACAATCCTAAAGGCACTGAGATTAAAGATGAATGTTCCCCAAACTGGGAAGTGTTATTTCATCACCTATTCAACATGCTATTCATGAGAAAGATGCCACAAGTCCAGCCCACACTAGAGGAGGTGGGAGTTCAGCTTTATCTCTTTTTTGTTTGTTGTTTTTTTTTTTTTTTTTTTTTTTTTTGAGGTAAGGTTTCATTCCAGCCCAGGCTGACCTAGAATTCACTATGTAGTCTCACTATGTAGTCTCAGAATGGCCTCTTGGCGATCCTCCTACCTCTGCCTCCTGAGTGCCCAGCTTAAGTTTCATCTTTTGAAGAGAAAGACCCCAAGTAAAAACTTGAAGCTGCAGTGGACTCCTGTAATCCCAGCATGCCTAAAAGGAGATGGAATACAGATAGAAGAATGTCCTAGAAGTTGGTGGGCCAGCTAGTCTGATGAAAACATAACAAGACATGACATAAACAAGAGATCCTGCCTCAAACAAGATGGAAGGTGTGGATAGACACCCAAAATTATCCTCTAACCTCCACAAGCGTGTTGTGGCACACACACATACCTGCACATACATTAATTTGTGTACATACACCAAAGAAAAAAGAAAAAAAATTGAAGTTTTCTTTCTTTTTTTTTTTTAATGAGAGAGAATTGGCACGCCAGTGTCTTAGCCACTGCAAACAAACTCCAGACATGTGCCACAACTTGTTCATCTGGCTTATATGGGTTCTGGGGAGTCAAACCTAGGTCGGTAAGCTCTGCAGGCAAGCACCTTAACCCACTAAGCCTTCTCTCCAGCCCAAAGATATTTTTATACATCTCCTTAAAATCACCACAAGGATCCAAAGAACCTCTGAGAAAAACAAAGGAACCAAATCAGGCATGGAGGCACCTGTGTGTAGTCCCAGCTACTCAAGGCTGAGGCAAAAGGACCCCTTGAGCAAATGAGTTCAAGATCATAGGAACAAAATGGGAAAGTGTGGGGGTGGGGAGGGAATTACCATGGGATATATTTTATAATCATGGAAAATGTTAATAAAAATTTAAAAAAAAAAAGATCATAGGAACATAGCAAGACATCAATGGCTATTTTATTCCATACTCCCCAATCCTCAAGAAAAGAGAATCTTGTTTGCTTCTCCAAAACATGAACTCCGTGAAAAGATTATGCTCAGGGAAGAGTAGAGGGATGAGTGCTGCCAGGCTGAAAGGTAGAGCCTGGTAAATTTCAGTCCTGCCTGGTTTATAGAGCAAGCTCCAGGCCAGCCTGAACCACAAGAATGAGACCCACAAGTAAAAAATAGAATGATAAGCCGGGCGTGGTGACCCACACCTTTAATCAGGGGGCAGAGGTAGGAAGATCACCATGAGTTTGAGGTCACCCTGAGAGTACAGAGTGAATTCCAGGTCAGCCTGAGCTACAGTAAGACCCTACCTCGGAAAACCAAAAAAAAAAAAAAAAAACCATTAAAATAAATAAAAATGGATCTAAGTGTGGTGGTGCACACTTTTTTTTAATCCCAACACTTGGGAGGCAGATGTAGGAGGATCACCATGAGTTCAAGGCGACCCTGAGAATACAGAATGAATTCCAGGTCAGCCTGGGCTAAACTAAGACCCTACCTTGAAAAACCAAACCAAACCAAAAAAAACTAAATAGGGTTGGGGATATGGCTCAACAGTTAAAGGAACTTGCTTGTAAAACTTGCTGGCCCAGGTTCAACTCCTCAGTACCTACATAAAGCCAGATACAAAAAGTGGTACATGTGTCTGTGTTTCTTTGCAGTAGCAAGAATCCCTGGCATACCCACACACAGACGTATACATACAATCAATCACACATATACAAATTAATAAAGCCAGGTATGCTGGTGCATGCCTTTCTTTAATCCTAGCACTGGGGAGGCCAGACTGGGACTACAGAGTGAGTTACAGTTTAGCCTGAGCTAGAGAACCTGCCTCAAAAAAAGGAGGCTGGAGAGTTGGCTTAATGGTAAAGGCTCTTACCTGCAAAGCCTAAGGACCCAGGTTTGATTCCCCAGTACCCATGTAAGCCAAATGCACAAGGTGGTAACACACGCATCTGGAGTGGCTAAAGGCCCTGGCATGTCCACTCTCTCTATCTCTATCAGCCTCTCTCCCTCCCTCTCTCATATAAATAAATAAAATACAAAAAAAAAAAAAAAAAAGCCTAACTCAGGCCTAAACCAGGAGTTCAAGAAGCTTAAGTTTTTTACTTAAGTTTTTTATGTGTGGTAGCACATGCCTTTAATGACAGCACTAGGGAGACAAAGGTAGGAAGATCACCATGACTTCAAGGCCACTCTGAGATTACATAGTGAATTCCAGGTCAGCCTGGGCTAGGGTAAGACTCTACCTCGAAAAACCAACCCCCGCCCCCAAAAGAAAGAAAGAAACAAGGTTTTATTTTGTTTCATTTTTTTTGTTGTTGTTTTTTCAAGGTAGGGTCTCACTCTAGCCCAGGCTGATTTGGATGGAATTCACTCTGTATTCTCAGGGTGGCTTCAAACTCACAGGGATCCTCCTAAATGCTGGGATTAAAGACATGTACCACCAAGCCCAGCCAAGAAACTTAATTTAAAAAAACAAAAACAAAAACTAAAAAACAGGCAGAGGTAGGAGGATTGGAAGTTCAAGGCCACCCTGAGACCACATAGTGAATTCTAGGTTAGCCTGAGCTAGAGTGAGTCCGTACCTTAAAAAAAAACAAAAACAAAAAAAAAAAGAAGCTAAAAAAAAACAAGGGCTGGAGAGAGAAGGCATTTGCCTACAAGGCCTAAGGACCCAGGTTCAACTCCACAGCACCAACGTAGAGCAAAATGCATAAGGTAGTACATGCATCTGGAATTCGTGTGTAGTGGCTAGAGGTGATGGCATGCCCATTCTCTCTATATATGTATCTACCTCTTTCTATCTCTCAAATGGGTAAGTAAATAAAAAAATAAATAAAAAGGGCTGGAGAGATGGCTGTGGTTTGATTCAGGTGCCCCCCCCAAAACTTAGGTGTCCTGAATTCTAGGTTCTCAGCTGATGGAGATTTGGGAATTAATGCCTCCTAGAGGCAGTGTATTGTTGTGGACGGGCTTATGGGTATTATAGCCAGTTTTCCCTCACCAGTGTTTGGCACACTCTCCTTTTGTTACTGTCCACCCAATGTTGGTGAGGAGGTGATGTCAACCCTCTGCTCATGCCATTGTTTTCCCTGCCATCATGGAGCTTCCCCTCAAGTCTGAAAGCCAAAATAAACCTTTTTTTCCCCATAAGCTACTCTTGGTCGAGTATGTTCTGCCAACAAGGTGAACCTGACAGCAACAATGGCTTAGCAGTTAAGGTGCTTGCCTACAAAAGCTAAGGACCTTTGTTCTAATCTCCAGATCCCACATAAGCCACACACACAAAGGTGAGGCACACGCAAGTTCGCACATGCCCACTAGGTGCAAGCGTCTGGAGTACGATTTCAGTGGCTGAATGCACCAATTCTCTCTCTCACTCCTCTGTTGGGCTCACTCTCTCTAAAAATAAAATATAAGGCAAAAACAAAATTTTTTTAAATAAAGTTAAATTTTAAAATATTACATGGGCTGGAGAGATGGCTCTTGGCTGCAATGCCTAATGACCTGGGGTTCAATTCCCCAATACCACATAAACCCAGATGTACAAAGTGTTGTATGTGTCTGGACTTTCTTTGCAGTGGTTGGAAGCCCTGGTGTACCCAATACTTCATATTCATTCTCTCTTTCTATCTCTCTCTCTCTCTCTCTATGTATGTGTGTGTGTGTGTGTGTGTGTGTGTGTATATATATATATATATATATACACACACATATATATATATACACATACATACATACATATACACATACACACATATGTGTGTATATATATATATATATATATATATATATATATATACATACTCTCTCTCACACACATACATACACACATATATATCTACTTGGCAAATAAATAAATAAGCAAAAAAGTTACTTTTATGAACAGTTATATGACATAATATATAATCTATTTCCCTACATATGTTGCTTTCAAAACTACTTGTGAAGATAGCTCAGTCGATTAATTATTTGCCAGGCAAGCAAGATGACCAGAGTTCAGACCCACAACACACACACAAATGCCAGGTGAGGATAGCAGACTGTCCAATCTCAAGACTAATCTCAGCTCAGGAGGCAGAAACTAGGATCCTGGGACAAGCTGGTTAGCTAGGCTAACCAAATCAGCAAGTTCTAGGTTCACATGAGAGACCCAACCTCAGTAAACAAAGTAGAGAGCAATGAAGACAGCTGACATCAGCCTCTGGCCTCCACAGGCAGACACAAGTGCATCAAGACATATACACACACATGAACAAACACATCCACACACAAAACATCATATACACATATGCGCACAAGCACACACAAGAATCACATACACATATGCACACAGCCACAAACAAGACATCACATACACATATGCACACATTCACACACGACATCACATACACATATGCACACACCCACACATAAGACATCACATATGCATGTGAACACAGTCACACACAAGACATCATATACACATATGCGCACATCCACACACAAGACATACACACATATGCATACATTCACACACAAGCCCAAAAACATTACTTTTAGTACATCTTTCTGGTTTGTTTTTTTTTTACATTACTGGAGATTGAACATAGAAATTCATGCATGCTAGGCAAGTGCTCTACCACTGAGCTATATATCCCCAGTCCTACACCCTTTTCTATTTTTTCATGTTTGTTTTTATTTTTCAAGGCAAGGTCTAACTATAACCCAAGGTCTCATTCTGTGGCCCAGGCTGGCATTGAATTTCTACTTCAACCTCCCAACCAAGTGCTAGAATTATAGGAATGTGTCACTATACCTGGTCCAAACCTTGTTTAACTTTTTTTTTTTTTTTTATTTTAAGACATGGTCTCACTGAGTTATCTAAGTTGGCCTTGAACTCACACTGTAGCCCACACTGGCAGGCCTGGAATTTTTAATCCTCCTTCCTTAGCCTGCCAAGTAGCTGAGATGACAGATTTGCACCACCAGGCTCAGTTTAGGTAATACAATACATTCTCCTGTGTTGTCTGTCTGTTTTTTATAGCACACAGAATTGGACAAAGGGCCTCAAAAATGTTGAGCATTCTCTGGTTACACAGCCTTCCTTTCAAGAAAGTCACACAAATAGAATCTCAAGATATAAAATAGACAAAAGCACAGCAATATTAGAAGGTCATGGTGAACACCTTGAATCTAAGCACTGAGAGGCTGAGGTAAGATTGTCACCTGAATTCCAGTCCAGCCTGGGCTACAGAGTGAGTTCCAGGTAAACTTAGGCTAGAGTGAGACCCTACCTCAAAAAGTGGGGGTCGAGGCCTGAGAGATGGGTCAGCAGTTTAGGCACTTACTTACAAAGCCTAACAAGCTGGGTTCAATTCTCCAGTGCCAACGTAAAGCCAGATACACAAAGTGGCACCCACATCTGGAGATCATTTGCAGCTCTCTGTCTCAATCTCTCTCACTGTCTTTCTCTGCTTGCAAATAAATAAACAATTTTTTTTTTTTAAGATGATAACATTTCCTTGGAGGAATGCCCTGCTCTTGGTCTGAGGAAAAAATAGGCAAGTAGGTCTAGAACACTTTACAGAACCAGTAAAGAAGGAAGCTACCACCGTGTACTAGAGTCTGTCAGGACTTGGCAAGCCAGGCATGGTGGTACAGACCTATAATTGCAGCACTGAGGAGGCTACGGGCGGGAGGGTAAGAAATTTAAGACCACCTAGAGGGAAAGCTACTATTCTTGTCTGGCTAAATGGATAGACATATTATACCTGCCAAACTTCCCTCTAAATGCTTATGTCTATGCCCATATATTAATGCTACTCTCACTTTTGGTCAGAGAAGCTTCTCTCTTTTGTTTTTTTGTTTTGGTTTGGTTTGGTTTTGGTTTTTCAAAGTAGGGTCTTGCTCTAGCCCAGGCTGGCCTGGAATTAGTGTCAGGCTGATCTCGAACTCACAAACCTACCTCAGTTTTCTGAGTGCTGGGATTAAAGATATATATAGCACAATGATGCCTGGCAAGAAGCCTTTCTTTATAGATGGTGGTTACCACCAAGGTGACTCAAATCAAAGTGCTGAAAAGAGGAGACTAGAGTGTTCAGCACGACGTGAGACATTTCTATCATACCCTCCAAGTCTCAGGGACCATTGTGGAAGAGGTGGCAGAGAGAATGAAAGAGCCAGAATAAAAGAGGAGGATTTGCAATACTGTCTTCCAGACACAAAGTGACCATGGTATTCATAACTTCAAAATGCCAGCATAATAAGAGGGGAGAAATGATGACATCTAACTAGAAAATCGATACCTCTAATCCCAAAACTTAGAAGGCAGAGGTAGGAGGAATGCTGTGAGTTCAAGGCCATTCCAAGACTACACAGTGAATTTCAGGTCAGGCTGGACTGTAGGTGAGACCCTACCTCAAAAACTGTGCACCTTCCTGAACCACCGCAAGAACAAATTCCTGTGCAGCTTCGGCCTGACCATCTGCCAAGCTGCGGCCAGCACCCTGCGCCTCACCCCCTCCCCGCAGAGCCCGAAGCGCGACTGCCCTCCTGCCCTCCCTCCCCAGTCGGCAGGGCCCACCCCAGCAGCCAGCCCAGCAAGGGGTCCTGGAACCCAGGGGATATGTCACAGTCCCAAGCGCTGGAGGGCAGTGTGCCCAGAGGGCTCAGGGGCGCTCATTTCGAGTGCCCAAGCAGAGGCAGCTAGAAAGCTCAGGGAGGAGTGGCATGGCGTCCCCATCTCCCCCAAGGGGCCCTGGCAGCCCGAAGGGCAGTGGAGGAGCACCCGGTCCACCAGGTCGCCCCGTCACTTTCCCCTCCAACCCTCCATATAAGTTATGGAAGAACCAGGACATTCTGCAGAAAAAAAAAAAAGAAAAGAAAAAAATACACGTGGAAAAAAAAAACTAAAACAGAGATGAGTTGGAAAAAAGGGTTTCAGTGCAGTGAGGGTTGGAGTAGGGTAGAAGGAAAAGGGATAGGAGGAGATGATCATGACATATATTTGAAAGTTGTCAATAAAAAGTTTTAAAAAGCTGGGTGTGGTGGTGGTACATGCCTTTAATCCCAGCACTTGAGAGGCAGTTAGGAGAATTACCATGAGTTCGAGGCCACCCTGAGACTCTACCGTCAATTCCAGGTCAGCCTGGGTTAGAGTGAAACCCTCCCGCAAAATAATAACAACAACAACTAATGTTTAAAAAGGGCTGGACAGATGGCACAGCAGTTAAGGTGCCTGCTTGCAAAGCAAGATGCATAAAGTGACAAATGCATCTGAAGTTCATTTACAGTGTGTCAAGATGCCCTGGCATACCCATTCTCCTCTCTCTATCCCCCCCCTTGCAGATTATATATATATAAGGGTGGTGAGATGGCTTAGCGATTAAGGCACTTGGCTACAAAGACATAAGGCCCCGGTTTGATTCCCAGGACCCACAGAAGCCAGATGCACAAGGTGGTGCATGCATTTGGAGTTCGTTTGCAGTGGCTGGAAGCCTTGGTGCTCCCATTCTCATTCTCTCTCTCACACACTGTCTCTCTCTCTCTCTCTCTCTAATAAATAAAGACATGATAAGTTTAAATATATATACACATATTTTAAAGTCATGCCGCACCACACCTGGCTAATAAAAATATTTGTAAAGAAAAGCTTTTAAAAAAGAAAGCCAGGTATATTGGTTCACCCCGTTAATCACAGCACTTAAGAGGCAGAACTAGGAGGATTTCCATGAGTTCAAAGCTACCCTGAGACTACATAGTGAATTCCAGGTCAGCCTTAGGCGAGACCCTACCTCCAAAAAAATAAATAAGTAATCCAGGCATAGTGGCACACACCTTTAATCCCAGCACTCAGGAGGCAAAGGTAGGAGGATAGTTGTGAGTTCGAGGCTACCCTCAGACTACACAGTGAATTCCAGGTCAGCCCGGACTAGAGTGAAACCCTACCTCAAAAAAAAAAAGAATGAAATATGGGAATGAACTATGGAAAGAGCTAGGAATATTTCTCATGGACCTTACAAATAACTTTTGTGATATTACTGCTATGAGATCCTAAATTCCTTATTTGTACCTTACTTTAAAGTTAATCTTACAACTATGTAATCCACCTGCTTAAGCAATGTGACTAGGCTTCCTGTCTTGGTACCTTTGGCCTGAACAGCACAGATGACCAATATTGACGAGCAATATTTAGAGATGCTAACTGATCTTAGGCTATGCTGTATGCTTCTTTCCTCAGAAACTTAGTTGATTCTCAGTTGAGAACAAACATACATGCAAAAAGTGCTGATCACAGCACTGAAGACAAGGTCAGTCAACATGGGCCCACAGATCCACTGAACACAAAATTACTGCTGAGCATGGTGTTACACGCCTTTAATACAAGCACTCGGGAGGCAGATAGGAGGATCTCTATGAGTTTGAGGCTACCCTGAGCCTACATAGTGAATTCACAGCCAGAGATAGCAACATTAGAGAAGCAGATGCAGCAGGTTTACTAACTGCTTAAACTTAACTTCTCCTCAGCCCCCCACCCCACCCCAGGATGCTGCCAGAGGAAGCTAGCCCACTCTTGAGTTGGGGTTATGGGAGTTAGCTCTCCCACCTCTCAGGCTCTGCTCCTAAAAGCAGTTTGCCCACTTCTGGATAAGAAAGTTCTAGAGGTTAGTCTTTACTAAATCAGGGCTGTGCACTCCAAATAGGGCACTGTACATACAAAGAAATCTGCCAAATTCTCTACAGTTTGGTGAGTTTTGACAAAACAGACAGTATAATGTCCCACCATAATCAAGACACAAAATGTTGTCACAATGCCCTGTAAACTTCACATTTCCTTACAGTCACACCTCTAGAAACCAGACTTTCTACCACTGTTTTACTTTCTCTGGAACTCTACATGTGTGAGTGGAAATACTCAACATCTTTGTGTCTCGCTTCTTACCCTGGGCACAATAATTCTGCTATTTCTCCATGATATTATATGCAACTTTCATTGTCAAAAAGGCTATCAAGGGCTGAAGAGATGGCTTAGTGGTTAATGTACTTGCCGGCAAAGCCTAAGGACAGAGGTTCAATTCCCTAGTACCCACGTAAGCCAGATGTATAAGGTGGTACATGTGTCTGGAGTCCACTTGCAGTGACTACAGGCCCTGGCATGCCCATTCTCTCTCTCTCTCTCTCAAATAAATAAATAAAATATATTTTTTAAAAAGCATGCCAGCCAGGCGTGGTGGTACACGCCTTTAATCCCAGTCCTCAGGAGGCAGAGGTAGGAGGATCACCGTGAGTTCAAGACCACCCTGAGACTCCATAGTGAATTCCAGGTCAGCCTGGGCTAGAGTGAGACCCTACCTCGAAAAACCAAAAAAAAAAAAAAGTAAAAAAGCATGCCAATCTGGGCATGGTGCACACCTTTAATCCCAGCACTCGAGAGGCAGAGAGATCACTGGGGCTCGCTGGTCAGCTCCAAGTTCAGTGAGACTCCATCTCAAGTAAACCAGGGGAAGATACCTGATGATCTTTGTTCTCCACACATGTGCTTACAGGGAACATGCAACTGCACACATATAGACATATGCATGTACTATACATTCACAGATGTATTCACATGTACCACACACATACACACACACAGAGCATGCCATGCTATGACTTTACCACCATTTCTATTTTTTTCTCCCTGAAGTAAGGTCTCATATTAATCCAGGCTAAACTAGAATTCACTTTGTAGCTCCAGGCTGGCATTTAATTCTACTTCAGCCTCTCTAGTCTAAGAATAAAGGAATGCACTCCAGGTTTCATTGCCAATTCTTTTTTATTTTAATTTTTTGTTTATTTATTTGAGAGCAACAGGCAAAGAGAGAGAGAGGGGGAGAGAGAGAGAGAGAATGGGCGCACCAGGGCCTCCAGCCACTGCAAACGAACTCCAGACACGTGCGCCCCCTGTGCATCTGGCTAACATGGGTCCTGGGGAATTGAGCCTCAAACCAGGGTCCTTAGGCTTCACAGGCAAGCGCTTAACCACTAAGCCATCTCTCCAGCCCTCATTGCCAATTCTTTATCCAGTTACCAGTTGATGGACACTTGGTTTATTTCCAGTTTTTGGCTCTTACAAACACACCTCTATCTGCAAAAACATGGCTTTTACTTTAAAAGTTTAAGGACCTAGGTTCAATTCCCCAAGACCCACGTAAGCCAGATGTACAAGTTGGCACATGCATCTGGAGTTCGTTTACAGAGGCTGAAGGCCCCAGAACACCCATTCTCTTTCTCTCCTTTTCCCTCTCTCAGTCAGAAAGGAGGGGCTTACTGACCGGTTGCTGACACCAGTAAGGGAAAGGAAAACAGAAGACAAAAGACAGGTGTAGGGGGCCCGGATCTGAGAGAGGATGAGAGGAAGATATATTTAGAGAGAGGTACATACATAGAAGAAAGCAGATGGGAGGCAGATGAGACAGAGATTCAGAAATACATACCTTACTTGAGGAAAGAAATACAGAAGAGAGTAGAAGATACCACCTGGACTTTTTAGTGCCCAGTGGAGGGGAGGGATTTGTGGAGGTGTGGACCTATGTTCAGGGAAGTAGCCAGGCCAGCTAAATTCCCTGTTGAGTCTTAGCTAGGTGGCAAGGGGGGATGGAGGATAAGGAGGGGATAGGGATCTCTGAGACTATCACCTGCAAGTATCTCCAATAAAAATCACTAGTTCCAGGCTGGAGAGATGGCTTAGCAGTTAAGCTCTTGCCTATGAAGCCTAAGACCCCGGTTTGAGGTTCAGGACCCACGTAAGCCAGATGCACAAGGGGGCGCACGCATCTAGAGTTCGTTTGCAGTGGCTGGAGGCCCTGGAGCACCCATTCTCTGTCCTTTTCTATCTGCCTCTTTCTCTGGCGCTCTCAAATAAATAAATAAAAATAAAAAAGAAATCACTAGTTCCAAATTGGGCATGGTGGCGCACACCTTTAATACCAGCACTCTGGAGGCAGAGGTAGGAGGATCACTATAAGTTCGAGGCTACCCTGAGACTACATAGTGAATTCCAGGTCAGCCTGAGCTAGAGTAAGACCCTACCTCCAAAAAAAAAAAAAAAATTTTTTTTTAAATCACAAATTCAGCTGGGCATATTGGTACACACCTTTAATCCGAGAACTTGGGAGGCAGAGGTAGGAGGATTGCCATGAGTTCAAGGCCACTCTGAAACTACATAGTAAATTCCAGGTCAGAATGAACTAGAATGAGACGTTACCTGGAAAAAAAAATCACTAGTTCACCAAACTACACGTGGATGGGATCATTTCTTTGGTCTTTGTAGGTGCAGTTCCCTATCTGAGGTAAAAAGACATGTGTTCATGGATGCCCAAGCAACAGAAACCATCAACACTATTTGCACTCCATGAGTATATAGTGTTACATCTAACTATAATTTTAATTTCCGTTTCCCGGTGACTAATAATGTTCAGTATCTTTACATGGAGTCATTTTCCATTCAGACAACTTCTGTGGAGTATCCAAATCTTTACCCACTTTAAAAAAAATTGGGCTGGAGAGATGGCTTAGTGGTTAAGCGCTTGCCTGTGAAGACTAAGGACCCCGGTTCGAGGCTCGGTTCTCCAGGTCCCACGTTAGCCAGATGCACAAGGGGGCGCACGCGTCTGGAGTTCGTTTGCAGAGGCTGGAAGCCCTGGCGCGCCCATTCTCTCTCTCTCCCCCTCCATCTGTCTTTCTCTCTGTGTCTGTCGCTCTCAAATAAATAAATTAAAAAATTTAAAAAAAAAAAAAAAAAAAAAAAAAAAAAAAAAAATATTCTACCGGGTGTAGTGGAGCACGCCTTTAATCCCAGCACTCGGGAGGCAGAGGTAGGAGGATCGCTTAGAGTTCAAGGCCACCCTGAGACTACATAGTGAGTTCCAGGTCAGCCTGAGCCAGAGTGAGACCCTACCTTGAAAAACCAAAAATATGTTTATTTATTTATTTGTTTGTTTATTTGAGAGAGAGAGAGAGAGAGAGAGGCAGAGAGAGAGAAAGAGGGAATAGGTACACCAGGTCCTCTAGCCACTGCAAATGAACTCAACACATGTACCCCCTTGTGCATCTGGTGTATGTGTTTTTTAAAATATTTTATTCAGTTATTCTTTACCTACTTTTTAATCAGTTGTCTTCTTAACTCAGTTATAGAGTTCTTACAAGTGTTTTATTTTTTTCAATTTTTTTTTTTTTTTTTTTTTTGAGGTAGAGTCTCACTCTAACCCGGCTGGCCTGGAACTCACTCTAGCTCTAGGATAACCTTGAACTCACAGCAATCCTCCTACCTTAGCTTCCCAAGTGCTGGGACTAAAGGTATGCTTGGCAAGATTTCTTTATGATCAAGTATGGTGGTGTATGCCTGTAATTCTAGCATTCTAGAGAGTCAGGAAGACTGCAAGTTCAAGAACCACCCAGGCTACCTAGCATATAAAAACCAGGTTCAAGCCCAGTGTGGTGGCACACGCCTTTAATCACAGTACTCGGGAGGCAGAAGTAGGAGGATCACTGTGAGTTCAAGGCCACCCTGAGATGACATAGTGAATTCCAGGTCAGCCTGGGCTAGAGTGACCCTACCTCAAAAAAAAAAAAAAAAAAAAAAAAAAAAAAGATGTGGCATGTGAATGTAAAAAGTCCTACATAGACTCACGTGTTTATGAATAAGCTTCACATTTAATTCCTATCTGAAAGAGCCTTGCTGGAGAAGCTTACAGACCTGAGGCTTATTAGTCAAGCCCCACAGGGTGTTCACAGCAAACTTACTCTACTTCCTCCTGCTGGTATGTGAGAATATAAACTAGTTTCCTGCTTTTGCCAAGCCTTCCCTGCCATGATGAAACTTCCCCTCAAAACTATAAACCAGCCTGGCATGGTCATACAGACTTTTAATCCCAGCACTCAGGAGGCTGAGGTAGAAGAACTGCCATGAAGCTCAAGGACAGCTACAAAGTGAGTTCCTGTCAGCTTCCCGTTCCACAAAAAAAAAAAAAAAAAAAAAAAAACCAGGGCTGGAGAGATGGCTTAGTGGTTTAGCGCTTGCCTGTGAAGCCTAAGGACCCCGGTTCGAGGCTCGGTTCCCCAGGTCCCACGTTAGCCAGATGCACAAGGGGGCTCACGCGTCTGGACTTCGTTTGCAGAGGCTGGAAGCCCTGGCGCGCCCATTCTCTCTCTCTCCCTCTGTCTTTCTCTCTGTGTCTGTCGCTCTCAAATTAAAAACACCTGTAAACTGAGAAGATGGCTCAGTCAGCTTGCAGAGCCAGTTGGCTCATGTTCAATTCCCCAGTACCAAAGAAAAGCCAAGTACAAAAGGTGGCACATGGGTTTGGCATTCATTTGCAGTGGTAAGAGGCCCTGGCATGCTCATACACACATACAAATAAATAAAAAATTAGTTAAATTTAAAAACTGTATGGCAGAAATAAACCCTGCTGCTTCCAGCTGGGTGTTCTGTCCCAGCAAAGAGAGTAATTGCTATATCAAACAGCAACAAAGCACCTTTCTTTCAACACATGGGTCTCCCAGGTTAGGGGCTGACTTCAGCTCACCTAAGACCTCAGCATCAGTGAGTCCAGGTCCAGATTAATTTGATCAGTCACACTATTATCAAAATCAACTTCCCAAGCCTTCAGGATCTAGAAGAATATTCATGTAAACTCCCCCCACTAACAATAAGCAGAATCATTTACAAATACTTTGCATATGCCACATAACCCTTTGTATAAAAACTAAGTCAACACACTGTCTCATATCTCAATGTTTGTTTTGTTTTTCCCCCACAAATTTATGAGGGTTTTTTTCCCCCTGCTTGGGCATTATCTTCTATATCTACATCCCAAGAACTTAGAACTGGAAAGCATTCAAAGTTTCTTAAACAAATTACATGTATCATCAAAATGCCTACATCATTTTGCTTTAAACAAGTAACAAAAAAAAAAAAAAATTCCCCAAATCATACAGGTATAAGCATTTAAAAACATGAGGGGGACTGGAGAAATGGTCCAGTGCTTAAAGATGCATGCTGGCAAATCTTGCTGGCCCAGGTTTAATTCCCCAATACCCAAATAAAGCCAGATACACAGAGTGACACATGTCTGGAGTTCATTTGCAATGGCAGGAGGTCCTGGCATGTCCATTCTCTCCTCTTTCTCTGTCAAATAAAAGAATATTTTTTTAACTTTAGGAGATGCTTTAAGCATTTATACATACATACATATATTTGTTTGTTTGTTTTTTGAGGAAAGGGTCTCTCTCTACTCAAGGCTAATCTGAAATTCACCATGTAGTCTCAGGCTGGCCTCAAACTCACAGCGATCTTCCTACTTCTGCCTCCTGAGTTCTGGGATTGAAGGCGTGCACCACCACAGCCAGCCAGATAACTTTTTAAATTTACTTTTTCTACTGACTGATTTTATTTTCTAGTATATGTGCTGCCGAAGCGAGCACTTATTTTTTGAGAGAGAGGAAGAGTCAGATAGATAATGGGCATATCAAGGACTCCACCCACTGCAAACAAACTCCAGACACATGTGCTTCCTTGTGTATCTTGCTTATGTGGGTACTGGGGAGTTGAACTTGGGTCTTTAGGCTTTGCCGGCAACTGCTTTAACTGCTAAGCCATCTTTCCAGCCCTCCCACCTCCCATATAACTTTTTATTTATTTATTTTATTCCTTTTATGGTTTTGTTTTTGAATTTTCAAGGTAGGGTCTTGCTCTATCCCAGGCTGATTTGGAATTCACAATGTAGTCCAAGGCTGGTCAAACTCATAGTGATCCTTCTACCTCAGTCTCCAGAGTGCTGGGATTAAAGGCAATGCACCAGACATTTTATTTTGTTTTGTTTTTTTTCCCAGATAGAGTCTCACTCTAGCTCAGGATGATCTGGAACTCACTCTATAGCCCAATGATGACATTGAACTCACAGTGATACTCCTAACTCAGCCTTCCAAGTGCTGAGACTAAAAGCATGCTCCAATTTTTAAATATTTTTATTTGAGAGAGCGAGGAGTGTATGATCATGCCATGGCCCATGACACTGCAAATCAACTTCAGGCACATGCACTACTGTGTGACTCTGGCTTTATGTGGGTACTGAGGAATTGAATCCAGGCCAGCAACCTTTGTAAGCAAGTGACTTTACCACTGAGCCATCTCTCCAACCCCTAAATTTTTATTTATTTATTAACTTTGGTGGTTGAGACTGAACCCACTGCCTTGCACATCAGATAAGATTTAATCAGTATGAATTCTATCCACACTGAGGGGCCTTGTTCTAAATAGGACCTGAGAGAATTCTCTACCTTATAACCCAAACATTACAGACAGACATATTGAACTCCTTACAATTTTCCAAAACCACACAGAGATTAACCATTTATTATTATTTATTTATTTGAGAGAGAGAGCAAGAGGATGGGCACACCAGGGCCTCTAGCCATTGCAAATGAACTCCAGATGCATACACCACCATGTACATCTAGCTTACATGGGTACTAAGGAACAGAACCTGAGTCCTTGGGCTTCACAGACTAGTGCCTTAACCACTGAACCATCTCTCCAGCCCAAGAGATCAACTTTCTTAATCTGAATAATCCTTTCAATCTAATAATCTCTCAGGAACATTCAATAGTATCACATTATTTTGACCCCATCCCACATCTCTCACCACCAAATTCATTTATTGTCTAACTAGTTTTCTGAGCTGCCTGTCAGTACTAAGTACGCAAAAAAAATTAAAAAGAATGTAAAAGGCTGGGGAAATGGGTCAGTGGGTAGAGACCTTGTCATGTAAGCACGAGGACCTGAGTTGTTCAGATTCCCCAGAACCAACATAAAGCCAGTCACAGTAGCATGTATCTGAACTTCCAGCATGTCTATGGTAACTTGAAAGGCAAAGTCCCACAAGCATATGAACCAACACAACATGTGTTGGCATATGCAGTGGCAAACGAGAGACCCTGTGTCTCAAGCAGGGTAGAAAACAAGGACCAAAATCCAAGATGTTCTTCTGACCTTCACACATGTGCCATAGCATGCGTGTGCCTGCACTCACTCACACACATACCCTGACATCATACACACATATAAAGGTGAACTCAAATGAGAAAATAAGTTTCCAATTAACAATGGCAGTAAGGCATGAGGTGCTTTGGGGGACTCTTCACTGGCAAGATGTCAGCGTAGGTGGAGAAGCATTCTAAGAATCAAATTTTTAAAATGTATCATGGGAGGGGGGGCAGGGGCCATTGGAGATGGGGCCCAGAGTGCCTTAGCACGAACAAAGCCCTGGGTTTCACCCAAAGCACCACATAAACTATGGTAGTACATTCCTGTAATTCCAGCACTAAGGAGATGGAGGCAGAAAGATCAAAAGTTCAAGCTCTTTTTTAGCCACATAGTGAGTTCCAGGTCAGCCTGGAATACATGAGACCTTGGCTAAAAACAGTAAGAGCCTCAAGTAGGAGGGTCACCATGAGTTTAAGGCCAACCTCAACTAGAGTGAGATCCTACAAAACACACACACACATAGATATACACAACACCTCACTATGGGATGCTGAGTGTAGTTCAGTGCTACGGTGCTAACCTACAAAGGTACAATGCCCAGGTCTTTAATCCCTATCAGTGCAAAAAAGCAGAATAAAGTTTATAGCAGGATGATGAGATAGAAGGCCACCCTGGGCTACATAGTGAGACCCCATAACAAAAATAAATATGATACCTGGGTGTGCTGGCACACACCTTTAATCCCAGCACTTGGGAAGCAGAGGTAAGAGGATCACCATGAGTTTGAGGCCACGCTGAGATTACATAGTGAATTCCAGGTCAGCCTGGACCAGACTGAGACCATACCTCGAAAAACAAAACAAACAAACAAAAAGAAACTAAATAGATAAATAAATGGGAAAAAAACAAGAAAGAGGAGGGAGGGAGGCAAGAGAAAGGAAACAAAAAAGAGGGCTGGAGAAATTGCTCAGCAGTTAAGGCACTTGCCTACAAAAGCCAAAGGACCCAGGTTGGGTTCCCCAGTATCTATATAAAGCCAGAAGCATAGTGGCACATGCATCTGGAGTTCATTTACAGAGGCTAGAGGCCCTTGAGCACCCATTCTCTCTCTCTTGGTCTCTGGTTACAAATAAATAAATAAAAATATGCTTAAAAAAAAACTCACTACTATACTTATCACTGACATTTTAATCCCAGGCAATCACAGTAGCCTCAGTGTGTAGACCAGTGAGAGAGCTGTATCTCAGGGCTTGATCAAAACAGGGTAGATTTTATATACACCATGAATCTAGGTGGACTTTATTTACTTTTACAATTTTCTCCAGGAAAATCAGAACCAAACCAGAGCCACTAACTGCCTTAACTTTATTATTTTCCTCTCATTTCTTCATTGCTTTAGTTGAATTATAATCCTCTTGCTTGCACATATTTTGAATTTTTGTTTGTTTGTTTATTTATTTGAGAGCAACAGACACAGAGAGAAAGACAGATAGAGGGAGAGAGAGAGAATGGGCACGCCAGGGCTTCCAGCCTCTGCAAACGAATTCCAGACGT
The DNA here is from genome assembly GCF_020740685.1 of Jaculus jaculus. Lineage (NCBI taxonomy): Eukaryota > Metazoa > Chordata > Mammalia > Rodentia > Dipodidae > Jaculus > Jaculus jaculus. The sequence goes on along the minus strand of NC_059102.1, from coordinate 128,410,332 downwards.
GTGCGCCCCCTTGTGCATCTGGCTAACGTGGGACCTGGGGAACCGAGCCTCGAACCGGGTTCCTTAGGCTTCACAGGCAAGCACTTAACCGCTAAGCCATTTCTCTAGCCCGCTTGCACATATTCTGAAAAGAAGCAGGATTTTTCAACATGGACCCTGGCCTTGGCTCCTGAAAAATTGAGATTGCAGGCACATGCCATTGTGTCAGTATAGGGGAGGGGTGCTTTTTTAACCTGAAATTTTCTGAATACAAAAACTTTTATGTGCCAGGCATCATAACAGACCTTTTATAACCCTAGAAGAGTTAATTTTTTCTTCTATTCTTTCTTTCTGAGGCTCAGAAAGGATTTTTTGGCCAGGCATGATAGCTCATACCATACCATGATAGTCATCCCAGCACTTAGGAGGCTGAGGTAGGAGGCTCACTGTGAGTTCCAGGCCAGCCTGGAATATGGAATGAGTTCCAATTAGCCTGAGCTAGGTTGAAACCCTGCCTCAAACAAAAAGGAAAAAGAGCTAGGCATGATGGAGTACGCCTTTAATCCTAGCACTTTGAGGGCAGAGGTAAGGTATCATGAGTTCAAGACTGAATTCCAAGTTAGCCTGGGCTAGAGCAAGACCCTACCTCAAAAAAAAAAAGAAAGAAAAAAAAGGAAAAAGAGGAGGGCTGAAGAGATGGTTCAGTTGTTGAGTACTTCCGGGGCTGGAGGGATGGCTTGGCAGTTAACCGCTTGCCTGTGGAGCCTAAGTACCCCAGCTCAAAGCTTGATTCCCTAGGACCCACATAAGCCAGATGCACAAGGCACATGCATCTGGAGTTCATTTGCAGTGGCTGGAGGCCCTGGTGCACCTGTTCTTTCTCTCTGCCTCTGTCTGTCTGACACTCTCAAATAAATAAATAAAAATAAACAAATTGGGTTGGAGAGATGGCTTAGCAGTTAAGCACTTGCCTGTGAAGCCTAAGAAACCCAGTCCGGGGCTCAATTCCCCAGGACCCACGTTAGCCAGATGCACAAGGGGGCACACGCGTCTGGAGTTCGTTTGCAGAGGCTGGAGGCCTTGGCGTGCCCATTCTCTCTCTCTCTTTCTCTATCTGCCTCTTTCTCTGTCTGTCACTGTCAAATAAATAAATTTAAAAAAAAATTTTTTTTAAATAAGCCCAGCATAGTGGTGCACACCTTGAATCCCGGCACTCAGGAGGCAGAGATAAGAGGATCGCTATGAGGAGTTCCAGATCAGTCTCAGGGTGAGACATTACCTTGAAACAAAAAGAACATAAACAAATATATATATATATAAATATATATATTCGTGTGTATGTATATATACATATATGTATATACGCACACACGCACGCAAGTTTGGGAAAAAAAAATAGCCTCAGCATGGTGGCACATACCTTTAATCCCAGCACTAAGGAGGCCAAGGTAGGAGGACTGTTGTAAATTTGAGGGGCCAGCCTGAGAATACATAGTGAATTCCAGGTCAGCCTAGGCTAGAGTGAGACCCTACCTGGCGGGGGGAAGGGGAGGAGAAGGCAGGCGAGTAGAGGATTGAAGAAATGCTTAGCAGTGATCAAGGCACTTGCCTGCAAAGCCAAAGGACCCAGTTTTGATTTCCCAGTACCCACGGAAGTAAGCACATGCATCTGGAGTTCATTTGCAGTGGCTGGAGGCCCTGGCATGCCCATTCTCTATCGGACCCCCACCAAATAATTTTTTTTTTAAAGTGGAGTAATGAACAATAAACCAAAACTGCCCTCACAACAACAACAAAAAAGGCTGGGCTAGAAAGATAGCTTAGTGGTTAAGGTACTTACCTGAAAAACCAAAGGATCCAGGTTCAATTCCCAGGATCCATGTAAGCCACAATGTGGCACATGCATCTAGAATTTGTTTGCAGCAGCTGGAGGTCCTGACGCATCTACCTTCTATCTGCCTCTTTCTCTGTCTCTCTCAAATAAATAAAATAATTTTTTTTTTGGTTTTTTTGTTTTTTGTTTTCTGAGATAAGGTCTCACTCTAGCCCAGGCTGACCTGAAATTCAGTCTCAGGGTAGCCTCAAACTCTAGGTGATTCCTCTACCTCTGCCTCCCAAGTGTTGGGATTAAAGGCATGCACCACCATGTGCAACTGGGAAAGAATTTTTCAATGGAAAATGTAGGAGGCCTAGAAAGAGGGCTCAGTGGTTAAGGCACTTGCCTATAAAACCTGACAACCTGGGTTTGATTCCCTAATACCCACGTAAAGTAAAATGTACAAAATGGTGCCTGCATATGTTGTTTGTTTGCAGTGGCTGGAGTCACTGCCCATTTTCTCTGTCTCCCTCTCTCTCTGCTTGCAAATAAAATATAAAAGAAAAGATGAAAATGTACCAGACAGGGCAACAGAGACACAAGGAAGTGGGTCAACCACATTTCTCAAGGAATCACCCAGCCATCAACCCTTCCTTGCCTAACAATGCCCCAGGTCTAGGTTTCCTGCTCCTTTATCTCTCAGGACACCAGGTTACTGCTCTGGTGTCACACCCTGGCTATCTTAGATCTCCCCTAAAGAAACCTATTCTTCACTTCCCCCTGCCTCACTTTCTCCCAACTGACGAGCTCAATATAGCTCACTATCTGTAATCCCAAATTGACTGCTCCACTCTTGAGAGCTAGTCCTGGCAGCTCCTGTTTTTCCAGAATAAAAGCTTCCATCTTTGCCTCAGAGAAAGGAAGGAAGGAAAGGAAAGAAAGGAAGGAAGGAAGGAAAAGAAAATGTAGTAGACCTGCTGCTGTGGAAAGCGGGGAAGAGACAGGGTGAGGATGAACAGATTCTTCACTTCAGACCAGAGCAGGAAGAGTTTATTGAATGCATGGCAAGGAAGCAGCGAACTGGGCAGTAACTAGAATACTGCCTGATGTGAAAGTAATCTTAGTGATATGAAGATTTATTTAACTCGGTATACCTAAAACATTATTCCACAGCATAATCATTAAAATTTAGAATGAGCTGGGTATGGTGGTGCATACCTTTAATCCCAGCACTTGGGAGGCACATATGAGTATCTCTGTGAGTTCTAGGCCACCTTGGGAATGAAGAGTGAGTTCCAGGTCAGCTTGGGCTAGAATGAGAACCTACCTCAAAAAAAAAAAAGAAAGAAAGAAAATAATAAGTAAATAAAACTTGGAATGAGGGTCTAGAGAGATGGCTCAGTGGTGAAAGGCACTTTATTGTACAGCCTGAGAGTCCAGGTTTGATTCTCCAGTACCCAAGCCAGACACACAAAGTGGTGCATGTGTCTGGAGTTCATTTACAGTGGCAAAAGACCCTGGCATACCCATATTTTCTCTATCTCCAATAAATAATTTAATTTAGAGCGAGATACCTTATGTTCTTATTTCTGTGCTGACTAAAATCTAGTGTTTGTTTTATATTACCTCATTTTGAAAAATACATGTTCATTGGAAATTTTTTTGGTTTTTTTTTTTTTTTCAAGGTAGGGTCTTACTCTAGCCCAGGCTGACCTGAAATTACTGTGTAGTCTCAGGCTGGCCTCAAACTCATGGTGATCCTCCTACCTTTGCCTACTAAGTGCTGGGATCAAAGATATGAGCCACCATACCCAGCTCATTGGAAATATTTGGTGGACATTAAGACTTCATAAAATTTATAGAAGAAAGTCACATACCCAAAGATTCTCAAAACATACTTAAAACATTTTCCACTGACTACTGAGCTTGTAAATTTAAATTATACATCCAGGGGCTTGGGGGGATGGCTCAGAGGGTAAAAGTGCTTACTGTGTTACAGCAAGAACCTTAGTTCAGATCCCAGCATAGTGTTGCATGCCCTTGACCCCAGTGCTGGGGAAGCAGAGACAGGAGGACATCTAGGGTTTGCTAGATAGTCTAGCCAAATAAGTGATTTTGACAGTGACATATACCAAGTCAAAAAATAGGAACAGGCCAGGCGGTGGTGCACGCCTTTATTCCTAGCACTCAGGAAGCAGAGGTAGAAAGATCACTGTGAGTTTGAGACCACCCTGAGAATACAGTGAATTCCAGGTCTGCCTGGGCTAGAGTAAGACCCTACCTCAAAAATAGTAACAATAGCCAGGAGTGGTGGTGCACACCTTTAATCCCAGCACTTGGGAGGCAGAGGTAGGAGGATTGCCATGAGTTCGAGGCCACCCTGAGACTCCATAGTGAATTCCAGGTCAGCCTGGGCTAGAGTGAGACCCTACCTCAAAAAAAAAAATAGTAACAATAAACCAGGCATGGTGGTGTACACCTTTAATCCCAGCACTCAGGAGGCAGAGAGGTAAGAGGATCACCATGAGTTCGAGGCCACCCTGAGACTACAAAGTGAGTTCCAGGTCAGCCTGGACTAGAGGGAAACCCTACCTCGAATAACCAATAATAATAATAATGATAATAATAATAATAATAATAATAATAATAATAATAATAATAGAGCTAGAGCGAAGGCTTAGCAGTTAAGGCATTTTCCAGCAAAGACAAAGGACCCAGGTTCAGTCCCCAGTACCTAAGTAAATCCAGATGTACTAGGTAGCATGTGTCTGGAGTTTGTTAAAAAAAATTAATAGTAATAATAATAGTGTAGAGTGAAACTGAGGAAGATATCCATCAATCTCTGGCCTCCACATTCATTCATGTACACACACACACAGGAATATATATACACACATGCATACACACACACACACACACACACACACAAAAACCAGTTCCTCAGGTATGTTCCCTACATTTTTTTTTCCTTAGTTTTTTGAGGCAAGGTCTCACTCTAGCTCAGGCTGACCTGGAATTCAGTATGTAGTCTCAGGGTGGCCTTGGACTCACAGAGACCCTCCTACCTCTGCCTCCCGAGTGCTGGGATTAAAAGCGTGCACCACCAGGTCTGGCTTGGTCCCTACATTTTGAGTACTCAGTGGGTGTATGCACCACAGTGGATGTGACAGGCCTCAACAGTATCAAAGGTATTTTGACTATTGCCATTTCCAACATCAACATTTCCTACCTACTTTTGAGGATTTCTGTATATTCACAAACATAACGTCTTAGGTATTAACTGTGAAAATAATTCTACTGGTCACCCTCATTACTGTAGATACTTTCTCTAGACCAAAGCCAACATATGTAACTGACTATAAGGAATTGCTCTGTAGTACCTGACACATGGAATGTACTCAAAAATATTTGTGGAAGGTTGTTTTTCTTTACTAGTTAAGGAATAATTCACTTGTCTATGGCCTATACTTTGCTATTTTTCTCGGGCTCAGCCATTTCCATTTATTAGATTCAATGTACAACAAAAAAAATAGAAAGAGCCAGGCCAGGTGGCGCACCCCTTTAATCCCAGCACTCAGGAGGCAGAGGTAGGAGGATCGCCATGAGTTCTAGGTCACCCTGAGACTACATAGCATATTCCAGGTCAGCCTGGGCTAGAGTGAGACCCTACTTCGAAAAACAAAAACAAGAAAGAAAGAAAGATAAAAGAAAAAGCTGTATTTTCCATTAAAAAGAAAAAAAAAAAAACCAGGTCCAGCATGGTGGCACACACCTTTAATCCTAGCATTTGGGAGACAGTGGTAGGTGCATCACCATGAGTTTTAGGCCATCCTGAGACTAATAGTGAATTACAGGTCAGCCTGGGTTACAGTGAGACCCTACCTTCAAAAAAGAAAAAAAGGGGGGAAAAAATTCCAGGTGTGGTGGCATATGCCTTTAATCTCAGCACTTGGGAGGCAGAGGTAGGAGAATCACTGTGAGTTTAAGGCCAGTTTGGGACTACAGAGTTCCAGGTAAGCATGGGCTAGAGTGAGAACCTACCTCAAGAAATTGAAAAATGAAAAAAAAAAAAAAATGTATGTGCAAGAGGTGGCAGAAAGAATGTAACAGCCAAAGGAAGGATAGGACTCCTTACAACACAGTCCTCCAGACACAAAATGGCCTGGCTATCTATGACTTCTCAGTGCCTGACACTACCTACACAAGACCATCATAATAGGAGGAAAAGATCATGACATCAAAATAAAAGACTGATTGAAAGGGGGCAGGGGTATGATGGAGAGTGGAGTTACAAAAGGGAAAGCAGAGGTAGGGAGGGAATTACCATGGGTTGTCTATAATTATGGAAGCTGTCAATAATTTTTTAAATACATGTTTATATATATAGTATATGGTGTATATATGTGGTTTATGTGGTGAATGCACCTGTGCGTGCAGATATGAGGTCCCCTTGGACATTCTGTGGAGCCTGAGGAAGATACTGCTGCCTCTAATGCCTCTATTGCTTTTCCACCTTATTTCCCTGAGGCAGAGTCTCAATCTGTCTGTTTTTTGGTAAGGCTGGCTGACCTGAGAGCCCCAGAGATTCTCCTGTCTCCACCCTCACCCACAGTGCTGGGGTGGTAGGCATGCATGACCATGCCTGGCTTTTTGTTTTGTTGTTAGTTGGATACTGGGGATTGATGAGGTCTCCATACTCAAGCAGCAAATGTTCTTACCTGTTGAACCGTCTCCCATCTGCCATAATAACTGCATATTAAAAGTATTACAGTATAGCCAGGCATGGTATCAAACACCTTGAATTCCAGAGCGCTGAGGAGGCAGAGGCAGGAGGATTGCTGTGAGTTTGAGGCAACCCTGAGACACATAGTGAACCCCAGGTCAGCCTAGGCTAGAGTGAGATCCTACCTTGCCGGGGGGTTACAGTATAAATGCTTAAGAGCTCTGTAGTCTGACTGTCTGGACTCAAATCCTTAGTTCTATCATTTATTAGATATAGGATCTTGGGTAAATATTTGTCCACTCTGTGACTCAATTCTCTCTCCTACAAAATTTTACTACCTTAGGGTACCTCAAGGATTACAGAAACTGTGGGGCTGGGAAGATGGCTCAGTGCTTAAAGGTACTCACTGGTAAAGTCTGCTGGCCCAAGGTTTGATTCCCCAGTACCCACTTAAAGCCAGATGCACAAAGTGGTGCGTGTGTCTGGAGTTCACCTGCAATGGCTAAAGGCCCCAGCAAGCCCATTGTCTCTCTGTGGCCTTATTCCTCCCACAAATTAAAAAAAATATGTATTTTTAGGGCTAGAAAAATGGTTCAGTTGTTAAATGCACGGGTTTGCAAAGCCTGACGGCCTGGGTTGCATTCTACAGTACCCACATAAAGCTAGACGCACAAAGTAGTACATGCATTTGGAATTCATTTCCAGTGGCAGGAGGCCCTGGTGCACCCACTCTCTCTCCCTCCCTCCCTCCCTCCCTCTCCTCCCCCTCTCTTTCTCTCTGTTGCACTCTCTCTCAAATAAGTAAATTAAAAAAATTAAAACAAACTTGCATACATTATTTGACACACAAGCTGTTCAATAAACACCAGCTTTACAGAGATGGTAATGTTGAAATTATAACTAAAGAATAATATAGGATTTCTCAATTTTCCATGTTTGTCATATTGTATGCCCCCCCCAAAAAAGGGAAAAAACGGGTAGCGATGTGTAGTCTTCAAAATAAAAATCTTGTATGTAGTTATAGTCACTGAACAAGAAGCTGAATAAGAAACTTCATTTACTGGCCTTGTACAATTATGCAGTACGGCACAGGTGCAGTCAGGCAAACAGAAAAACATGAAGCCAAAAAATGAAGGCATTTGAATTCTTACCTGCTTTTCCGTTTTCGAGGAGGTTTCTCCACTGTGCCAGTCAGTCTACAGACGAAACAAATAAGATGGTAACTAAAAGTGATACAAGATCACAAGCCCGGACCATACAGTAGCGCAGTGAGCACTCCACATCCCACCCTCTTAACAGCAAAAGCTCGGCATGGCCATACCTGACCTTACAAAACACCTTATGCCCTGCAAGCATCCATCGATGGGGACTCGCTGCTCCCCTAATGCTGTATGGCCCTAACCCTTGCTCTTGCCTTCAGGTCCCTCACCCCATGCTCAGCCCCGATTGGTCACAGCCCAGTTCTCCCAAAAAAACCATCGGCCCCCACCGACCTCCTCATTGTCTGCCTGGTCCACTCTCTTAAGCCCCCCACCCTCTCCGGTGGCCCCGCCACCCCGGACTGAGCTCAGCCCCCCGGAGCCCCGCCCCTCCCAGCCAGGCGCCCCCCGCATTCCGCGGCCCCTCGCCCCTGCCTAGCGCGCCCGTCTCCCTCCGCCTGGAGGATTCCGTCTCCCTGCGTCCCGAGGCGCGCCGGAGGCTCTGGGTCTGCACCTCCGGCCCCCTCATCCATCTCGGCGCCCTCAGCCGCTGCCCCCCAGGGCCCCGTCCCCTCGCCCGCGCCCTGGCCCCACAGCTCGGCCTCCACCGAGTCCTCGGCCGCACCTGGGGGCCAGGCGACTCCGCGGCTGCTGGGGCTGCCGGGCTCCTCTGACCATCCGGCTCCGGCTCCGCCGCGGGAGCTGCTCCGGCGGCCGCAGGGCTCGCTCGGTAAGCTGAGGCGGCGGAGGCTGGAGTAGGCGGAGAGGCGGGAGGAGGGCCTCGCGCCTCGGCCAGGCTTGCAGCAGGCTCCGCCCCCTCCGCGCCTCTCCTGAGCTCCCATTGGTTGCCTCGTCAGTGTGTCCAAGGGTCTGACCGTCGATTGGGCGATCGTGCCGTCAAATCTTGAGCGGCCCACCCAGACGTTTGGTTGAGATTGCAGGTGGCGACGGAGGTGCCTTAGAGACTGCTAGCAGCGAGGGTGGGGGAGACCCGAGCGCCACCGTACGTCCAAACATGGGAACTGCACCTGCCGCCCCAGACACCTGCCCACAGGTTCTCTTGGCTCCGAGTCCCGCTTTGCAGACACCTGCTGGCTCCTACCACCTCCGCACCACGCCAGAAAGAACCAAAATTAAGTGCTGCAGTTTCTCAAAATGTGTCCAGCAGCTGCGAGAGCAAAGCAACACTCCCCAAAAGGAGCTTCCTTTTGGGACAACTTGAGTGCGGTCCCTATCAGCATCTTGTAGAAATGGTCGACTCAATGCTACTATTACTCAAAGATCCAGTCTGGGGCTGGAGAGATGGCTTAGCGGTTAAGCGCTTGCCTATGAAGCCTAAGGACCCCGGTTTGAGGCTCGGTTCCCCAGGTCCCACGTTAGCCAGATGCACAAGGGGGCGCACGCGTCTGGAGTTCGTTTGCAGAGGCCGGAAGCCCTGGCGCACCCATTCTCTCTCTCTCCCTCTATCTGTCTTTCTCTCTGTGTCTGTCGCTCTCAAATAAATAAATTAAAAAAAAAAAAAAAGATCCAGTCTGAAATTTTAAGAATGCATCAAAACTAAAGCATGATTTAGCTACAAGAAGAGAGCACAACTTAGGTGCATGCTTTTAAGAAAGTAAGATAATTTTTTAATTGGCAGGGAAAATAAGATCACACTGCAAAAGGAATTGATGCAGTAACTGTGTTCCATTTGGAAAGGCCTAAAAAGAATGATTCTTGAAAACACTAGCCATTCTGTGCCACTGCAGATGGACCTGAGGTCTACACCAGTTAACCAGTCTTAAAATAAATTTCACTGCATGTTTAGGTCAAAGACTCAAGGCTGGCCTCCAACTCCATGTAGCTGAGGATGACCTTGAACTTCTGATCTTCCAATCTCCACTCCTGAGTGCTGGAATTAAAGTTATGTGCCACCACATAAGTTTTATGCAGTGGTGAGGATGGAACCCAGAATTTCATGCAAGCACTCTAACAACTCAACTACATTCCAGCCTTTTTACTGCCTTTCCTGACAGACTTAAGCATCAAAATTACCACTACATAAGCATTGTCACCTTTACTCTTCTATTCTAAAAAGGCCACACTTTAGTAGAAAAGTTTACTAATAGAAAATTATCTCTTTTTTAAATTTATTTATTTATTTATTTGAGAGCAATAGACACAGAGAGAAAGACAGATAGAGGGAGAGAGAGAGAATGGGCGCGCCAGGGCTTCCAGCCTCTGCAAACGAACTCCAGACGCGTGCGCCCCCTTGTGCATCTGGCTAACGTGGGACCTGGGGAACCAAGCCTCGAACCGGGGTCCTTAGGCTTCATAGGCAAGCGCTTAACCGCTAAGCCATCTCTCCAGCCCAGAAAATTATCTCTTTTTTGCAAGAGAGAAAATGGGCTCACAGGGATTTTTACCACTACAAATGAACTCAACACATGTACCACTTTGTGCATCTGGCTTTATGTGGGTACTGGGGAACCTGGACAGACAGGTTTTGCAAGTGCCTTTCACCCTGAGCCATCTCCCCAGCCCCTGTAAACTCTTTAATATGGTAAATACAGCCAAGCATGGTGGCACACACCTTTAATCCCAGCACTCAGGGGGCTGAAGAGGATCACTGTGTTGGAGAACAGCCTGGGCTACAGTGAGAACCTCATCGAAAAAACAAAACCAAAAGATAAGTACTCCCTATATCTTTATACTCATATGGGACTACTGTTTGGCAAATCCTTGGTATTTATTTGACATTGGGAGTAGGTATAGAACTTCAACTTTATCAGAACAAGTATTATACACCAATAATGGGTAGGGGACAAATTTCTGACTTATCTCCACAAAAGGCAAAAATTTGCTACTAGTTTTCCACAGAACCAGATGTATTTTGTGTAAAGGGTTCTTTATTCCTATGTAGTTCTTTTTACATACGTGAAGGCCAGACTCACTTCAGAGGTAATCTTTTATTTTAAGGTTTAGAGACTATATGAGATTAAGAGAAAGCAAAAGAAGAAAGTACAGAGAGCTCCTCATTAAAAGGGGCATTTTTTTTTTTTTTTTTTTGAGGTAGGGTCTCAGTCTAGCTCAGGCTGGCCTGGAATTCGCTCTGTAGTCTGAGGGTGGCCTTGAACCCACAGTGGCAATCCTCCTACCTCTGCCTCCCAAGTGCTGGGATTAAAGAAGTGTGCCACCACGTCCGGCTTAAAAGGTGCAATTTTCCGCCCTGAAACTACATAGTGAATTCCAGGTCAGCCTGGGCTAGAGTGAAACCCTACCTCAAAAAAAAAAAGATGGCAATTTTTTTTATTAAATATTTTATTTGAGAGCTAGAGAGATGGCTTAGCGGTTAAGCACTTGCCTGTGAAGCCCAAGGACCCCTGTTTGAGGCTCAATTCCCTAGTACCCACATAAGCCACATGCACAAGGTGGCACATGTATCTGGAGTTTGTTTTCAGTGGCTGGAGGCACTGGTGTGCTCAGTCTCTCCCCATAGCTCTCAAACAAATAAATAAAAATAAACAAGCCGGGCTTGTGGCTCATGCCTTTAATCCCAGCACTCAGGAGGCAGCGGTAGGATTGCCATGAGTTCAAAGCCACCCTGAGATGAGAGTTAATTCCAGGTCAGCCTGGACCAGAGTGAGACTCTACCTCGAAAAACCAATAAGTAAATAAACAAACAAACAAACAACAAAAAAGATTTTATTGCAAGGAGGAGGAGAATGAATAAGTGAGACTAGGAACATATGGCCTTTTTCCACTGCAAATTAACCACAGATGCATGTACCACTTTGTGAATCTCACTTCATGTGTGTACTGGAGAATCAAAGCCAGGAAATCAGACTTGCTTTTACAAACAAGAACCTTTAAACCCTGAGCCATCTCTCCAGCCCTCAAGTGTAAACTGGAAATAACACTTTTTAAAAAAATATTTTTTATTTTTATTTATTTATTTGAAAAGAGAGATACAGAAATAGGCAGGCAGAGAGAAAGAGAATGGGCACACCAGGGCCTCTTGCCACTGCAAACGAACTCCAGATGCGTACACCCCCTTATGCATCTGGCTTATGTGGGTCCTGGGGAAGTCAAACCTGGGTCCTTTGGCTTTGCAGACAAGCGCCTTAACTGCTAAGCTATCTCTCCAGCTCTTGAAATGCCACTTTTTTTTTTTGAATATTTTTTTTTTTTAATTTATTTGAGATCGACAGACACAGAGAGAAAGACAGATAGAGGGGGGGAGAGAGAGAGAATGGGCGCGCCAGGGCTTCCAGCCTCTGCAAACGAACTCCAGATGCATGCGCCCACTTGTGCATCTGGCTAATGTGGGACCTGGGGAACCAAGTCTCGAACCAGGGTCCTTAGGCTTCACAGGCAAGCGCTTAACCGCTAAGCCATCTCTCCAGCCCTGAAATGCTACTTTTGATGCTTCTTATCGACCAAAGTCCTACTTTCCAGGATTTTCCATAGCTAGCCTATTCTGACACACAGTAGACATTGTCAAAGAGAACTACATCTCTTCATTCTCAGACCTTGTCAAAACGTACCCTAAAATCTTCATCTTTGTGTCCCAGTTCTAGTAATCTCTGCTTCTGAGGCTTTTTACTCTAAAATATGCACATTCCATCCTTCCAGCTCATATTTCATATTTTAAAAATATTTTTTTATTTGTATGAGAGAAAGGCAGATAGAGAATGGCATGGCAGGTCCTCCAGCCTCTGCAAACAAACTCAGACACATACAACACCTTGTGCATCTGGCTTACGTGGGTACTGGGGAATCAAACCTGAGTCATTTGTCTTCGCAAGCAAGCACATTATTCGCTAAGCCATCTCTCCAGCCCATGTTTCACATTTTTAAGTCTTTTCTTTTCTTAATATATTTTATTTATCAAATTATTTGAGAGAAAGAGGCAGAGAGAAAGAATAGGTGCACCAGGACCTCCAGCCACTGCAAATGAACTCCAGATGCATGCGCCCCCTTGTGTATCTGGCTTATATGGGGGCTGGAGAATTGAAACAGGATCCTTTGGCTTTACAGGCAAACATCTTAACCACTATGTCATCTCTCCAGCCCCGTTTTGTAAGATTTTAAAATATATTTATTCTTATTTTTAAGTCTTTTCAATTACCCCACCTACATCAAACATTTCCTTCTCCATATTTATTGTACTAAGAGATACATTGTTAAAAATTGTTGCCCTTAACTGGGCGCGGTGTTACACTCCTTTAATCACAGCACCCTGGAGGCAGAGGTAGTAGGATTGCAGAGTTCATAGCCACCCTGAGACTACATAGTGAATTCCAGGTCAGCCTGAGCTAGAGTAAGACCCTAGCTTGAAAAAAATGTTACGCTTGGATTCTTCCCCACCACCCACCCCCAGGTAGGGTCTCACTCTAACTCAGGTTGACCTGAAAGTCACTATATAGTCTCAGGGTACCCTTGAACTCACAACAATCCTCCTACCTCTGCCTCTCAAGTGCTGGGATTAAAGGCATGAGCCAGCATACTCAGTTCTACTTTTTTTTTAATTAGAGACAGAGAGAGAATGGACACAACAGGGCCTCTACCCAGTACAAACAAACTCCAGATGCATGTGCCACCATGTGCATCTGGCTTATGTGGGACCTGGAGAATTAAACCTGGGTCCTTAGCTTTCACAGGCATGTGCCAGACTACTACTTTTTTACACTGAATTTGGGCAGAGTCCTCAAGAAATGAAAACATCAGACCAGGTACTGGATATGTGTGCTATTTTTAATACTGAAGTCAAGTATACTCTTAAACAGAAATGTAAGATTTGGAGAATTCAATGTGTTCAGGATCACACCACTACAAAAACCAATACCGCTTAAAATAGAAAACTTGAGATGTACTCCTGCTGTGTGATACAGTAGAGGTTCAAGTTCCAGCTTTCCTGGATGACCTGGAACAAGTAACCTGTCCTCTCCAATCCAGGCAGGGGGTGGAGGCCAATATAGTGAGATCAAGCATACCATAAAATAGGGCATGCACAGTATTTACCTAGATGTGCACATTACAGTTGTTGTTTATCTTAAAATATTTTATTTGCACTCGGGGGCAGATATAAGAGGATCTCTGTGAGTTCAAGGCCAGCCTGAGGCTACAGAAAAAGTTCCAGGACAGCCTGGGCTAGTGAGAACCTAACTCAAAAATCTTTAGAAAATAAAGCCAGGCTTGGTGGCGCACGCCTTTAATCCCAGCACTCGGGAGGCAGAGGTAGGAGGATCACCAAGAGTTCGAGGCCACCCTGAGACTCCATGGCGAATTCCAGGTCAGCTTGAGCCAGAGTGAGACCCTACCTCGGGGAAAAAAAAAAAAAAAAAAAAAAAAAAATATATATATATATATATATATATATATATTATATATATATATTTAGAAAATAAAATATTTTGCAAGGAGACAGAGAAAACCAATGCCTTCTTGACACTGCAAATGCACTGCAGGTGTGCATCTGGCTTTATGTTGGTACTGGGGAAGTGAACCCTGATTGGCAAGCTTTGCAAGCAAGTGCCTTTATCTGCAGCACAAATTCCTCAGCCCTGTTTGTTTTTTCAGTTGTCCCATTTCTTTTTTTTTAATTTTTATTTATTTATTTATTTATTTATTTATTTATTTATTTATTTATTTATTTATTTATTTATTTATTTGAGAGCGACAGACACAGAGAGACAGACAGATAGAGGGAGATAGAGGGAATGGGCGCGCCAGGGCTTCCAGCCTCTGCAAACGAACTCCAGATGCGTGCGCCCCCTTGTGCATCTGGCTAGCATCTGGCTAACGTGGGACCTGGGGAACCGAGCCTCGAACCGGGGTCCTTAGGCTTCACAGGCAAGCGCTTAACCACTAAACCATCTCTCCAGCCCAGTTGTCCCATTTCTACACAGAGTATTGAGAACCACAGTGGGTACCCATGGACTAAGTGGAATAAAGTATTTTTGTTGACATACCCTAAAGAAATTCTGTATTTGAATCAAGCTATGATCTCATTAAGCATGGTTCTGGGTGCCTGGTCCAGGTTGTAACAACATATTTACTTTTAAGGAATTGGAACACTCAGACCAAAAGCAAGTGCAGAAAAACAGTTTTTGTTTACCAGTCAAGCAACCAAGTGAAAGAATCAGCATTTTATTTATTCATTTATTTGACAGAGAGGGAGGCGGAAGGGGAGGGGGGGAGGGAGAGAAAAAGAGAGAAAGAGAGAGAGAATGAATATGGGCATGCCAGGGCTTCTAGCTATTCCAAATGTACTCCACACAAATGCATTACCTGTACATCTGGCCTTACATGGGTACTGAGGAATTGAACCTGGATCCCTTGGCTTTGCTGGCAAGGGCCTTAACTGATAAGCAAACTCTCCAGCCCTTTTTCATTTTGTTTTTTGAGGTAGGGTCTCCCCCTATCCAGGCTGACCTGGAATTCACTATGTAGTCTCAGGGTGGCCTTGAACTCATGGTGATCCTCCTACCTCTGCCTCCTGAGCGCTGGGATTAAAGGTGTGTACCACCACGCATGGCTCAGTAATCAGTATTTGTTATATTTAATTTGTATGAAATACTAACTTCTTGTCAGGGTACATTACAGATTTATGCAGTAGATAAAATTAATATTTTCACAAACTTCCTATAATCTTTTTATTAGATATGCACCGAAGGGATATGGCACCTTTCACTCAAAGACCTGAAAAGTGCTTTACAAATATTAGCTTTTAAAAAACAATGACATTTAAAAGTCTGGACTCTTGCTATTATCTCTAGTCAACTCTGACACACAATTTTCTGGAATCTGACAGAAAGTGATTCTATTTCTGACAAGGACAGAGGCTCAGAGAATGTCCTGATTTGTTTTCACAGTACAGGCATTTTCCAACAGCTGGTGCCGGGTTCACACAGTGAAGACATACAAATGTTAATGCAATGAACATTTTGAACCTTATTTCAAAAGCAAAACGATGTCAAAATCTTCCAAGAGTTCTAGATATCCAGATGGAATAGGAGCCGCTGCTGGTTGCATATTAAATGTGCTCTTGATTCAGGCTTTTTAGGATCACACCCAACGGAACACACTTAAAGAAGATTTCAGAGAGACACGTTAACCTATAAAAAGGTAGCCAAGACTGTATCAGCCAAATGAGAAAGAGAGTAAATGGCAATTCAAAATAGACAGTTCTCACTAGAGCCTGGGACATTTTATTAGAAACCAAGTATATCATAGGCAAATAAAAATAGTTCTTAGCCCCATCAGTACAATATAAGGGATTTTACATTCAGCCTAGAAACAATGCGTAACAGATTCCCTTGCCTACAAATCTATGACTTGCAAGTTACCTCCCACCACACAATTACTCTATATAATATATAGCCCTTATTTATTAGAGGGATCCAAATATTTCTTTTAGGCTTACAAAGTCCAATACATTCACTCTCTCTTCTCTTAACATGTCTAATAGTAAAAACTATTTTCCCATGCAAAAAGCCATTATCCAATTAAAGAAAACACAGGTGAAACAGAGATGGCAGTTATGGACAGAGTATTATTGGCACATGCCCAGCTAGTGAAACACAAATGCAATACACCATGACTTAAAATTGAAAGTCACATTACAGGGAGAATGGAAACAACTACATTACCTAAGCTAAGGAGTGTTAAATGGAAATGGAGGACTGAGGAATATCAATTTTATTGGTACAACTTGTAATAAAGTAGTGAAATACAATTTATGGTAACAGGAAAAAGAAATACTGCAGAGAGCTATTCCAAGACCACACCAAGTTGTCTGCATCATTAATTCCAGTGTTTCACAATTAGTAAAATACATAGCAACTTATTCCTGTAAGATAAAAATACCTTTCCACCTGAATTACACTGGGGTTAGGGCAGTCACACAAAGCTACTGACCCATCATTAGTTCAAGTGTTTGCAGCAAATGTCTCAGCCGCTTCTTTCATAGAACTATACAATCAGAAACTGTACAAGGAGCTGAGTGGTTGGGGAAAATGAAAATGGTATTGTGCTCATTCTGTAACAGAAAACCCTGATGAAAAAAATTATTTGCCAAGAAGCTTAGACTATAAAGATTTTTATTGCATTTTTAGGTAACCTGGAAGTTCTTATCCTGAAGGGGAAGGTTGGTTTTTAAAACTACCTGAACAAATGCTAAAGTGCTTTATTAATTAGCTGGCTTTACACAAAACTTCCTGGGATGACAAAAAAAAGAATTATAGTAGTAAAGAGGATACCAACTACTTCACAAAATGGTATATTCCAACATTACTTATGACCACAGTCTTAAGGGATAGTAGAACACTTGTCCTTATTAAGTGGACAGTTGCATATCAAGAACTGATCATCACACATTTTAGATATTCAAATTACTTGTACAAAGCTGAAACATGGTATCACAGACCTTTACAAAAAAAAGGACAGTCTGCCTCTTTCCACATACTATATAATCCACTTCAGAATACAGTTCACAAATACAAGGGTCCTGATTTTTTCAACCTTTCTAGTTGCAGTTTAAAACTGAACACTTTGTAAAAGTTAAGGTTGAGCATTACAGCAAGAGAATTATTATTCCTATTGAAAATTACATATGCTTTCACTTAATGATATTCATGATAGATTGTAAACTGGATCAATCACATTCTATTCAACTGGTATCAAATGAACACATCAGCATTACAAGTATCAAATGTTTTCCTATTACTATAGAGGATATAAACCAAAACATTAATATGGCAGTTATGTTCTTTAGGCACAGTTCAGTGATTTTCTTTTAAAAATAAATACTATTGAATTTCAATTGAAGTTTTAGACTCAATAACCAAAGGGTCAAGAACTCTAATGGGGAGGAGGGGAGAAAAACAATATAAGCTGCTTAAATTTCTAACACTTAACCTATCTGGGTTTTAAGATTACTTTATTAAAAAATACAAGAAATCTGAAAAAAGACCAATACAATTATTTTCATGTACAAAGTCATAAGCTATAGCAGATTTTAACTAAAATTTAAAAACACAACAAGGAGGGCAGCCCTTTAGACCAATTTATTTTATATCCTTTTAAAATATCATCCGACAAAGGACAGTGGGGTTGACAGCTGGGACAGGAGTACATAACTTGAGGCGTCTGTAGTCCATTGCGCCCACTGAGTAACAACTTTGCTGCTGAAATTTCTTAAAACTTACCGAACTAAAACACAAGGCTGAATGATACAAAAGGAGGAGTATTTCATTGTGGTTGTCAATTGGCTTTTTAAAAAAGGAAACATCCTGTCTCCCCAGACCAGTAAATAAGCAAGAGCTACATGCAGCAGTGTGAGTATTAAGACAT
Source organism: Jaculus jaculus (assembly GCF_020740685.1). Taxonomy (NCBI): domain Eukaryota; kingdom Metazoa; phylum Chordata; class Mammalia; order Rodentia; family Dipodidae; genus Jaculus; species Jaculus jaculus. The sequence goes on along the minus strand of NC_059102.1, from coordinate 128,392,280 downwards.
TTCTCAAGTCTTCTCAAATGAGTCCAAGGTGGGGATGGGATGAGTGACAAAACTGATAGGAAAACATAGCTACAGACACCATAACAAACAATAAATTTAGATAATTTAAAATTAAAAAAAAAGGCAAGAGGCAGCATTTCAGCAGCAAAGTGCTCAATAAAAAGTATATTGTAGAGGATAATACAAGAAAGTTGGGGTAAGAGGGCAAAAAAATGGGCCAGCAGGATGGTGAAGGCCTCAAAGGAAATACGGCGTCGTCGTTCTGGGAGGAATAACACGTTCTGAATCTGGAACTGCCCGAAATAACTTTGGTTCTCTGGTATTGACATCTTTGAAGACCATGATAGAAGCAATGTTTCCACAGCGATAGCAGTAATTAGGAGCAGACCACACTGTAACCAGCTTCTCATCAAACATAAACTTATAGCCTTCGTGCACAAGCTGGTGTGCTCTGCAGATGAGTTTTAAGTTGTTGATATGAACAAACTGCAATTTAGAAAAGCTCTGTAAGTATCCCATACGTTTGTAAAAATTATTTTTGAAAATGAATAACCCCTTAAATAAATAGCAATACTGTTACTAATAAAGTTATCATGGCACATGCCTTTAATCCGAGCACTTGGGAAGCAGAGGTAGGAGGATCAAGGCCAGCCTTGAACTACAGAATAAGTTCCAGGTCAGTTTGGGCTGGAGTGAGATCCTACCTCGAAAAATAAATAAATCAATAAATAATGCAAGTAAGTAAGTTATCATGATTTGAGAACTCACCCTATCATCATCACCAGCCATTGCCATAAACTTAGGGCATGAGTCACTATGGCCTGTGTCAATTACGGAAATACAAAAACTGCATAGTCACATGACTAGTTAAAAGTTTCTGAGCCAGGCATGGTAGCTGGTACCTATATTACAGCTACTTGGGAGGCTGAGGCAGGAAGATCACTTGAGAGCATGAGTTTGAGACTGGCCGGGCAACAAAAGGACTGAAAGTCAAAAAACAGCTAAATCTGGGCATGGTGGTGCATACCTCTAATCCCAGCATTCGGGAGGCAAGGGTAGGAATGCCATGAGTTTGAGGCCACTTTGAAACTATATAGTGAATTCCAGGTCAACCTGGGCCAGAGTAAAACCCTACCTCAAAAAACAAAAAACAAAAAAAAAAAAAAAAAAAAAAACAGCCAGCCAAGATCACTAGAGGCCAAATCTAAGCTATATAATGAGACACTGTCCCAAGGGGAAAAAAATTTCATAAGTACTATCACATACAAAACAAGATTTGCTTTTTAAATAAAGATGTTGGTATCTATCTTATTTTCAAAAGATTTCCAGTACATGTTGTGAAAGAGATTATCTTTTTCTTGCAACTTAAAGAGAAAAAAAAAAATTCAGAATGGATAAATAACTTACCTATGGGACCAGAACCCAAGTCTATGATTTCACTGTACTACAGCACTTCTCAATACACCATCAAGAAGTGCGGCTATGATTGTTGATGGTTGTTTCATTGCTCTTTTTTTTTTTTTCCAGTTCTGTGGGTATGTTTAAATGAACTTCAAAAGGTGCTAATGAGCCGGGTGTGGTGGCACATGTATTTAATTCCAGCACTCAGGAGGTGAGAGGATAGCATGAGTTCGAGGTCACCCTGAGACTACACAGTGAATTCCAGGTCAGCCTTGGCTAGAGTGAGACCCTACTTCAATAAATTAAAAAAAAAAAAAAAAAGAAAGAAAGAAAGAAAAAAAGTTGCCTATCTTGGGGCTAGAGAGACAGCTCAGCAATTAAAGGCACTTGGTTGTAAAGACTAACGCCCTGGGTTTGATTCCCCAGAACCATGTAAAACCAAATGTGCAAGTGGCACATGTGTCTGGAGTTCATCTGCAGCAGCAAAAAGGCCCTAGCATATCAACACTCTGTATATCTCTCATAGAAATGAAAGCCAGATGTACAAAGTGGCACTTGACTCTTGGGTTCACTTACAGTGACAGGAGGTATGCCTATTCTCATTCATTCTCATTCTCTCTCTCTCCTCTTCCCTCACAAATAAATCTTTTTATTTCTTTATTCTTTTAAATTTTTGTTTGTTGGTTTGTTTTTGTTTTCCGAAGTAGGGTCTCATTCTAGCTCAAGCTGACCAGGATCTCACCATGTGAATCTCAGTGTGGCTTCAAACTCTTGGCAATCCTCCTAACATCTGCCTCCCAAGTACTGGGATTAAAGGTGTGTACCACCATGCCCAGCTATTTTATTTTATTTTTATTTATTTATTTGAGAGAGAGAGGCAGGTAGAGAGAGAGAATGGGCACACCACTGCCTCCAGCCACTGCAAACGAACTCCAGATGCGTGCACCCCCTGTGCATCTGGCTTACGTGTGTCCTGGGGCAACGAACCAGGATCCTTTGACTTTGCACACAAGTGCCTTAACCACTAAGCCATCTCTCCAGCCAAGATAAGCAACTTTAAAAACAGTATTTATTTCTTGGGCTGGAGAGATGGTTTAGTGGTTAAGCACTTGCCTATGAAGCCTAAGGACCCCGGTTGGAGGCTTGATTCCCCAGGACCCACGTTAGGCAGATGCACAAGGGGGCGCATGCATCTGGAGTTCATTTGCAGTGGCTGGAAGCCCCGACGCACCCATTTTCTCTCTCTCTCTCTCTCTCTATCTGCCTCTTTCTCTGTCTGTTGCTCTCAAATAAATAAAAATAAACAAAAAACATTTTTTAAAAGTTGCTTGTCTTGCCTTTGTTATTTAGCTATTATTTTAACAGTTAAATAGTGCCTTACCAAGTGGATTATGGAACAAATGCTTTCACTGTATGGTTGCCTTCAGACATTAAGGAAAAACAAGCAAATATACTATGCGAAATTTGGTGCCCATAGCTACCTAAATTGAGTAAACTAGGCTGCAAGTTTGTTATCTAGTCAACATTGTTCTTTTAGCAACCAACAAACATCCATAAATATTGTCTTTACCTCATTTGTGACTTTTGCTCCAAAAAGCCAACCTGCCCCTCGGGGACTAATGGCCCAAGTATCCACATCTTCAGGATCTGACCAAACCAGGTCACAAAATGCTCCTTTGTGAGGAATCTCTTGATTCCGTTCAATGGTTCGAATTTGATCCAGTGTTTTGATATCAGGAGATAAGCCACCATGAACACACAAAATCTGCTCATCTATTAACTAGCAAAAAAGAATAACAAAGGATTGGATAATAATAATAATTTCAGCATGTCTAAATTCACCAATAAATTCTAAAATTAAATCAATTTATACAATTACTAGGTAAAAAATATATAATATTTGTTAAGAATGTAATATGTGTTATTGGCAGAAAAATACTTGTGGTTTTAAGAAGATTCATATAAACTTACAGCTGCTACTGTGAGCATGTCAAAAACTTTGGTACAGTATCTCCAGGCATTAGCATTTCCATATTTGGTTTGGCACTCATCTGTGAAGGAAATAGAAGGGTTCTCATTAATGAAACAATACATCTAATACTACAGTGCCTTTTATTTAAATATTTTATTTATTTGAGAGAGAGAAAGAAAGAGGCAGACAGAGAGAGAATGGGCATGCCAGCACCTCTAGCCACTGCAAACAAACTGCAGACGTATGTGCCACCTTATGCATCTGGCTTACGTGGGTACTAGGAAATTGAACCTATGTCCTTAGGCTTCGTAGGCAAGTGCCTTAACTACTAAACCAACTCTCCAGCCCCTGGATTGGCTTTTTTTTTTTTGGAGGTGGAGTCTTGCTGTAGCCCAGGCTAACCTGGAATTTACTATGTAGTCTCAGGCTGGCCTCAAACTCACAGAATCCTCCCAGCTCTGCCTCCCAAGTGCTGAGAGTAAGGGTATGTGCCACCACACCCAGACTTAAACTGGCTCTTAATACAAAAGAAATTCATCTTAAATTAAAGCAGAAAACTATGAGCCATAATTTGCCCCAATAGACTCTCAACACAGAACCAAAAAGTCTAGTGGCTAATAATACATACTCAGGACAGCTGGGATGTAGCTCAGGCAGAATGCTTACCTAGTGTTTGGGAGGCCCTGGGTTCAATCCTCAGCAAAATAAAAAAAACAAACAAACATGTATCCTAAAGATATGGTCCAGCTTTTCATTCTAGTAATGACCCTGAGAAGAAGCTTGCAGTATTAAACAAAATGCTAACATCAGGAAGAGCTATTCAACACAACCCAAAGGAAACACTTCGGTCAGTTATGCAAAACCTAGACAATTCTATCTATGAAATAGTATATTTATTGAATGTGACAATCTTCTTCCAGGAGCATAAGATCAAACAAACTAGAGGACTATTACTTATATGAACATGGGTAATTCCTATCTCGACATTTCCTAAGCCCAAGAAGGAGGTCTCTTGTGAGATCTTCTCTAAATTGTACAACTAAATACTGAGGTCCAATAGGTATACAAAAAGTCATCAACATGGGCAAATTGTCAATTGTATTCTTAAATATGCCAGCTCCAACACTCCATCTACTATCTACAAAGTTAATAGTGAACATATCTCTTCCTTCAATTAATTTCATTGCTCTTTAGTTTCTTCCCTAATTTCAAACAAAACATTGCATTCTCTCTCTCTTCCTCTATCTGTCTGTCTCTCTGTGTCTGTCGCTCTCAAATAAATAAATAAATAAAATTTAAAAAAATATTTAAAAAGAAAAAAAAAGGGCTGGAGAGATGGCTTAGCGGTTAAGCGCTTGCCTGTGAAGCCTAAGGACCCCGGTTCGAGGCTCGGTTCCCCAGGTCCCATGTTAGCCAGATGCACAAGGGGGCGCACGTGTCTGGAGTTCGTTTGCAGAGGCTGGAAGCCCTGGCGCGCCCATTCTCTCTCTCTTCCTCTATCTGTCTGTCTCTCTGTGTCTGTCGCTCTCAAATAAATAAATAAATAAAATTTAAAAAAATATTTAAAAAGAAAAAACATTGCTATACCACTATTGTCTTAAGTGCAGCTGAAACTGATAGAGGAAAAATACTATGGGTTAGGGTCAATGCTCACAATTTCCTAATTCACATAGCTACATTGAAGCAAGATGCTTATGGAAACCTGCCATGAGAACGTAACAGAGTCAGTATTGCAGGAAGAAACTTTATATTACACTTAGATCATATCGCTGCCTAAAACATGTTTTTCTATCAATACACTAAGGAACCAATATAATTAACAGCCAGATACAGCTTTAAACCACTGTAAATCCCATGAAAACTAAAATTATCTCCTTCCTGAGGATATACTGGGCTTCCTGTTACTAAACAGAACCATAAAATCCCTAGGCAAACACAGCTCTGAGAATGAGAAAATTCAACACCAAAATCTGTGTTATGCTTTCAGTGAAAACATACTGATTAATGGTTTTGTGGGCTGGGCGTGGTGGCACATGCCTTTAATCTCAGCACTCGGGAGGCAGAGGTAGGATGATCGCAATGAGTTTGAGGACCCCCTGAGACTACATAGAGAATTCCAGGTCAGCCTGAGCTAAAGTGAGACCCTACCTCGAAAAAAAAAAAAAAGTTTCATGGACTGGAGGGATGGCTTAGCAGTTAAGGCACTAGCCTGCAAAGCTAAAAGACCCAGGTTCGACTCCCTAGGACCCATGTAAGCCAGACGCACAGGGTGGCACATGCTTCTGGGGTTCGTTTGCAACAGCTGAAGGCCCTTGGCATGTCCATTCTCTATCTGCCTCTTTCTCTCTCTCTCTCTGCCTCTTTCTCCCTCAAATATAAATAAAAGATATTGAGCCAGGGATGGTGGCAAACTCCTTTAATCCCAGGACCTAGGAGACAGAGATAGGAGGGTCACTATGAGTTCAAGGCCACCCAAAGACAACATAGTGAATTCCAAGTCAGCCTGGGCTAGACCGAGAACCTACTTTGAAAACTAAACTAAACTAACTAAATAAATAAATAGAATAATGTTTAGGGCTGGAGAGATGGTTCAGCAGTTAAGGCACTTACCTGCAAAGCTTAACAACTCAGATTTGATTCCCCAGTGCCCATGTATAAAACCAGATGCATATGAATCTGGAGTTCATTTGCAGCAGCTGGAGACCTTGGTGCTCCCATTCTCTCATCTGTCTCTCTTTTCTTTCTCTACTTGCAAATAACTTTTGTTTGTTTGTTTTAGTTTTTGGAGGTATGGTCTCACTCTGGCCCAGACTGACCTGCAATTTACTATGTAGTTCCAGGGTGGCCTCGAATCATGTCGATCCTCCTACCTTTGCCTCCCGAGTGCTGGGATTAAAGGCAGGCGTGTCACCATGCCCAGCTTTTTTTTTTTTGTTTTTTCCAGGTACGGTCTCATTCTAGCCCAGGCAGACCTGGAATTCACTATGTAGCCATAGAGTGGCCTTGAATTCATGGCGATCCTCCTACCTTTGCCTCCAGAGTGCATGTGCCACCATGTCTGGCTGCAAATAATTTTTTTTTAAGTTTCTTGAGCTGGAGAGGTGGCTTAGCAGTCAAGGCACTTGCCTGCAAAACCTTAGGACCCATGTTCAACTCCCCAGTTCCCACATAAGCCAGTCGCACAAGGTGAGACAAGCACGTGCTTGCACACACAGTGGTGCACACACCTGGAGTTCAACTGCATTGGCTGGAGGCCCTTGCACAACAACACTCTCATTTTTTAAAAAAAGGGAGGAGGAAGAGAGATGGCTTTACGGTTAAGCACTTGCCTGTGAAGCCTAAGGACCCTGGTTCCAGGCTCAATTCCCCAGGACCCACATAAGCACAAGGTGGCACATGCATCTGAAGTTTCTTGCAGTGGCTAGAGGCCCTGGTGCACCCATTCATTCTCTCTTTCTCTCTCTCTGCCTCTTTCTCTGTCACTCTCATATAAATAAATAAAATAAACAAAAAAATTATTTAAAAAAAAAAGCCTGGTGTGGTAGTACATGCCTTTAATCCCAGCACTCCAGAGGCAGAGGTAGGAGGATCGCCATGAGTTCGAGGCCACCCTGAGACTACATAGAGAATTCCAGGTCAGCCTGGGCTAGGGTAAGACCCTACCTTGAAAAAAAAAAAAAAAAGTTTCTCTTTTTGGGCTGGAGAGATGGCTTAGCAATTAAGGTGCTTGCCAACAAAACCAATAGACCCAGGTTTGATTCCCCAGTACCCATGTAAAGACAAATGCATAAGGTAGAACATGCACACCGAGTTCCTTTGCAGTGGCAAGAGGTTCCTGAAGCATCCATTCTATCTGCCCCTCTCTCAAATAAATCAGTACATACATACATACAAACACACACACACGCACACTTTTGTTTTAATTTGGTTTTGCGAGGTAGGGTTTCACTATACCCCAGGCTAACCTGGAATTCACTATGTAGTCTCAGGGTAGCCTCGAACTCACAGCAATCCTCCTACCTCTGCCTCCAGAGTGCTGGAATTAAAGGCATGTACCACCACGCCCAGCAATAAATTATTTTTTTTAACATTTCTCTTTCAAAAATTTCAGTGCTAGGAGTGGGATACCTTAAAGTGAGTTGTTGGCCCAGGAGGTCCCTGATGCCCCCAATACCTTATAGGCTATGATTGCCATGCTCTTGGTTGTCCACCAGAACTAGATGGTAAGACCCTATTGCTGAAAAGTCCACATGCTTGCGCTGCAGGTCACTGAGAAATCAAGCTGGAAACTTCCTCCATGTTGACTAGCTATCAGAATGCTGGAAAGAGCTATGCAGCATACAGCCTTTGGGGAGAGAGAAGTCATCAATGGTGTTAAACAAGAATGAACCCAAGCCAGGCATAGTGGTGCACGCCTTTCATCACAGCACTTGGGAGGCAGAAGTGGGAAAGATCACAGGGAGTTCAAGGCCACCCTGAGAATGAATACAAAATGAATTCCAGGTCAGCCTGGACTAGAGTGAAACCCTACCTTGAAAAACCAAAACAACCAAAAAAAAAAAAACAGAATGAACTCTGTAACCCTTAAGATAGGTCAGCCAGTCTTGCAAAGCCAAAGGGCCCAGGTTTGCTTCTTCAGGACACATGTCAGATATGCAAGGTGGTACATGCATTTACAGTTCATTTGCAGTGGACAAAGGCCCTGGCATGTCCTCCCTCCCTCCCTCCCTCCCTCCCTCCCTCCCTCCCTCCGTCCGTCCGTCCGTCCGTCCGTCCGTCCGTCCGTCCATCCATCCATCTATCTATCTATCTATCTATCTATCTATCTATCTATCTATCTATTTATCTATCTCTATCTCTCTCTCCCTCCCCCCCTCTCTCTGTCTGTCTGTCTGTCTATCTATCTATCTATCTATTTATCTATCTCTATCTCTCCCCCCCCTCTCTCTCTCTCTCTCTCTCTCTCTCTCACACACACACACACACACACACACACACACACACACACACACACATAAATAAAAAATATTTAAAAAATAAGTTGGGTGTGGTGGTGCATGCCTTTAATCAGAGCACTTGGGAGGCAGAAGTAGGAGGATCACTGTGAGTTTGAGGCCAGTCTGAGGCTACATAATGAATTCCAGGTCAGCCTAGGAGACAGTGAGACCCTACCTCAAAAAAACCAAAAAGAAAAGAAAAGAAAAAGAGAAAGAAAGCAAATTTCTCTTTCAGGTTGAAGATATAGATCAGTTCACAACTTGCAAAGTATGCACAAGGCCATAAGTTCAATCACCAGCACCACATAAACTAGATGCAGTGACACACCCGTAATGTCAGTATTTGGCAGGTGAAGGCAGGGTAATCAAGAGGTTCAAGGTCATCCATGGCTACAAGAGATCCTGTCTCAAAGAAAAGGAATAGACAAAGCCAGGCATGTTGGCACACTTCTTAAAGCCTAGCAGAGGCAGGAGAATCACCATGAGTTGGAGGCCACCCTGAGACTACATAATGAATTCCAGGTCAGCCTGAGCTAGAGTGAAACCCTACCTCAGAAAAACAAAATAAAAAATAAAAAAAAAAAACAAAAACAGGGGAGAGGTCTTCTTTCCTCACTCCTCCTAGGTGCATTTAGTCCTACCTGATAAATGTGGCATAATTAGATACATAAAAAATTCATCATATATACAACTATCACTAGTCTTTGATAGATAAGAGTTTAAGCATTGCTAATTTGAAAATCTGACAACTAAAATACCGTGAAATCAAAACATATTGAGCACTGAGATGACACAAGTGAAAATTTCTACAGTGGTTAAAGGTGCTTGCTTGCAAAACCTGATGGCCTGAGTTCATTTCCCAGTATCCATGTAAAACCAGATGCACAAGGTGCTGCATGCCTCTGGAGTTTGACTGCAATGGCAAGAGGCTCTGGCATGTTCATTCTCTCTCTCATAGGTAGATAAACACTTTTTAAATGCCAGGGCTGGGGCTGGAGAAATGGCTCAGCAGTTAAAAGGTGCTTGCTTGCAAAGCCAGGGGGACTGGGTTCAATTTCCCCAGTATACACAAAGCCATATACACAAAGTGGTATATGCATCTGAAGTTCATTTGCAACAGAAGGATGCTGTGAGGACTGCATTATCTCTCAAATGAAAAAATTTTAATCCACAAGTTATTTAATATAGAGGTCTCAAAATGGCAAAAGTAGTAGAATAAATATGAGTGCTAGAGGGCTGGAGAGATGGCTTAGCAGTTAAGGTGCTTGCCTGAGAAGCCTAAGAATGCTTGTTTGAATCTCTAGGTCCCACATAGCCAGACACAAAAGTGACACAAATGTGCAATGCTACACATGTGCCCAAAGGGGCACATGCATCTGGAGTTTGTATACATGGGCTGAAAGGCCCTGGCCCGCCCATTCTCTCTCCCTCTTTCTCTCTTAAAATAATGAGATAAAAAATATGAGTGCTGGGACTGGTGAGATGGCTAAGCAGTTAAAGGAGCTTGCTTTTATAAAAGCTTGATGACCCAAGTTCAATTCTCCAGTACCCACATAAAGCCAGATGCACAAAGTGGCATATGTGTCTGGAACTCATTTGCAGTGGCAGGAGACCCTAGCACATGCATACTAACTGCCTCTCTGCCTTTCACGCTCTCATATATAATAAAAATATAATTAAAATAAATAAATAAATATGAGTGCTGCTCTCACTACTAGCCTGAAAACTTTCTCCAGAGAAATGGCAGTAGGTATGAGGTGACTCAAATTCATGCAAGCAGGAAACAACAGGCTCCTGAGCATTCAAAACTAAAGAAGGCTTATAGCACCCACTGCTAGGCTCAGGCAACATTGTGGAAGACCAGGTAGAAAGACTGTAAGAGTCACAGGGTAGGAAGAAGTATCCTGAGGCATTGTTCTCCCAACACAGATTGACTGGTGCATTCATGATCCTATAGTAAATGCCAATAATTGCTCTGAGGAAGGCCTTCAGTGGAATGGAGGGGGGGTATTAACATAAGAGAATAACCTGAGGGGAATATGACCAACAGACCAACATGCAATATGTTAAAAATAAATAAATAGGGCTGGGCATGATTGCACATGCCTTTAATCCTAGCACTTGGGAGGCAGAGGTAGGAGGATTGCTATGAGTTCAAGGCCACCCTAAGACTACATAGTGAATTCCAGGTCAGCCTGAGCTAGAGTGAGAACCTACCTCGGAAAACCAAAAGTAAATAATTTTTAAAAATGCACTTCTGGGCTGGAGAGATGGCTTAGCGGTTAAGCGCTTGCCTGTGAAGCCTAAGGACCCCGGTTCGAGGCTCGGTTCCCCAGGTCCCACGTTAGCCAGATGCACAAGGGGGCGCACGCGTCTGGAGTTCGTTTGCAGTGGCTGGAGGCCCTGGTGCGCCCATTCTCTCTCTCTCCCTCTATCTGTCTTTCTATGTCTGTCGCTCTCAAATAAATAAATAAAAAAATGAACAAAAAAAAATATTTTAAAAAAATGCACTTCTGTAATCCCAGCCATTTTGGAGGTTCACACAAGAGGGTTATAAATTCAAAGCCTCCTAAATTAGGGTGAGTTCAAGGTCAACTGGGCAACTTGATGAAACCCTGCTTCAAATAAAAGTTAAGAGGGGGGCTGGAAAGATGGCTTAGTGGTTAAACACTTGCCTATGAAGCCGAAGGACCCTGGTTCAAGGCTTGATTCCCCAGGACCCATGTTAGCCAGATGCACAAGGGGGCGCACGTATATGGAGTTCATTTACAGTGGCTGGAGGCCCTGGCGCGCCCATTCTCTTTCCCTCTCTCTCTCTCTGCCTCTTTCTCTCTCTGTCTGTCATTCTCAAATAAATAAAGAAAAATTTAAAAAAATAAATTAAAAAAATTAAAAAAAAAGTTAAGAGGGGCATGGTGGTGCACACCTTTAATCCCAGCATTCGGGGAAGCAGAGGTAGGAGGATCACTGTAAATTCGAGGCCAACCTGAGACTTCGTAGTGAATTCCAAGTCAGCCTGGACTAGAGTGAGACTCTACCTTGAAAAACCAAAAATAAAATAAAATAAAAAGTTAAAGGAGGGCAGGGCATGGTGGCACACACCTTTAATCCCAGCACACAGGAGGCAGAAGTAGGAGGATCGCTGTCAGTTCAAGGCCACCTTGAGACTCCATAGTGAATTCCAGGTCAGCCTGAGCTAGGGTGAGACCCTACCTCAAAAAAAAACAAAAAAAAAAAAAAACAAAGTTACAGGAGGGCTGGGCACATAGCTCATCAATAGAACACTTGCCTAGCATGGGTTCAATCTCCAGTACCACAAACATAAGAGATAATTGAGCCAGATAGAATGTATATGAACTATAAGAACAAACTGGGGCTGGAGTGGTGGTTTAGCACTTAAGGTACTTGCCTATGAAGCCTAAGAACCCAGGTTCAATTTCCCAGTACCCACAAAAACCAGATACACAAGGTGATACAGGAGTCTGGAGTTTGTTTGCAGTGGCTAGAGGCCCTAGTGCTCCTATATTCATTTACCCATTAATCCTCTCTCTCAAATAAACAAATCCATAAATAAAATAAAGTATTTTTTTAAAAAATTAAAGACAGAGCTGGGCATGGTAGCACATGCCTTTAATCCAGCACTTGGGAGGCAGAGGTAGGAGGATGGCCATGAGTTCACGGCCACCCTGAGACTACATAGTAATTTCCAGGTCAGCCTGGGCTAGAGCGAGACCCTGCCTCAAAAAAAAAAAAAAAATTAATTAATTAATTAATTAAAGACAAACTGGGAAAAGAACAATGGGAACAAACAGTAAGAATGAACTATGGGAAAGAGCTGGGAGTATTTCTTATGGACTTTACAAATAGCTTTTGTGACAGTATTGCTATGAGATGTTAAATTCCTTACTTGTAACTTGCTCTAAAGTTAATCTTACAACTGTGTAATCCACCTGCTTAAAGCAATATGACTAGGCTTCCTCTACCTGGATATACCTTTGGCCTGAACAACACAGATGACCAATATCGACAAGCAATGCTTATAGATGCTGACTGATCTTAGGCTATATTCTATGCTCCTTTCCTCAGAGGTGTGGTTGACTCTCAACTAAGAAAAACATGCATGCAAGAAGTGCTGATCACAGCACTGAAGACAATGAGGTCAGTCACTACAGGCCCACAGATCTACTGAAGACAACATGTAGGCTTAATGTGATTGGTCTTGTGGTGTGTGTGTGTGTGTGTGTGTGTGCGCGCGCACGCGCGTGTGCGCACGCATGCTCAGCCAAGTCCTGAAGGTCATACCCCTAAGTCCCTTCCTTTAACAAATGTTTTAAGGATTATCCAAAGTTGAAAGTACCTTACCCTTTGCTCATGCAATGTACTACTTGTTCACATATTGCTGGGTTTTGTCTGTTCAATAAAAGTGCCAATGAATGCCTGTATGTGGAGGAAGCCACAGCCACAGTCCCATCACAGCAGTGGTAACAGCAGATACAGCAAGTTAAATTAAATTTCTCTTCAGTTTTACTTTTCCTCAGACTGCTACTAGAGGCAGCTAGCCCTCTCTTGAAATGGGGTATTGGTAGTTAGCTCTCACACCTCTCAAGATCTGTTTTTAAAAGCAGTAAGCCCACTTCTGGATAGGCAAGTTCCAAAGATTAGTCTTCTCTAAATTCCAGACTATGCCCTCCAAAATAGGGCAAGATATAGTGATGAACCAGCACTCAAATGGCTGAGGCAGAAGGACTGCCAAAAGGTCAAGGCCAGTCTGGTCTACATGATGGACTCCAAACCAACCTGGAACTAGAGTAAAAACCCTTCTTTCTCTCTTTCTGTTTTTCAAGATAGGGCCTCGCTCTAACCAAGGCTGACCTGGAATTCACTATGTAGTTAGTCTCAAGGTGGCCTCGAACTCACGGAGATCCTTCTACCTCTCTGCCTCCCAAGTGCTAGAATTAAAGTCATATACAACCACACCTTGCTCCCTTTCTCCTTATGAAAAAAGAAAATTTATTTATTTATTTGAAAGACAGAGAGAGAAAGAGCCAGGTAGAAAGAAAGAGAATGGGGGCTAGGTAAATGGTTTAGTGGTTAAGGAGTTTGCCTGTGAAGCCTAAGGACCATGGTTCGATTCCCGAGGACCCACATAAGCCAGATGCACAAGGGGGCACATGCGTCTGGAGTTTGTTTGCAGTGGTTGGAAGCCCTGACGCGCCCGTTCTCTTTTTCCATCTATCTGCCTCTTTCTCTCAAATAAGTAAATAAGGGCTGGAGGAATGGCTTGGCAGTTAAGGAGCTAGCCTGCAAAGCCAAAGGACTCAGGTTTAATCCCCCAGGACCCACATAAGCCAGATACACAAGGTGGTGCATGCATCTGGAGTTTGTTTGCAGTGGTTGGAGGTTCTGGTGTGTCTATTATCTCTCTCTCTCTCTCTCTCTCTCAAGTAAATGAATAAAGAATTAAAAAAAAATTAGGCCGGGCATGGTGGCGCATGCCTTTAATCCCAGCCCTCGGGAGGAAGAGGTAAGAGGATTGCCATGACTTCAAGGCCACCCTGAGACTACATCGTGAATTCCAGGTCAGCCTGAGCTAGAGTGAGACAGGCGTGGTGGCGCACACCTTTAATCCCAGCACTCGGGAGGCAGAGGTAGGAGGATTGCTGTGAGTTCAAGGCCACCCTGAGATTACACAGTTAATTCCAGGTCAGCCTGGACCAGAGTGAGACCCTACCTCAAAAAACCAAAAAAAAATTAAAAATAAAATAAAATAATAATACATAAAAAAAAAAAGAAAGAAAGAGAGGAGACAATGGGTTAATCAGGACCCCTAGCCACTGCAAAGGTGTATGCTACCTTGTATATCTAGCTTTACGTAAGTGCTGGGGAACTCGAGCCTGGATTCTTTGGCTTTGCTGGCAAGTGCCATAACTGCTATCCAGCCTTTAAGATCCTTTCTCAACAAAGCAATAAAACAGACAAATGTTGAGTATACCTTATCAAAAATGCTTCTAGCCGGGCCTGGTGGTGCACACCTTTAATCCCAGAACTTGGGAGGCAGAGGTAAGAGGATCACTGTGAGATCAAGACCACCCTGAGACTATAAACTTAATTCCAGGTCAGCCTGGACCAGAGTGAGACCCTACCTTGTAAAACCAAACAAAAAAAATTATGTGTATACACACACACACACACACACACAGAGAGAGAGAGATATGCCCGATTGGCAGAGTAGCACAAACCTTAGTCCCAACACTCAGGAAGCTGAAGTAGGAGGACTACTGTGAATTCAAGCCTATAATCCTAGAACTCAGGAAGGTGATATTTACAGAAAGATTACTGCAAGTTCAAGCCAAGCCAAGACTACAGAGCAAGGTTCAAGTCACTCTAAGTTATATACCAAGATTCTGTCTGAAATTCCAAAAAGAAAAAGCAAAGAAATGCTTGTGTCTCAAAATATATCAGATTTAAAGTTCCCTAAAATATTCACATAGAATTAACTGGTTGAGCATCTTAAATCTGAAAGTTTAGGTCAAAGTGCTCCAAAATCTAACTTTTTATTTTTTAAGTTTTTTGAGGTAGGGTCTCACTCTATCCCAGACTGACCTGGAATTCACTATGTAGTCTTGGGGTGGACTTAAGCTCATGGCAATCCTCCTACTTCTGCCTCCCAAACGCTGGGATTAAAGGCAGGCACCACCACACCCAGCAAACATACAACTTTTTGAGCGTCATGATGGTGTTCACAGTTTCAGATTTTACATCTGATTCTGAATTTTAGATTTTAAAATTAGGTATCCTTAACCTGTATTATATAAAATTACTTTCAGGTCACATATGTAAACTATATGTTAAAACTAAATGAATTCTGTGTTTAGACTTAGATCTCATCTCCAAAATAACTCATCATGCATATTCAAATACTCCAACGTCCAAAAATACTCGAAGTTCAAGAAAATTCTGATCCCAAACATTCTGGATTGAGGACACTCAATACATATAACACTAAGTTTATATAGATATATAGATGTGTGTGTGTGTGTGTGCATGCGCGCGCGTGTGCATGCACGCGCGCGCGCACACACACACACACACACACACACACACACACAAAAGCCTTACATATGGCAATACATTTTATAAAACACTGTTAGATATTCAGCACTCATAAATGTATACACTGTCAATATTTAAGTCATTGACAAACCATATATACAATAGTGGTTGTATACGATTACATTACTGCCAGGCATGGTGGCACACACCTTTAATCCCAGCACTAAGAGGCAGAGATAGGAGGCCCACCATGAGTTCAAGGCCACCCTGAGACAACACAGTGGAATTCAGGTCAGCCCAAGCTAGTGAAACCCTACCACCCTACCTTGGGGAAAAAATATTACATTACCATCCTACTTTATACCTTTTTTGTTTGTTTTTGTTTTTTGGGGTTTTCAAGGTAGAGTTTCACTCTAGCTCAGGCTGACCTAAAATTCACTATGTAGCCTCAGGGTGGCCTCGAACTCTCTGGATTCCTCCTACTTCTGCCACCTGAAATGCTGATTAAAGACATGTGCCACCACACCTGGCTTTATAGCCTCTTTCTTTTTCTTTTAACTTAAGATATCTTTTTTTTTAATTTTTTGGTTTAGCTTTTTTTTTTTTTTTTTTTGGTTTAGCTTTTTCATTTATTTATTTGACAGTGATAGAAAGAGGCAAGTAGGTACAGAGAAAATGGGCGTGCCAGGGCCTCTAGCCACTGCAAATGAACTCCAGATGCATGTGCCACCTTGTGTATCTGGCTTACATGGGTCCTGGGGAATCAAGCCTCAAACCAAAGTCCTTAGGCTTCACAGGCAAGTGCTTAACTGCTAAGCCATCTCTCCGGCCCTATAGCCTTTTTTTTAAAATGAGAGACAGAATTGACACACCAGGGCCTCTAGCCACTGCAATCAAACTCCAGGCACATTTGTGCGACCTGGAGAGTCAAACCTGGGTCCTTAGCCTTTGCTGGCAAGGGCCTTAAGCACTAAACCATCTTTTCAGCCCAGTTTACAGCCATTTTAAATTATGTAAGTATACTCTTATGATGTTCAGGATAAAATCATTTAATGATACATTTCTCAGAATTTATGAGTCTTGCCTCACTGAGCTAACACCACAATATGCTACCTAAAACATTAATAAATTGGGCTAAGCCAGATGTGGTGGTGCATGCATTTAATCCCAGCAATCAGGAGGTAGAGGTAGGAGGATTACCATGAGTTTGAGGCCACCTTGAGATTACATAGTGAATTCCAGGTCAGCCTGAGCTAGAGTGAAACCCTACCTCAAAAAACCAAAGTAATAATTTGGGCTGGGGAGATGGCTCAATAGATAAAAGAGCTCACTGTACAAGCCAAAGTACTCAAATTTGGTCCTCAGATCCCACATTAAAAAAAAAAAAAAAGGATTGCCTGGGATGGTAGCTCATGGCTTTAATCCCAGCAACTGGGAGGCAGAGGTAGGAGGATTGCTGTGAGAGGGAGTTCCAAGTCAGTCTGGGCTAGAGTGAGACTCTACAACAAAAATCGAGATGGTTCAACAGTTAAAATCACTTGCTTGCAAAGCCTACAGGTCAAAGTTCAATTCCCCAGACCCACATAAAGCCAGACACATAAAGTGGCACACACAGGGGCTATAGAGATGGCTTAGCAGTTAGCCTAAGGACCCCAGTTCAAGGCTCAATTCCCCAGGACACACATTAGCCAGATGCACAAGGGGGTGCAGGCATCTAGAGTTCATTTGTAGTGGCTAGAGGCCCTGGCACGCCCATTCTCTCTCTCTGTCTGCCTCTTTCTTTATTACTCTCAAATAAATAAATAAAAAATAAACAAAAAATGTTAAAGTGGCACACACATCTGAAGTTTCTTTGTAACAAGAAATTGTGTTGCATCTCTCTCTCTCTCTGTCTCCTTTTTCCCCTCCTCCATTAAATTTTTAAAAGTGGGGAGGGGGCTAAAGAGATGGATTAGCGGTTAAGGCATTTGTCTGCAAAGCCAAAGGACCCAGGTTCGAATCCCCATGGTTCTCCTAAGCCAGATGCACAAGGTGACGTATGTGTCTGGAGTTCATTTGCAGTGGCTGAAGCCCCTGGTGCACCCATTCTCTCTCTATCTACCCCTCCCTCCTTCCCTCTTTCTCTCTCTCAAATAAATAAAATAAATAATTAAAAGCTTGAAAACTATTTTTTTTAAGTCAGGGTTAAGAAGGTTGTTCAATGGTTAAAGGTGTTTCCTTATAAAGCCTGCCAGTCAGATTTAAATTCCCCAGTCACCCACATAAAGCCAAGGCACAATGCATCCAGTGTTAATTTGCAGCAGCAAGAGAACTTAGTGGGCACATGCACACACACAAGTAAAAATATAAAAGAACAAAACACTTTTGTAAAATAATGAGAATTTTAGCATCAAGTTGAAATCTGATCAACATAGTGAGTCCTGGGTCATCCAAGGCTATAAAGCAAGTCTGCCTTTAAAAAAATAAGAAGAGGGCTGGAGAGATGGCTTAGCGGTTAAGCGCTTGCCTGTGAAGCCTAAGGACCCTGGTTCAAGGCTCGGTTCCCCAGGTCCCACGTTAGCCAGATGCACAAGGGGGGCGCACGTGTCTGGAGCTCGTTTGCAGAGGCTGGAAGCCCTGGCGCGCCCATTCCCTCTCTCTCCCTCTATCTGTCTTTCTGTGTCTGTCGCTCTCAAATAAAATAAATTTTAAAAAAATTAAAAAATAAAAAAAAAATAAGAAGAAGCTGGGCGTGGTGGCACACACCTTTAATCGCAGCACTTGGGAGGCAGAGGTAGGAGGATCGCTGTGAGTTTGAGGCCACCCTGAGACTACATAGTGAATTCCAGGTCAGCCTGGGCTACAGTGAGACCCTACCTCAAAAAACCAAATAATAATAATAATAATAAAATAAAAAAGGTAACTAAATGCCCCTATTTAAAGGGACTGGCCAGGCCAGATGAGCCAATGCATGCAACAGCAGCATGTCTGTTATGGGGGAAACTAATTGTTCTCTAATTGGACTGGAGGCCTGCTCTACAGGAGGAAATACATGCCTGATACTAAAAACCTATGACAGGGGAAGTCATAAGCTCTAGGGGTTTAACACCTGTTAGTATCTGGCTAAATGCATATATTATGCTCACCAAACTGTCCAGTAAGCATTTCTCATAATGTTGCTACCCATATATTAATGCTACTCTCACTTTTGGTTAGAGAAGCTTTTCTTTTCAGATGGTGGTGACCTCTGGGATGACTCAAAGGGCACCATAGTGCTGAGAAGAAGTGAAGTGAAAGAGGAGTGCTCAGCATTGAAACATCTCTATCATACCTTCCAGGGCTCAGGGTCAATTTCAGAAGAGATGCCAGGAAGAATGGAAGAACCAAAGGAAGGGTAGGACTCCTTACAATAAGCTCTTCC
Organism: Jaculus jaculus; assembly: GCF_020740685.1. NCBI lineage: Eukaryota > Metazoa > Chordata > Mammalia > Rodentia > Dipodidae > Jaculus > Jaculus jaculus. The sequence continues at coordinate 128,373,457 of NC_059102.1, read as the reverse complement.
AGACAAAAATGGCCTGGATATCCATGACTTCGCAGTACCTGGAGCTACCTACATAAGATCAGTAAAATAGGATGAAAAGATGACGACATCAAAATAAGAGACTGATTGAGAGGAGGAGGGAATATGATGGAGAGTAGAATTGTGAGAGGAAAGTTGGGGGCAGGAGTTATCATGATTTATTGTCTATAATTATGTAAGTTGTCAATAATAAAAATAATAACAAAGGGACTGACTAAATTATAGTAAATGCATACTTTATTAATATTATAGAGCCATAAAAATAATGAAAGGGCTGGGTGTACTGGCACAAGCCTTTAATGCCAGTACTTGGGAAGCCAAGGTAGGAGGATTGCCTGTGAAGCCTAAGGACCCTGTGCGTATGAGGCCAGCCTGAGACTATATAGTAAATTCCAGGTCAGCCTGGGCTAGAGCAAGACCCTACCTTGAAAAAACAAAGAACTAAGTAAACAACTAAGAAAGCCAGGTGTGGCAGTGTACACACCTCTAGTCCTAACACTTGCAAGGCTGTAGTAGGAAGATTCTGTGAGTTCAAGGCCAGTGTGGGGCTATTGACTGAGTTAGAGGTCAGCCTACACTAGATCCTGCTTCAAAAAACAAAAACAAGACCAGGCATGGTGGCACACACCTTTAATCCCAGCACTTGGGAGGCAGAGAGAGGAGGATCACCATGAGTTCAAGGCCACCCTGAGACTACATAGTGAATTCCAGGTCAGCCTGGGCTAGATTAAGACCTTATCTCAAAAAAAAAAAAAAAAAACAGGGCTGGAAAGATGGTTTAGCAGTTAAGATTCGATTCTCCAGGTCCCAGGCAAGCCAGATGCACAAGGTGGCATGTGCATCTGAAGTTTGTCTGCAGGGGCTAGAGGCCCTAGCACACCTATCCTCCCTCTCTCTTTCTAATAAATAAATAAACATAAATATTAAGGCCAGGCGTGGTGGCACATGCCTTTAATTCGAGCACTCAGGAGGCAGAGGTAGGAGGATCTCTGTGAGCTTGAGGCTACTCTGAGACTACATAGTTAATTCCAGGTCAGTCTGGACCAGAGTGAGAACCTACCTCAAAAAATAAAAAAATAAAAATAAATTAAAAAAAACACCAGGGCTGGAGAAATGGCTTAGCAGTTAAGGCAGTTGCCTGCAAAGCCAAAGGACCCAGGTTTGTTTCCCCAGTACCAATGTAAGCCAACTGCACTAGGTGGCACATTCCTCTACAGTTCGTTTGCAGAGGATGGAGGCCCTGGCGCACCATTCTCTCTCTCCCTATCTTTCTCTTTCTCTCCCTCTCTCAAATAAAGAAATAAATAAAAATTAAAACAACCAGTGCCCATGTAAAGCCAGATGCACAAAGTGACACATATATCTGGAGTTCATTTGCAGGAGCTAGAGGCCCCAGTATGACCATTCTATCTGTCTGCCTGCCTGTCTCTCCACTGCTCACCCCTCACACACCTGCTTGCAAATTTTAAAAAAGGTTAAAAAAAGAAAACGTTAAAAACAACAAAAAGAGAAGCAAGAATTGACCGCAGGAATATCAAAACCAGCCTGGGCTGGGTGTGGCGATGCATGCCTTTAATCCCAGCATTCAGGAGGCAGAGATAGAAGGATTGCAATGAGTTTGAGGCCAACTTGAGACTACAAAGTGAATTCCAGGTCAGTCTGGGCTAGATCAAGACCCTACCTCAGAAAAACAAAACACAAAATGAAAATACCAACTTGGGTTACAGAGAGAAACCCTGTCTAAAAAAAAAAAAAATTAAAACCTCAAGAAGTGAAAAGCCTAATCACAACAAAGCACTCAGAGAAAAATAAAAATCACAGACAGGGGCTGGAGAGATGGCTTAGCGGTTAAGCGCTTGCCTGTGAAGCCTAAGGACCCCGGTTTGAGGCTCAGTTCCCCAGGTCCCACGTTAGCCAGATGCACAAGGGGGCGCACACATCTGGAGTTCGTTTGCAGAGGCTGGAAGCCCTGGCGCGCCCATTCTCTCTCTCCCTCTGTCTTTCTCTCTGTGTCTGTCGCTCTCAAATAAATAAATAAATAAAATTTTTAAAAAAAATCACAGACAGGAGATGTAGCTCAGTGCTAGAGTGCTTGCCAAGTGCACACAAAACCCTGGGTTCCATCTCTGGTAAAGGGAGAACAGGATATAGCATGTATGTACATGTATGTGTGGTGTGTATGTGTACACACATATACATGCACAAAATTGATTAGAATGACCTCTTACACTTGAATGTGCAGAACATTCACTTCCAGTAGATTCTAAGGTTCCACCCTGTTATAGTTACCTTCTCATTGCTTGCACAAAGTACCCAACCAAAAGCAGCTGAAGGAAGGAAAGGGTTTATTTTGGCTTTCAGTCTCAAGAGAAAGCTCCATGATGGTAGGGAACAGTGCCTTAATAGCAAAGGCTACACCACCTCCTTGCCAACATTAAGTGGACAAAACAGTAGGAGAATGGGCTGTATGTACTCTAGCAAGGGGTAACTGGCTGTAACACCCCTAAGACCATCCCCAATAACAAACCTGCAGCAAGGCTCTACCTCCCAAACTGCCACCAGCCTCAAAGTCAAAACACATGAGTTATGGGTAAACACCTAATTTAAAATACCACATACCCCACAACATCTTACTATGTATGAAATAGGACCCAGAAATCTTTATTTTTATTTTATTTTTTGGTTTTTCAATTCAGGATCTCACTCTAGCCCAGGATGATGTGGAATTCACTATGTAATCTCAGGGTAGCCTCAAACTCACGGCTATCCTCCTACCTCTGCCTCCTGAGTGCTAAGACTAAAGGCATGACCCACCACACCTGGCTTGTTTTCTTTAAGGTTTTTTTGTTTGTTTGTTTTGGTTTGGTTTTTGTTTTTTCAGGTATCGCTGTATTTTTATTTATTTTATTTTATTTTATTTTAATTTTATGGTTTTTCAATGTAGGGTCTCACTATAGCCTAGGCTGACCTGAAATTCACTATGTAGTCTCAGGGTGGCCTCGAACTCATGGTGATTCTCCTACCTCTTTTAGGTAGGTCAGCCTGAGCTAGAGTAAAATGCTACCCTGAAAGGATAATAACAATAATAATTAATAATAATAATAATAATAATTTGAGAGAGATTGAAAATATGTACACACCAGGGCTTCTTGCTGCTGCAAAGGAACTCTAGATACATGCACCACTTTGAGCATCTGACTTTATGTAGGTAATGGGGACTCGAACCTGGGTCAGCTGATTTAGCAAGTAAGTGACTTTAAAAGCTAAGTCACCTTCCCAGCCCCAAAGTCTTCATACATTTTTAAAAATACATTTTATTTATTTGAGAGAGAGACAGCCGAGAGAGAGAGAGAGACAGACAGACAGACAGACAGACAGATAATGGACATGCCAGAACCTCCAGCCACTGCAAATGAAGTCCAGATGCATGCGACCCCTGTGCATCTGGTCTACATGGGTCCTAGGGAATCGAACCGGGATCCTTTGGCTTTGCAGGCAAATGTCTTAACATCTCTCCAGCCCCCAAATCTTCATTCTTAACTAGCACCTAGGGGATTCCAATTTTAAGATTACATTTCTTTCACACAGTTAAGAAATGTGTACACCAAAAGTTCACAGTGGTTTCTCTACAGCAAGATTTACCGCTAATCAGGGGAGCAAAGAAAATTATAAACACAAATGACTTGTGAAACAAAGTAAAATAATGTACAGAATCAGAAATGGATCTTACCATAAAATCCGTACACCTGTGTTATCTGTCTACTCTCGTGATTTCCTCGTAAAAGTGTAATACGATCAGGCCATTTAGCCTTTAGTGCAAGAAGGTAAGTGAAGGTCTCCAAACTATAGTATCCTCTGTCTACAAAATCACCCTGTAAAGTAAAAGTTTACAGTTATAAACAAGTGTTTTCAAATATTGTTTCTACTAAATACTATTTCAATGTTTTCCTAATTTTCTAATACATGTTTATACTACACTTAGGATTCTTAAGAGGCCTAAGTAATCTACAGTTCAAGTCTCTCAAGACTTTCTCTGAAAAACTATCATTTTTTTATACTCTATTACCAATTGTTAGTAGCTATTAGTAAAAGGTCAAGTGAATCAAAATTGCTAAATTAGTGTTAAATTTTAAAAGCAATTTTAATTATATCAGAAAGGCTGCCTCCTTAAGAATAATTTTGTAAAAGTATATATATATATATACACACACACACATATATATATATACATACATATATATATATATATATGTGCGCTTATTTTTAGCTCTATATTTAACAATTACATATATGAAATACTATTTACACTTCCCGCTAATGTGTGATTTTGGCCAGTATTACATCAACAGAATAACACATTTTTTTGTTGGTGGGTTTTTTTTTTGTTGTGTTTTTTTTTTGTGTGTGTGTGTTTCGAGGTAGGATTTCACTCTAGTCCAGGCTAACCTGGAATTCACTATGTATTCTTCAGGGTGGCCTTGAACTCACAGCAATTCTCCTACCTCTGCCTCCAGAAATACTGGGATTAAAGGCGTGCACTACCATGCCCAGGAAAAGTTTTTTTTTTTTAAAGAAGAAAAAAGGAACAAGGTAACAGAATTTTTCTGAAGAAACAATGAGAGATTCAGAAAAACTTTTAACAGTATCATACTACAAAAGGAATCTAAGCAAACACTCAGCTCAACAGCAAATATGTTACCAAAGTATACCTATGAGCCTGGCATGGTAGCGCACCTCTTTAACCAGCACTTGGGAGGCAGAGGTAGGAGGATCACTGTGAGTTCAAGGCCACTCTGAGACTACATAGTGAATTCCAGGTCAGCCTGGGCTAGATCAAGACCCTACCTCAAAAAAAAAACCAAAAAACAAAAAAAAAAAAAAAAAAAAAGAAAGAAAAGTTGTAATAAAATAAAATAGAATAAAAAATTTAAAAAAGAAAAAAATAGTGTAATAGAAAACAGCAAGTTAAACATTTCTGCCTGAAGCCAGTGGTTCAGTGCTACTTTCTGTCATTACTAAGAGCTACAGTCAGTTCTATTTGTACAGTAGCTTACTAATAAAACAGCTATATGCAACTAGATGATGGCAAATGCAGCAAAGTGGAGACTCATCTTTCTATATACGTAAAGATGGTGACATGGCAATGAAATTAAGCAATTAACATATAGTAAGTTAGATCTTTTCACTTGTAAATGAGTATCTGATATTACTGCTGTTTACATACCATAAATATGTAGTTTGTGTCAGGAACCTGACCTCCAGTTCTGAATAGTTCACAAAGGTCATAAAACTATAAAAGAAAAGCAATATATGCTAATTACAAATTTCTGTGGAGTAATAAAATGAGTAAGAAATATGTATAGAAACAGTATCACAAGTATTTCATAATATTGGGCTGGAGAGATGGCTCAGCAGTTAAGGTGCTTGCCTGCAAAGCCTAATGACCCAGATTTGATTCCCTAGTACCCACATACAGATGCTCAAAGTTGTGTATGTATCTGGAGTACATTTGCAGTGGCTAAAGACCCTGGTACACCCATATTCATTCTCACACTCTCTCTCTGCCCTTGTAAATTAATTAATTTACAAAAATATTCCAGGACTAGAAAGATGGCTTAGAAGTTAAGGCACTTGCTTGCAAAGCCAAAGAATTCAAGTTCGATCCCAGGAGCCATGTAAGCCAGATGCACAAGGTGGCACACGTGTTTAGAGTATTTGCAGTGGCTAAGAGGCCCTGGCACACCCTTTCTCCCCCCACCCCACTTTCTCTCTCAAAAATAAATAAATAAATAAATGTATTAACATTTGTAAGAAGAAATAAAGCGTAAGCAAAACTGGCAAAGACATAGTTCCCCAGCTTTGAAAATATACTAAAAAAAGTTCACAGTAACCATTAAATCACTCCTAGATAATTCATGCTGTAGGAACCCCTCACAAATTTACTTATTTATTTTGATTAAAAAAAATTTTTTTTTATTTTATTTTAGAGGGACAGAATTGGTGCACCAGAGCCTCAGCTACTGCAATCGAACTCAAGATGCTTCCACCATCTACTGGGCATGTGCAACCTTGCGCTTGCCTCATCTTTGTGCATCTGGCTTACATGGGATCTAGAGAGTCGAACATGGGTCCTTAGGCTTTGCAGGAGAGTGCCTAAATCTTTTTGTTGTTTCTCATGTGTGTATTTGTGTGTGTGTATGTGTACACTCACATGCACTTGTGCAAGGGTCTCTGGCTGCTACAAATGAATGCTTTTCTGGCTTTCCATGAATATTGGGGAATTGAAACTAGGCATTAGGCTTTGCAAGCAAGTGCCTTTAGCCTCTGAGCCACCTCCCTAGCCCCTCAAATTTCATTCATGGATCTTTCCATCTATTTCTTGAGAACTGTGAAATTATCACTTATCTAACCTCTCAATAAGCTAATCTAACCACCTGGCAAAAGCCAATGACTATTTAATACGACAAAAGATAAGGAAAAAAGCCAAGACTGGTTGGTCATGCTGGCAATCTGGGCACTCAGGAAGATGATGTAGGAGTATTGCTGAATGAACCAACCCTAGCCTAGGCTACACAGTAAGTTCCAGGTCAGCCTGAGGCTAGATGGAGACACTGCCTCAACAACAACAAAAAGAGTGAGTGAGTGTGTGTGTGTACACATAAGATTTTTTTCAAGAAACTGAGGGCTGGAAAGATGGCTTAGCAGTTAAGGTGCTTGTCTGCGAAGCCTAAAGACCCAGGATCAAATCCGCAGTACCCACATAAGCCAGATGCACATGGTGGCACATGTGTCTGGAATTCGTTTGCAGTGGCTCGAGTCCCTGGTATGCCTATTCTCTCTCCCTCTCAAATAAATATAAAAATAAAAACAAGAGCCAGGCGTGGTAGCACACGCCTTTAATCCCAGCACTCAGGAGGCAGAGGTAGGAGGATTGCTGTAAGTTCGAGGCCACCCTGAGACTCCATAGTGAATTCCAGATCAGCCTGGGCTAGAGTGAGACCCTACCTCAAAAAAGAAAAAAAAAAAATACATTTTTGAGCTGGGCATGGTGGCATACACCTTTAATCCTAGCACTAGGGAGGCAGAGATAGGAGGATCACCATGAGTTCAAGGCCACCCTGAGACTACATAGTGAATTCCAGGTCAGCCCGGACTAGAGCGAGACTCTACCTCAAAAAAAACAAAAGAAAAAAATTAATAAATAAAATATTTTTAAAAAAAAACTGATCTTTCACAATACTTCGCAATATAATGCAGAGAGAATGGACTGCTGGAGACGTGAATCTTCAGGCTTCAGAGATAATGAGTGTCTTCTCAACAGCCAAAAAAAAGGAATTGTGAGCCAAGCATGGTGGTGCATACCTTTAATCATGAATTCAAGGTCAACCTGACACTACACAGTGAATTCCGGGTTAGCCTGGGCTAGAGCAAGACATTAACTCAAAAAACAAGGCCAGGCATGGTGGCCCATGCCTTTAATCCCAGCACTAGGAGGCAGAGGTAGAAGGATCACCGTGACTTCGAGGTCAGCCTGAGGCTACATAGTGAATTCCAGGACAGCCTGGGCTACCATGGGACCCTACCTCGAAAACCCACAAAATAAACAAATAAATAACTGTGCTTCATCATATTCTAATTGACTGAAAACTGGTAACTGGGCTGGGTGTGGTGGCTCACACCTTTAATCTTAGCACTTGGGAAGCATAGGTAAGAATACTGCCATGAGTTCAAGGCTACCCTAAGACTACATAGTGAACTGTAGGTCAGCCTAGGCTAGAGCAAAACCCTACCTCAAAAAACCAAAAACAACAACAACAACAAAAGAAAAAAAAAAACTGCCATGGGATATATTTTATAATCATGGAAAATGTTAATAAAAATTAAAAAAAAAAAACTGGTAACTGGGCTGGAGAGATGGCTTAGCGGTTTGCCTACAAAGCCAAAGGGGCCCTATTCAATTACCCAGGACCCTTGTAAGCCAGATGTACAAGGTGGCACATATGTCTGGAGTTCATTTGCAGTAGCTGGAGGCCCTGGTATGCCCATTTTCTCCCTCTCTCCCTCTCTCTCTCTCCCTCTCGCTCTTTCTCAAATAAATAAATAAATAAAATATATTTTTTAAAAACTGGTAACTGAAAAAGTATGCATATTATAAACTTATGAAATCAGATCATCTAATCCCCCCAAAAGTTAACTACGTACCTGAGTTTGGATTTCCCAGAACCCACATGAAGCTAGACACAGCAGTGCTAGCATCTAAATCCCAACATGCCTAGGGCATTTAGGGAGGCAGCAACAACAAACCAACCTGAACCTTATGGGCCAGCTAGCCTGGTTAACGCAACAGTGAAAACAAAATGAGAGCCTCTACCTCAAACAAGATGTACTGGCAAGGACCAACAGCTAAAGTTGTCCTTTGACCTCTGCACGTGTACCACAGCACAATGCCCACACACACATATCCAAATTAGTTAAGCAAAGCCAGGCATGGTGTCATGCACAATGACCTAAGTTCAACAGCTAGCACTTAAAAAAAAAAAAATTTTTCTTAAGCCGGTAGGTCCATGGCATGATGGTAATGTGCCTATAATTTCAGCATCTGGGACATGGGATAGAATGATTCCAAGTTTGAGAGTAATCATGGATACATCAAGGATCAAGGAGATGTACATTACAAAAGTGCCAAGTTGTCTGCAAGATGTTACTTTAAAGATATAATATGTGCCATTCCAGAGGCACAATGCTGGAACAGGCGTAAGTGCTCAGGCCAGACAGAGAAACTGGACAAAATCAGTGCAGCTCCCATTGTTGCTGAATAATCTTAAGAGGAATTTAAAGGTTTTAGATCCTCTGATGACTGAACTTATCCAGGTAAACTGAGCACCCATAATGGGCAGCCTACCTGAATTAACATCCCCCCACCCAAAACACACTATGACCTTCACCTGCTATAAATAAAGTTCCAGGGGCCTGGAGAGATGGCTTAGCAGTTAAGGCACATGCCTGTGAAGTCTAAGGCCCCAGGCTCAATTCCCCAGTACCAACTTAGCCAGAAGCACAAGGTGGTGCATGTATCTGGAGTTCATTTGCTTGGCTAGAGGCCCTGGCATACCCATCCTCTCTCTCCTGGATCTGCCCCCCCCAATAAATAAATAAAAAATGATTTTTAATTTTTATTTATTTATTTGAGAGCCACAGAGAAAGAAGGAGGGAGGAAGGGGGAGAGGGAGAATGGGCACACCAGAGCCTCCAGCCACTGCAAACGAACTCCAGATGCATGCACCCCCTTGTGCATCTGGCTTATGTGGGTCCTGGAGAATCGAGCCTCGAACCAGGGTCCTTAGGCTTCACAGGCAAGCGCTCAACCGCTAAGCCATCTCTCCAGCCCTAAAATATTTTTTTAAACACAATAAAATAAAGTTCCAGGACAGCCTGGGCTACCAACAAATAAACAACAAAAAAGTCTTGATAACACTTCATAATAACCAATTAACAATCAATTTTAATACAAACCAGGGTTAAAATAGTACTTGGCTTATTCCACCTTTTACACATATAGTAAGGCATTTAAAATATCCTTTGTGTTAGCAAAACACATGGAAATTTAAGAAACCTATTCCTAAAGCCTATCAAGAAAATTATAACAGGGGGCTGGAGAGATGACTTAGAGGTTAAGGCCCTTGCATGTAAACCAAAGCCAAAGGACCTCAGTTCAATTCCCCAGGACCCACATGAGCCAGATGCACAAGGTGGCGCAGGCATCTGGCGTTCATTTACACTGGCTGTAGGCCTATTCTCCCTATCTCTGTTTCTCTGTCTCATAAATGAATAAATAAATAAATAAATAAGAAAATTATAACAGATCAGAGATGACATGATGGGGCTCCTATTTAGGAGCTGACAACATGCAGATGTCAGAGTTATAATAATCTCACTATCCAGAAAAGTGCTTAAAAAATAAAAATGAGCCTAGAGAGATGGCTTGGCAGTTAAGGCACATACCTGTGAAGCCTAAGGACCCAGGTTCAATTCTCCAGGTCTCACATAAGCCAAATGCACATGGTAGCACATGTGTCTGGAGTTTGTTTTCAGTGACAACAGGCTCTGGTGAACCCATTCTCACTCTCTTATTTTTCTGTGCATCTCTAATAAATAAAACTAAATCTTTTAAAAAAAATCGAAAGTGAAAACCCTCTGTAAATAGCTAAAATGGACTCTATTTACAAAGCAATTCTTAATCAGGACCAATTTAGATCCATTTCTGCTCCTCTGTGGAGCCATATTTAAGGCAGGGAAATTACACAGACAGTAAGTCCTGCTAGCTTTCACATTTACTGTTCACAATGTATTACAGGTATTGAAGCCCCAATTACATTGTGTAGTTGTAGTTCTGTGTGTGTAGCAGGCTATGAATGATCTAACCAGCTTTTACTTCCCAGTGAAAAACTTCTACAAACACAGGTAAAATTTTGAACTAGGCTGAACACTGGGGTGGGTCTAATGGTGAACTGTATATTTCATTCACTGCTCTGAAATTCTTTTTATTTATTTATTTTCAAGTATTTTATTTATTTGAGAGAGAGAGAGAGACAGACAGACAAAAGGGCATGTCAGGGCCTCCAGCAGCTGCAAATGAACTCCAGATGTATGTGCCACTTTGTGCATCTGGCTTATGTGGGCCCTAGGGAATTGAACCTGGGTCCTTTGGCTTTGAAGGTAAATGTCTTAACCACTAAGCCATCTCTCCAGCTTTATTTATTTTTATTAGGGGGACAGAAAGAAGCAGACAGAAGCAGAGTGAGTATGGGCACTACCAATGCAAATAACTCCAGATGCATGCACCACTTTGAGCACTTGGCTTTATGTTGGTATGGAGAACCCAAGACCATCAGGTTTGGCAAGCAAGGGCCTTTAACCTCTGAGCCTTCTCTCCAGCCCTGAAATTCTTATAAACAAACAAAAACCCAGCAAGTGGGGAGGGGACGCCTCTTTCATTATATTCTATTAGTGGCATGCTGTCATGCAACAGTTTCATTTTTCTGAACGCTCCCTATTCTCATTCCAACTAGGGAAATGGTAACATTTTAATATAATAGGAAAAGACCAGCCTAAAACTATACCTCCTATTATCACTATATGCAGTGCAGTCAATACTTGTACTAGCTCCTCCTACCCACATCACACATCCAACATCACAGAACAGCAGCACAGCAATCTATATACTTCACAGTAACTGCAATTAACTTCATGAAATTATATGACCACTGCTTTTCTCTACCAGTACAGTAAACCAGGAGCTACTAATGTCATTAAGACTGAGGTAACTTAACCATTTGTTGGGATTTCTTGGGGTTTGGTTTTGTTTTGTTTGGTAACTCTGCAAAACAAGTAAAAACATAAATGGTTTATACATAGTAGAAAACCTAAAAATCCTCTGTGAAATTTTACCTGTCCATGTATGTCCCCACACACTGTTACTGGTGTTGATACTGGCTGAACATTCGACTCTTCCAAGAGAAGGTCACAAACATAGTCACAGAGCCGCTGAAAGCAAAGACAGAAGGAAAAATTTTATTAATTATTATTAAAGAATAAAAAAAATACAAGGAATAATATTCACACAACCTAAGTATCTTTCATTTGCAAGCAGAGAAAGACAGGGAGAGAGAAAACAGGTAGGCTGGGGCCTCTTGCTGCTTCCACCAAACTCCAGATGCACGTGTCACTTTGTGCATCTGGTTTTACATGTATATTAGGAAATCAAACCTGGGCCAGCAGGCTTTGCAGACAGGTGTCTTTAACCACTGAACCATCTCCCCAGCCCTGAAGTGTCTTCTTTTTTTTTTTTTTTTTTTTTTCTGGTTTCTTTCTTCTTTTTTTTTTTTTTATTTTTATTTATTTGAGAGCGACAGACACATAGATAAAGACAGATAGAGGGAGAGAGAGAGAATGGGCGCACCAGGGCTTCCAGCCTCTGCAAACGAACTCCAGATGTGTGTGCCCCCTTGTGCATCTGGCTAACGTGGGACCTGGGGAATCGAGCCTCGAACCGGGGTCCTTAGGCTTCACAGGCAAGTGCTTAACCGCTAAGCCATCTCTCCAGCCCTTTTCTGGTTTCTTGAGGTAGGGTCTCACTCTAGCCCAAGCCAACCTAGAATTCACAAGCCAACCTAGAATTTACTATGTAGTCTCAGGGTGACCTCAAACTCACAGTGATTCTCCTACCTCTGCCTCCTGAATGCTGGGATTAAAAGCATGTGCCACCACAATAGGCCCTCTAAGATACTTAATCTTTTTTTTTTTTTAATTTATTTATTTATTTATTTGAGAGCGACAGACACAGAGAGAAAGACAGATAGAGGGAGAGAGAGAGAATGGGCGCGCCAGGGCTTCCAGCCTCTGCAAAAGAACTCCAGACGCGTGCGCCCCCTTGTGCATCTGGCTAACGTGGGACCTGGGGAACCGAGCCTCAAACCAGGGTCCTTAGGCTTCACAGGCAAGCGCTTAACCGCTAAGCCATCTCTCCAGCCCTACTTAATCTTTTTGATAAGAAAGAAAACTATCTTTTGATGACTACAGAATTACATTTCTGTCAACTTTCACCTACATTTCAAAGTACCTAAGAAGTGATACAAGTACTACAAAATGTAAACTCCCTAACTATACAGACAAATTCAAGGAGAAACAATAGCTTTAAAACTGCAAAATGGACCTAGAGAGATGGTCTCAGTGGGTAAAGTACATGTTGTACAAGTCTCGTGACCTGAGTTCAGAACCCAGGTAAAGCCAGATATGTAGCATAAGTGTCTGAAATTCCATTGTGTCTATGGAAAGAAGGGAAGTGGAGACAGGAGAATTCCAAAGCTCTCAGACACCCTAGCCTGACAAACAGCAGCACCAACCAAGAGAGACCACACTTCAAACCAAAGTAGAAAGTGGGGGCCAACACTGGAGATTGCTTCATGACCTCCATATGCACACATGCAAGCACACACACACAAATACATGACACACAGTAACTAATTATAAAACAAAACTTTTCAGCAGAAAGAAATGTAAGAGAATATAATGTTAACAGCGTTTGTTCTGGGTACTGATAGCAGGGCCACTGAGCTGCATCCTCAGTCCTTCTGATTTTTTGTATTTTGAGACAAAGTCTGAATTGCCCAAGCTGGCCTTGAACTTGTTATCCCCCTGCCTCAGACTCCCAAGTAACTGGGATCACAGGTATATGCCAGAAAAGGAAAAGTTGGGTTTATCTGCTATTATTTTATTTTGGTGTTGTATGGTGGTGTATGTGTACACACACACACAGCCTAAGAGCACATGTGTGGTGGAGTTAAGAGGACAGCTTCAGGTGTAGGTCCTCGACTTCCACCTTGTTTGAGTAGGGTTTCTCCTTGTTTACAACTGCCTGTGAGGCTACCTGCCCCAATATAAACACACAATTCTCCTTCTCACAGTAAAAGCCTTCTGGGATTACAGCTTCCAGTTTTTTTTTTCTTTTTTCTTTTTTTTTAAATTTTTATTAGCATTTGCCATGATTATTAAAAAAATCTCATGGTAATTCCCTCCCTCCCCCACCACTTTCCCCTTTGAAATTCCATTCTCCATCATATTACCTCTCCATCACAATCACTGTACTTATATATATACAATATCAACCTATTAAGTACCCTCCTCCCTTCCTTTCTCTTCCCTTTGTGTCTCCTTTTTAACTTATTGGCCTCTGCTACTAAGTATTTTCATTCCCACGCAGAAGCCCAATCATCTATAGCTAGTATCCACATATGAGAGACAACATGTGGCGCTTGGCTTTCTGGGCCTGGGTTACCTCACTTAGTATAATCCTTTCCAGATCCATCCAATTTTCTGCAAATTTCATAACTTCATTTTTCTTTACTGCTGAGTAGAACTCCATTGTATAAATGTGCCACATCTTCATTATCCACTCATCTGTTGAGGGACATCTAGGCTGGTTCCATTTCCTAGCTATTATAAATTGAGCAGCAATAAACATGGTTGAGCACGTACTTCTATGGAAATGAGATGAGTCCTTTGGACATAAGCCCAGGAGTGCTATAGCTGGGTCATATGGTAGATCAATATTTAGCTGTTTTAGGAACCTCCACAATGATTTCCACAATGGCTGGACCAGATTGCATTCCCACCAGCAGTGTAGAAGGGTTCCTCTTTTTCCACATCCCCGCCAACATTTATGATCATTTGTGTTCATGATGGTGGCCAATCTGACAGGAGTGAGATGGAATCTCAATGTAGTTTTAATCTGCATTTCCCTGATGGCTAGTGACGTAGAACATTTTTTTAGATGCTTATATGCCATTCGTATTTCTTCCTTTGAGAATGCTCTATTTAGCTCCATAGCCCATTTTTTGATTGGCTTGTTTGATTCCTTATTATTTAACTTTTTGAGTTCTTTGTATATCCTAGATATTAATCCTCTATCAGATATATAGCTGGCGAAGATTTTTTCCCATTCTGTAGGTTACCTCTTTGCTTTTTGCACTGTGTCCTTTGCAGAGAAAAGTCTTTGTAATTTCATGAGGTCCCAGTGATCGATCTGTGGTTTTATTGCCTGAGCAATTGGGGTTATATTCAGAAAGTCTTTGCCAAGACCAACATGTTGAAGGGTTTCCTCTACTTTTTCCTCTAGCAGTTTCAGAGTTTCAGGTCTGATGTTAAGGTCTTTAATCCATTTGGACTTAATTTTTGTGCATGGCAAGAGAGAAGAATCTATTTTCATCCTTCTACAGATATATATCCAGTTTTCCCAACACCATTTGCTGAAGAGGCTGACTTCTCTCCAATGAGTATTTTGGGCATTTTTATCAAATATCAGGTGGCTATAGCTACTTGGGCTTACATCTGGGTCCTCTATTCTGTTCCACTGATCTACATATCTATTTTTGTGCCAGTACCACGCTGTTTTTGTTACTATGGCTCTGTAGTATAGGTCAAAATCAGGGAGGGTGATACCACCAGCCTTATTTTTGTTGCTCAGTATTATCTTAGATATTTGAGGGTTTTTATGATTCCAAATGAATTTTTGGATTGTTTTTACTATTCCCATGAAGAATGCTTTTGGAATTTTGATAGGGATTGCATTAAATTTGTAGATTGCTTTTGGTAAGATTGCAACTTTGACAATATTGATTCTTCCAATCCAGGAACAGGGGATGTTTCTCCACTTTCTAGTGTCTTCCGCAATTTCTCGCTTGAGTGTTTTAAAGTTCTCATTGTAGAGATTCTTTACTTCCTTGGTTAGGTTTATTCCAAGGTACTTTACTGTTATTTTTTTTTGATGCAATTGTGAATGGGAGTGATTCTCTGATTTCATCCTCTGTGTGTTTGTTGTTAGCATATATAAAGGCTACTGATTTCTGTGTATTTATTTTGTATCCTGCTACATAGCTGTAGGTTTTGATCAGCTCTAACAGTTTGCTAGTAGAGTTTTTAGAGTCCTTTATGTACAGAATCATGTCATCTGCAAATGATGATAACTTGATCTCTTCCTTTCCAATTTGTATCCCTTTTATGTGTCTCTTGCCTTATTGCTATGGCTAAGACTTCCAGAACTATATTAAATAAAAGTGGGGACAGTGGACACCCTTGTCTTGTTCCTGATTTTAGTGGAAAAGTGTCCAGTTTTTCCCCATTTAGTAATATGTTGGCTATAGGCTTGTCATAAACAGCTTTTATTATATTGAGATATGTTCCTTCTATTCCCAGTCTCTGTAGGACTTTTGTCATGAAGGGATGTTGGATTTTGTCGAATGCTTTCCCTGCATCTAATGAGATGATCATGTGATTTTTGTCCTTCAACCCGTTTATATAATGTATTACATTTACACATTTGCGTATATTGAACCATCCCTGCATCTCTGGGATAAAGCCTACTTGGTCAGGGTGAATATCTTTTTGATATACTCTTGTATTCTGTTTGCCAATATTTTGTTGAGAATTTTTGCATCTGTGTTCATGAGGGAGACTGGTCTGTAATTTTCTTTTTTTGTTCTATCTTTGCCTGGTTTTGGTATCAGGGTGATGCTGGCCTCATAGAAAGAGTTTGGTAGGATTCCTTCTTTTTCTATTTCCTAGAAATCTTAAGAAGCAATGGTGTTAGCTCTTCCTTAAAGGTCTGGTAAAATTCAGCAGTGAATCCATCTGGGCTGGGCTATTTTTAGTTGGGAGATTATTGATAACTGTTCAGATCTCCATGTTTGTTATAGGTCGATTTAAGTGATCAATCTCATTTTGATTTAATTTAGATAGGTCATATAAATCAAGGAAATCATCCATTTCTCTCAGATTTTCATACTTTGTGGAGCATATGCTTTTATAGTATGCCCCTATGATTTTTTGAATTTCTCTGGAATCTGTAGTGATGTTACCTTGTTCATCTCTGATTTTATTAATTTGTGTCTCTTCTCTCTTTCTTTTGGTCAGATTTGCTAAGGGTTTATCAATCTTGTTTATCCTTTCAAAGAACCAACTCTTTGTTTCATTAATTCTTTGGATTGTTCTTTTTGTTTCTATTTCATTAATTTCTGCCCTAATCTTTATTATTTCTTCCCGTCTACTACTTTTTGGTTTGCCTTGTTCTTCTTTTTCCAAGGCTTTAAGGTGAAGCATTAGGTCGCTTACTTATGACCTTTCGAATTTCTTAATATAGGCACTTAAGGCTATAAATTTACCTCTTAGAACTGCCTTCATTGTGTCCCAGAGATTTTGGTATGTTGTGTTCTCATTATCGTTTGACTCTATAAATTTTTTGATTTCCTTCTTGATTTCTTCATTGACCCATTCATCATTTAGTAGTGTATTGTTTAGTTTCCATGATTTTGTGTATGCTCTATAGCCTTTCTTGCTACTGATTTGTAGTTCAATTCCATTGTGGTCAGATAGAATGCAAGGAATTATTTCAATTTTCCTGAATTTGTTAAGATTTGCTTTGTGTCCTAATATATGATCTATTTTAGAGAATGTTCCATGTGCTGCTGAAAAGAATGTATATTCTGCAGCCTTTGGATGAAATGTCCTGTATACATCTGTTAGGTCCATTCCTTCTATGACCTCATTTAGTCCAGATGCCTCTCTGTTTATTTTTTCCCGGGATGACCTGTCAATTAATGAGAGTGGGGTGTTAAAAGTCACCCACCACCACTGTGTTTGGTGTTATTTGTGACCTTAGTTCGAATAGTGTTTGTTTGATGAATATGGGAGCCCCCATGTTAGGTGTATATATGTTTAGGATTGTAATGTCCTCCTGTTGGAGTGTGCCCTTAATCAATATAGAGTGACCTTCCTTGTCTTTCTTGACTAACATTGGACTAATGTCTACCTTGTCAGATATTAGGATAGCAACCCCTGCTTGTTTTCTAGGCCCATTTGCTTGAAACACCGTCTTCCAACCTTTCACCCTAAGATAATGTCTATCCTTTGTAGAAAGGTGAGTTTCTTGGAGCCAACAAATTGTAGGATCCTGCTTTTTAACCCAGTCTGCAAACCTATGTCTTTTCGTTGGGGCATTGAAGGCTGTTGATATTAATAGATATTATTGAAAGGTGTATATTTATGTTTGCCTTTTTTTTTTTATTGTGGTTCCGGTTCTACCTGTGCTCTCTTCTATTAACTAGTATTTGAGTATTGCTTGTTTTCTCTACGTTCCTTACATGTGTGCTTTTCCTTTTCTTCAGCATGGAGGATTCTATCAAGTATTTTCTGTAGAGCTGGTTTTATTTTCAAATACTCCTTTAACCTGCTTTTGTCATGGAATGTCCTTATTTCTCTGTCTATTTGAATGGATAACTTTGCAGGATAAAGTAACCTTCGTTGACAGTTGTTATCTTTCAGAACTTGGAATATATCACTCCAAGCCCTTCTAGCTTTAAAAGTTTGTGTTGAAAAATCTGCTGTAATCCTGATGGGCTTGCTTTTGTAGGTAACTTGATTTTTCTCTCTAACTGCTTTCAATAATTTTTCTTTGGTGTGTGTGTGTTTGGATGGAAGTTTGATTATAATATGGCGAGGAGAGGTTCTTTCCAGGTTTTGTCTGGCTGGGGTTCTAAAGGCTTCCTGTATCTGTATTGGCACCTCTTTCCCGATTTGGGGGAAATTTTCTTCTATGATTTTGTTGAAGACACCTACTATGCCTTTGGAGTGGAATTTTCCTCTTTCTACTATGCCCTGAATTCTTATATTTGATCTTTTCAGTGTCCCGAATATCTTGAAATTCCCACTCATACTTTTCTATAAGTTTGTCTTTCTCTTTGTTGGACTGTATTAGATCTGTCCCCTGGTCTTCTAGCTTAGATATATATTCTGTCCTCTCCCTCATCCATCCTACTGGTGAGATTTTCTACAGAGTTTTTTATTTCATTAACTGTGTTCTTCATTGCTAGTAATTCTGACTGGTTTTTCTTTATTATTTCTATTTCCTTATTTATGTCTTGTATTGCCTTCTTTATTTCATGAAATTGGTATCCTGCATCTTCTTTGATTCCTTTGATTTCCTCTTTGAGATCCTCTTTGACTCCTTTGATTTGTTCTCTGACTTCTTTGAACATATTTACAATCATTCTTTTGAAATCTTTCTCAGGCATTTCCTCTAACTCGTTCTCACTGGAGGTCATTTCTGATGCATTAATACTTTTAGGTGGATTTATATCATCTTGCTTTTTAGCGTTTCTTGTGTTATAATGTATATATTTTTGCATCTTGGATTAAGTTAATGCTTGGATTTTCTAGCTAGCTGGGTATTCTTAGCTGTATCAATTGATTTGATGTAATATATTTTCAGGGTAGGAGCTTAAGGTGTTAGGTGTGGCTCTTAAGACTCTCAGAGTATCTACAAAGGTGCTCCTAGGGGTTGAGCCTCCCTGCTATGGGAATATTCAAGTAGGTTGAGTAGAATAAAATACAGGTAGATTCTAAAAGTTAACTAAACACTGTACCCATTCAATCAAAAACAGCCCCAAGTATGTATGCCAGAGTAGTTATTACAACAACCAGATCCTCTATCAACATAGAGGCTAAGATTTCTGATCTGTTGAGGGATCCAAGTCAGCTTGTGACCAAGTGAGACCCTTCCCTGGTGCAATCCCAGTTACCTTGGATGATTTTGTTCTCAGTCAAGTTGCTGCCTGGGTCGTCGGGCTGCTGTTCTGATTTGTGGAGCTGGGCACTGGCTTTTCCTGCGGGGCAAACCAAGCCTGGCAACTGTGGCCCTGCAGATCAGCACCCTGGCTGGTGGAACTGCTGCTGTTAAAGCTGCCTCTGCTGGGTCTGTCAGCAGCTGAAGCTGCTGCTGCTGCGCCCAACACTGCTGCTGCTGCTGCTGTAGCTGCCACTTCTGGAGCCACTGCTGCTGCTGGGTCCACTGATGCTGCTGCCACTGAAGCTGCTGCTGCTGGGTCAGCTGCTGCTGCCACTACTGGGTCTGCTGCTGCTGGGGCTGCTGTTACCAGTCCCTGAGGCACTGATGTTGCTCCCGGACTCTGTTCCTGTTTGGGTCCTGGGACTGCTGCTCTGTTCGCTGGAGCTGGGCTCAGGCAGTGGGGGAGGGGATGGAGCCGCAGCTGCTCTGGTTCTCTCGCTGTTCCACGTGTTCTTCCACCTCGTGGTCTGCTCCTCCGTTGCTCACTGCCGCTCTCCCTTCACGTTTTTTGAGTTGCAGAGAGCGCCAGTGTGAGTGGAAGCTCCTGCACGTGGCTTTTCCTGTGGCTAGAGCCGAGCCTGGCGGCTTTCTGGTGCGCTGCCACCACCACGGTTGGCAGAGCTGCCAGGGCCGCTTTTGCCGGCCTTGCGGGCTCTGGATGCTCTGGATCTCTCCTACTTCTCCGCAGCTACTTCAATTTCCTATACACCTCACTTTTTAGTAAAAGTGTGTGTTTTGCTGAGTTTTTTTGGTCTTTTTCCCCCCCGCAGGCTGCTTTGGCGTGGTACCTACGCCACCATCTTAACCGGAAGTGCACAGCTTCCAGTTTTACATGGGTTCTTTGTGTCCAAACTCATGTTTGTATAGCAACAGTTGTATACACTGAACTATCTCCCTCTGCCCTGTTCAGTTTCTGGGGCAAGGTTTCCTGTCGCTCAGGCAAGTCATGAACTATATAGTTGAAGATGACCCTAAATTTCTTGACCCTCTTGCCTCACAAGTGAGAGCAGATGTTAGGTCATGAATACAACAGCTGTGTCATGTCCAGAAGACAGACTATTGAAGACAGTTTGCTGGTTTGCATCCTTTATCCATGAAATGCCCTTTTTAAAAAAAAAATTTTTTTTTTTAATTTTTTTTCAGTTTTTAAGGTAAGAGCTCACTCTAGGCCGGGTTGACCTGGAATTTATTCTGCAATCCCAGGCTGACCTCAAACTCAAAATGATCCTCCTACCTCAGCCTCCCAAGTGCTGGGATCACAGGTATATGCCACCATGCCCGGCTGTGTCCCACCTTTTGACAATGTAACATGATGCTGCTATCTAAAAATGTGTTGGGCTGCATGTTAGACACACTTGCATCTTTTTTTTTTTTTGTAATTTTTTATGAGAGAATTGGCATGCCAGGGCCTCCAGCCACTATAATTGAACTCCAGACGGCATGTGCCATCTTATGCACATGTGCAACCTTGCTTGCTTGCGTCACACTTTGTGCATCTGGCTTATATGGGATCTGGAAAGTTACAATGGTCCTTAGGCTTTGCAGGCAAGCGCCTTAACCATTAAGCCATCTCTCCAGCCCCACATTTGTATCTTTGACAAGCCCATAGGGAGGAGAGGTACTGTTGTGGTGAGGAGGTGTTCTTTTCATTTTCTTGGGAATCTCCATTTGCTGATTACAAAAGGAAGAAAGTGAGCCTAACCGATGTGGAAAGCCTCACAGTGCTTGACAGAACCTGTTACAGGGAGACTCCTTTCACAGGCTCACCTACTGATCTTGCAAAACACCTCTGAACTTGATATCCCTGTTATTGGAGAAGAAGCAACAAGAAGTGTACATACATTAGACACTCATCACAAGTTTCTAAGAGCAGTAAAAATGGCTTCATGGTTTAACGTATGTGTCCAGTTTGGGGCACAAGCACAACCCTAAAGCATAGTTGTGGACACTGCACATCCAAAGAAGCAGGACTGAGACTATGCTAAATATATTGCTTGTGACACTGAATTGAAATGCTCTTATTCTAGAAATTAACATAATTTCCAGATTTCATTAACATAAAGAATTCTTTTTAACATGGATAGGTAAGGGGAGAACTTGAGAAGCTATGATAAACTACCTGACGACATAAGTCTGTGAAACTTACTTATTTTGGTAGAGAATACTGATCAAAGCCAGTGTGGTGGCTCAAGCCTACAATCCTAGCACCTAAGGTAGAAGGATTTGTGTGAATCCAAGACCAATCTGGGCTGCAATGAGACCATGCCTCGTGGTGGTGGTGGAGAATACTGATACACAAGATAGAAATTATCAATAATTAAGGTATACTATTTTTAACATTCATTTATTTGCAATGAACTACAGAAAAAGACAATGACAGAGATGTGGGTGCACCAGAACAAACTCCTGATGCATGTGTCATTATGGCTTTAAGGGGGGAATAGGGAATCAAACCTGTGCCATCAGACTTTGCAAGCAAGTGTTTTTAACACCTGAGCCATCTCTTCAGTGTATTCTTTTTTTTAATTTTTTTGTTTATTTTTATTTATTTGATAGTGACAGAGAGAGAAAGAGGCAGATAGGGAGAGAAGAGAGAGAATGGGCGTGCCAGGGCCTCCAGCCATTGCAAATGAACTCCAGACGCTTGTGCCCTCTTTTGCATCTGGCTAACGTGGGACCTGGGGAATCGAGCCTCGAACCGGGATCCTTAGGCTTCACAGGCAAGCAATTAACTGCTAAGCCATCTCTCCAGCCCCTCTTCAGTGTATTCTAAAGCTACTACGATTAAAAAATTAAAGTAGAAGCCAGGCATAGTGGTGCATGCCTTTAATCCCAGCACTCAGAGGCAGAGGTAGGAGGTTCGCCATGAGTTTGAGGCCAGCCTGAGACTATATAGTGAATTCCAGGTCAGCCTGGACTAGAGCAAGACCCTGCCTCGAAAAACCACTGGTACCCCCAAAATATGACAGGCTATTGTCAAGGCTTTTGGTTGCCCACCAAAAGTAGATAAGACCCTACTGCTAAAAACTCCACATGCTGAGACTACAGGTTACTGGCAAATCAAACTGGAGCTGAGCTGGAAGCCTCCCTGTTGACTAGTTGTCAGGATGCTGGAAAGACCTATGCAGCTTCTTGGAAGACATAAGTTATCAATGGTCTTAACCAGTAGTGGACCCTATAAGCCAGACCAAATGCACCAACTGGTGTGATGGTAGAATGACTGTTACTAGGGACACCAACTGCTCTCATATTGGACCTAAGGGCCACATCAGGGGAGGAAAATTTTGCTTGGTACTGAAAACCTAATGAAAAGCCTATGACTAGAGATGTTATAAGCTATAGGGGGGAAACTATTATTGCTGTCTAGTTAAATACATATATTATGCCCAGCAAAATGCCCTCTAAATAATTATGTTTATCTGCAGAAGGATGAAAATAGATTCTTCTCTCTTGCCATGCACAAGAATTAAGTCCAAATGGATTAAAGACCTTAACATCAGACCTGACACTCTGAAACTGCTAGAGGAAAAAGTAGGGGAAACCCTTCAACATATTGGTCTTGGCAAAGACTTTCTGAATACAACCCCAATTGCTCAGGCAATAAAACCACAGATCAATCACTGGGACCTCATGAAATTACAAAGATTTTGCTCTGCAAAGGACACAGTGCAAAAAGCAAAGAGGCAACCTACAGAATGGGAAAAAATCTTCGCCAGCTATATATCTGATAGAGGATTAATATCTAGGATATACAAAGAACTCAAAAAGTTAAATAATAAGGAATCAAACAAGCCAATCAAAAAATGAGCTATGGCTGGGCGTGGTGGCGCACGCCTTTAATCCCAGCACTCGGGAGGCAGAGGTAGGAGGATCGCCAAGAGTTCGAGGCCACCCTGAGACTACATAGTGAATTCCAGGTCAGCGTGAACCAGAGTGAGACCCTACCTCGAAAAAAAAAAAAAAAAAAAAGAGCTATGGAGCTAAATAGAGCATTCTCAAAGGAAGAAATACGAATGGCATATAAGCATCTAAAAAAATGTTCCACGTCACTAGCCATCAGGGAAATGCAGATTAAAACTACATTGAGATTCCATCTCACTCCTGTCAGATTGGCCACCATCATGAACACAAATGATCATAAATGTTGGCGGGGATGTGGAAAAAGAGGAACCCTTCTACACTGCTGGTGGGAATGCAATCTGGTCCAGCCATTGTGGAAATCAGTGTGGAGGGTCCTAAAACAGCTAAAGATTGATCTACCATATGACCCAGCTATAGCACTCCTAGGCATATATCCAAAGGACTCATATCATCTCCTTAGAAATACATGCTCAACCATGTTTATTGCTGCTCAATTTATAATAGCTGGGAAATGGAACCAGCCTAAATGTCCCTCAACTGATGAGTGGATAATGAAGATGTGGCACATTTATACAATGGGAGTTCTACTCAGCAGTAAAGAAAAATGAAGTTATGAAATTTGCAGAAAAATGGATGGACCTGGAAGAGATTTTGCTAAGTGAGGTAACCCAGGCCCAGAAAGCCAAGCGCCACATGTTCTCTCTCATATGTGGATACTAGCTACAGATGACTGGGCTTCTGCGTGGGAATGAAAATACTTAGTAGCAGAGGCCAGTGAGTTAAAAGGGAGACATAAAGGGAAGAGAAAGGAAGGGAGGAGGGTACTTAATAGGTTGATATTGTATATATGTAATTACAATGATTGTAATGGGGAGGTAATATGATGGAGAATGGAATTTCAAAGGGGAAAGTGCGGGGGGTGGGGAGGGAGGGAATTACCATGGGATTTTTAAAATAAAAATGCTAATAAAAACTTAAAAAAAATAATTATGTTTATACACGTATTGTTTTATTTTATTAATTTTTTTATTTTTTATTTTTTGTTTTTTGAGGTAGGGTCTCACTGTAGCCCAGGCTGACCTGGAATTCACTGTGGAGTCTCAGGGTGGCCTCGAACTCACTGCGATCCTCCTACCTCTGCCTCCCAAATGCTGGGATTAAAGGCGTGTGCCACGACGCCCGGCTCTATACACATATTTTTTAATATTTTATTTATTTGAGAGAGAGAGGAAGAAAGAAAGAGCTAGATAGAGAATGAGTATGCCAGGGCCTCTAGCCACTGTAAACAACCAGACACGTGCACTACCTCGTGCATCTGGCTTACATGGGTACAAAGGGATCAAACCTTACACTTTGCAGGCATGGACCTTACCCACCAAGGCATCTCTCCAGCCCTGTTTCCAGTTTTACCTTTCCCATAACATCATATAGTTAGAATCATACATACATAATCTATGCAGATCAGCTTCTTTCGTTCATTTAGATGCACTTAAGATTGCTTCATGAAGCCAGGTGTGGTGCCTCATGTTTTTAATTTCAACACTGGGGAGGCTGAGGTAGAAGGGTCACAAGTTCAAAACCAGCCTGGGATAAAATGAAACACTGCCTTACAGAAAATAAAATTTGGGCCAGGCATGGTGGTGCACGCCATTAATCCCAGCACTTGGGAGGCAGAGGTGGGAGGATCGCCATGAGTTTAAGGCCACCCTGAGACTCCACAGTGAATTCCAGGTCAGCCTGAGCTAGAGTGAGACCCTACCTCGAAAAACAAAAAACAGAAAAAATAAAATTTGGGACTGGAGAGATTGCTCAGTGGTTAAGGCAGTTGCCTGTGAGGCCTAAGGATCCAGGTTCAATTCTCTAGAACCCACATAAGTCAGATGCATGAGGTGGCACATGCATCTGGAATTCATTTACAGTGGCATGCCCATTCTTTCCTATCTGCCTCTTTCTCTCACACACAAACACAAATAAAATATTAAAAATAAATTAAATTTTAATTTTAAAACATACAGAGCTGGAGAAATAGCTTAGTGGTTAAGCCACTTGCCAGCAAAGTCTAAGGACCCAGGTTCAATTACCCAGTAACCCATGTAAGCCGGATGCACAAGGTGCCACTTGATATGGAGTTCATTTGCAGTGGCTAGAGGCCCTAGCATGCCCATTCTCTCTCTTTCTGTCTCTCAAATACACACACACACACACACACACACACACACACACACACACACACACATATATTATTTTTATTTTTTTTTTTTACAAGCTATGGTCTCACTGTGGTCCAGGCTGACCTAGAATTAACTATGTAGTCTCAGGGTAGCCTAGAACTCATGGTGATCCTCCTACCTCTGCCTCCTGAGTGCTGGGATTAAAGACGTGTGCCACCACACTAGCTCAAATAAATTCAATTAAATAAAGACATTTGAGCTGGGGACATGGCTCAGTGGTTAATAGCATTTGCTTACAAAGCCTGCTATCTCTAGTTCAATTCACCAGTACCCATGTAAAGCCAGATGCACCATGTGGCACATGCATCTGGAGTTCGCTTGCAGCACCAGGAGGCCCTCGTATTCTCTTTGTCTTTCTCTGTCTCTCTCAAATAAAACAACTTTTGCTGGGTATGGTGGAGCATGCCTTTAATCCCAACACTTGGAAGGTAGAGGCAGGAGGATCATTGCGAGTTTGAGGCCAGTCTGGAACAACAGAGTGAGTTCCAGGTCAGCCTGGGATAGACTGAGACCCTACCTTGAAAAAAATTAATAAAAAATCAGGTGTGGTGGCACACGCCTTTAATCCCAGCACCCAGGAACCAGAGGTAGGAGGGTCACTGTGAGTTCGAGACCACCCAGTGACTCCATGGTTAATTCCAGGTCAGCCTGTGCTATAGTAAAACCCTACCTTGAAAAACCAATAAAGAAGAAAGAAAGAAAGAGAGAGAGAGAAAGCAAGCAAAATAGAAGGTAATTTTTATTGCTATGCTGAATACATCTATGGAAAACACCCTGTATTTCTCTAACAAAATGAGTTACCATTTAAGATTTTGAAACTAATCTCAACAGACTCTATGGTTTCCACATACCAATATGCCAATATTTGCACGTTCAAGTGACTGGCTCTCCTAGTCTATGATGCCTCTTGAATTGCAAGGCCTGCCTAGCTCGCATTTCCAATGCTAATTTGAAAATAAGAGCACACTATAAACACCTGAAGTAAGCACTAAGGCATAATCTTTTTTTATTTTTTTAAAGGTGCCTATGCAACACTTCTAGGCAGCAGCTTTTAGCTAGAGTAAAAATTCCAGCCACCTTCTGTGACTGCCACTTCTGCAGGCCATCAGCCCAAAGCATTGCCTTTCATCTCTTCTGTTCAGTAGTAGTTGACAAGTACATACCATATACCCACGAAAATAAGAACAGTCTATGAAATTTCAGAGTGTACCCTGCACAGGTCAGCAATTACACATAGGGTGGGTTCACACAGCTCAGGTACACCATGAGCAAGACAAATGTCATCACCTTCCCAACACTTCATAGTTTTATTTGCTGCTTGATGTGTGAAAGCATGGCTTCTCTTACTACTCACAATCTTACAGATTCTAAAATGGGTGTGGTAATGCACACCTTTAATCCCAGCACTTGGGGAAGCAGAGGTAGGAGGATCACTGTGAGTTCAAGGCCAGCCTGGGACTACAGAGAGAATTCCAGGTCAACCTGGGCTAGAGTGAGACCCTACCTTGAAAAAGCAAAACAAGGCCAGGTGTGGTGGCACACGCCTTTAATCCCAGCACAAGGGATGCAGAGGTAGGAGGATTGCTGAGAGTTCGAGGCCAACCTGAGACTACATAGTGAATTCCAAGTCAGCCTGAGCTACAGCAAGATCCTACCTTGGGGGAAAAAAAAAGGCAAAATAAATAAATAAAACATGCTATTTCCTATGTTTACTTCAATATACTGTTATTTATAAGACACTCAGTTTCAAGGTCCTGGTTTGTAAAGCTGAAGGAGAAATTAGAGGTAAATACTTTTTTTTTATAGACAGTTGGGGCAGCGGCCCAAGGAGAAAAAAAGAGACGCCATCCCACATGCGTTGGCAGAACTAGAATTCATGGCTATTCCAGTCTCACCTAAAATGAGTAAGAGCAATTCCGCCGTGACAGTGCCTCCTGCTTCTTCCTCAATCTGGCATAACTTGGTGGGCTGGGACCCACGCTGGATCAGTTCCTTGAGTCCAAAAACCAATCAGGTCTCTCTTTTATACACCAGAGTTTGACAACAAAAGGCTGATGTAATTACATTCTCTTGGTATCTGAACCTCCTGGTCCCTACTCTGGGAAGCTCTTTCCCCTTCCTAGTCTGTCTGGGAAGGGAAAAGATCAATTTCTCGTTTGCTTGGATCCCTGCTTGTTTGTTTCTTTTCTTTAAGCTTGAGTCCTTCACTCTTATTTCTTAGTCTTTCCTGAACCCTATGTGATTATAGGGGTGAAGAACTTACACTTCCAAGCTCCACTTCCCACATATGCATATATGCCTGTGTTTCTTTTAGATCTTTTGGCATGAGCTCTCAGGTCCTGCCTTCTACTCTCCACCTCCCTTCCCCCTTGCAGCTGAGCAAGAAATTCCCTTCTGGCCTAAATCATTCCAGCCTTTCCCTGGATAACTTTCCCAAAATAAACCTCATAGCTGGGTGTGGTGGCACACACCTTTAATCTGAGCACTCGGAAGCAGAGGTAGGAAGTTCCTGTGAGTTTAAGGCCACCCAGAGACTACATAGTGAATTCCAGGTCAGCCTGGAAGCAAAACCCTACCTTGAAAAACCAGAAGAAAGCAAAAAACAAAACACTCATAATAAATTAACAATTCATAATTTACCCTTTTCAGAGTCTGTTTTCTCAATTCTTTTTTTTGTTTGTTTGTTTGTTTTTTGAGGTAGGGTCTCACTCTGGTCCAGGCTGACCTGGAATTAACTCTGTCATCTCAGGGTGGCCTTGAACTCATGGTGATCCTCCTACCTCCGCCTCCCGAGTGCTGGGATTAAAGGCATGTGCCACCACGCCCGGCTTCTCAATTCTTTGTTACAATAGACTAGACTATAAATGTTGTGGTCCACAGGCCAGGGGATCCCTGGTCCCCAAAGTTTGGTAACAAAGCCTGCCAACTGGGTTCAATTCCCCATAAAAGATAGATGCATACTACGGGAATGGTAGAGGAACGACAGTGATCTTGGGATGACTCAGAAGGCATCATGGTGCTGAGTTTGTTACAGGAGTACTCAGCACTGCAATATCTCTATCACACCTTCCAAGGCTCAGGATCTATGGCAGAAAGAATGTAAGAGCCAAAGGAAGGGTAGGACTCCTTACAATGTGCTCCCCCCAGACAGAAAATGGCCTGGATATCCATGACCTCACAGTGCCTGATACTACCTATGCAAGACCATCACAAGAGGAGGAAAAGATGATGACATCAAAATAAAAGAGAGACTGAGATGGGGAGGGGATATGATCGAGAGTGGAGTTTCAAAGGGGAAAGTGGGGGAAAGGAGGGCACTACCATGGTATATTGTTTACAATCATGGAAGTTGTTAAAAAAAATTTTAAAAAGATAGATGTACACAGTGGCACATACATCTAGAGTTTGTTTACAAAGCAAGAGGTCCTACAGTGTGCATCCATTCTCATTCTCTCTCTGCTTGCAAATAAATAAATATTTTTTAATGTTTTATTTTTATTTATCAGAAAGAAAGAATGGGCATAACAGGGGCTCTAGCCACTGCAAATGAACTCCAGATGTATGTTCCACCTTGTGCATCTGGCTTATATGAGTCCTGAGGAATCAAACCTGGTCCTTGGGCTTTGCAGGCAAGCACCCCAAACGCTATGCCATCTCTCCAGCCCCAAATAAATATTTTTTTAAAAATAAAAATCTATCCTGATTGTATTTCACAAAAACATGATTGTTGGAGCCAGACGTGGTGGTACACGCCTTTAATCCCAGCACTCAGGAGGCAGAGGTAGGAGGATCGCTCTGAGTTCGAAGCCACCCTGAGACTACATGATGAATCCCAGGTCATCCTGGGCCAGAGTAAGACCCTACCTTGAAAAACCAAACAAACAAAAGATTGTTTGTTGTTTATTTTGCAGTGCTAGGAATCAACCTAGGACTCCATCCATGCTAAGCAAGTGCTCTACTACTGAGCTACCCTTGTTTTTTGTTTTTTGTTTTTTTGTAATTTTTTATTTATTTGAAAGAGAAAGAGGAGAGAAAGAGGCAAATAGAGAATGGATACACCAGGGCCTTCAGCCACTGCAAACGAATTCCAGATGCATGCAACACATTATGCATCTGTCTTATTGTGCATCTGGCTTATGTGGGATAGGGAATCAAATCTGGGTCATTTGGCTTTGCAGGCAAGTGCCTTAACCACTAAACCATTTCCCCAGTCCTTTTTTTTTTTATTTAATAAAAAAGGCAGGATCTCACTCTAGCCCAAGGAGGCCTTGAACTTACTATGATCACCAGCCTCCATAACGCAATGATTATAAGTACGAGCCACTGTGCCTAGTTTACCCTGCCCTTTTTAAAAAATTTTTTTTAATTTTTGCAAACAGAAAGAGAGGAGACAGACAGACGGTACAAACTCCAGATGCATGTACCACCTGCGCATCTGGCTTTACACGGGTACTGGAAAATTAAACCCAGATCATTAGGCTTTGCAGGGAAGCACCTTAACCACTGAGCTCTCTCTCTAGCCCACCCTTGCCTTTTTAAACTTTTTTTATTATGGACTGAAGAGATGGCTTAGCAGTTATGGTGTTTGCCTGCAAAGCCAAAGGACCCATGTTCAACTCCCCAGGACCCACATAAGCCAGATGCACAAGGGAGTTTTTGGAGTTCATTTGCAGTGACTGCTTCTTTCTCTGTCCTCTCTCTTTCAAATAAATTTTTAAAAAAGAAATTTTTTATTATATTTTTGTGTGTATATGGGGGGTGAGGGTAACAGTGCCTCTTGCTTCTGTAATGCAATGCCTATCTGGCTTTGCATGAGTCATTTGGCTTCATGTGACTGGGAAAATGAACCCAGCCAGGCCAGAAGACTTTGCAAGCACTATCTTCACTGCCTTGTTACCCCTGCCTTTTTTTTTTAAGGTGGGATCTCACTCTGCCCGGGCTGATAGGGAACTCGCTCTGTAACCCAGGCTGCCCTGGAACTCATTGTGATACTTGTATCTCAGTCTTCTGAGTACTAGGATTAAAGGTGTGTGCCACCATGCCTGGCATACTCTTGCTTCTTCCTCACCCTGCCTCCCAAGTAGGGTCTCACTCTATTCTACCCCAGGCAGACCTGGAAATCACTGTGGTCTCAAACTCAGACTGGCCAGGAACAAATGGTGATTTCTCCTACCTCTGCTTCCCAAGCGCTGGCATTAAAGGCATATGCCACAGTGCCAAGGTCTTGTTATGTAGCACAGGCTGGCCTTGAACTCATTAGTACAAGCTGACTTCAAACCTGTGATCCTCTGCCTCTGTCTGTCTTACAAGGACATGCTAACATGTCTAGATAGGTAGCCTTGATGATGTAGTCTCTAATATAATGCAAATTACTGGAATGGAAGAACAGGACTCAGAGTTAACAATAATATTCACACTTTATGCTCTAAAAAGAATATCTATGTCTTCAGGCTAGCCTTTTTCTCAACCCTGACAGGCTACTTGTTGAAGGCAGCATGTCTGCAGCAGCAATAACTCTGGCTTCTTCACTTACCAGATGCTTATAGCACCCTCTAGCTGCAACAATCAAAAATGTCTCCAAACATTGCTAAATACTGGAAGGGGGATGGGCAAAACTGTCCCAGTTGAGAACCATTTGTCTAGTTTTTTCCTTAGGGTTAGTAATATTAGGGTAGTACTTGAAGCACATTAAGTATTTGTTGCCTCTTTTGGTAAAGAACCTTCTCTTTTCAGATGGCAGTGACCTTGGGATGACTCAGAAGGCACCACGGTGCTGAGAAGTGACAGAAGGCACCACGGTGCTGAGAAGTGACAGAGGAGTGCTCAGCACGGTAGTATCTCTAACACACCTTCCCAGGCTCGGGGTCTATTGCAGAAGAGGTGGCAGAATGTAAGAACCAAAAGAAGGGTAGGACTCCTTACAACGTACTCATCCAGACACAAAATGGCCTGGATACCCATGATCTCACAGTGGCTAACACTGCCTACACAAGACTATCATAATAGGAGAAAAAGATTATGACACCAAAATAAAAGACAGACTAATTGAGTGGGGGAGGGGATATAATGGATAGTGGAGTTTCAAAGGGGAAAGAAGGGAGTGTTACCATGGGATATTGTTTACATCATGGAAGTTGTTGATAAAAAATTAATTATAAAACAAATTAAAAAGGGAAGAAAATATTTGTTGCCTACCTGACCTGTGTATCTAGTAATCTTGTAGACTTCTTTACCTCAGCCATTTACCTTGGAACATCTTAAAATCATGGCCCAAAATCCCAGCATTCAGGAAGTAGAGGTAGGAGGATCACCATGAATTCAAGGCCAGCCTGAGACTACATTCTGAATTCCAGGTCAGCCTGGGCCACAGAAAGAAAGACCTGCCAGGCATGGTGGTGCACACCTTTAATCCCAGCATTCGGGAGGCAGAGGTAAGAGAATCGTTGTGAGTTGGAGACCACCATGAAAACTACATAGTGAATTTTAGGTCAGCCTGGACTAGAGTGAGACCCTACCTCGAAAAAAAAGAAAAAGACCTTACCTCAAAACCCCCACGACCCCACCCAAAAGAATGGCCCAAACCAAACTCCCCATAATTGCTTTTTGAGAAAGTGTCTCACTATGTAACCCTGATTGGCCTAAAACTTACCATGTAGACAAAGCTAGCCTCAAACGTGCATCGATCCTCAGGCCTCTGCCTTCTGAGTTATGGGATTATAGGAAATCAAGTCTGAATTACTTAATCAATAATAGTAAATCATCCTTGCCAGAAACTAACAGGTTATTGTGAATCCCTCTCC
Organism: Jaculus jaculus; assembly: GCF_020740685.1. NCBI lineage: Eukaryota > Metazoa > Chordata > Mammalia > Rodentia > Dipodidae > Jaculus > Jaculus jaculus. The sequence continues at coordinate 128,341,370 of NC_059102.1, read as the reverse complement.
TCAATTTAGACATAGTCTGTCAATAGGTGTCGTTCTTTTCATTTTCTTAGTCATATTGGGAACCAAACTGAGAGCCTCCTACATAGTATGCAAGTCACAACCCCAACCCAACAACTGTTCACTTCCAGAATATGTAAAACCTGACTTTTCTGTTGGTAATTCTGCCTCAGGAATACCCTATGGAGCTGTGTGTGGTGACATACATCCTTAATCCCAGCATTTAGGAGACAGAGGTAAGAGGATCACTGTGAGCTCGAGACCAGCCTAGGAATACAGAATAAATTCTAAATCAGCCTGGGCTAGAATGAGACCTTATCTTGGGGGTGGGGGGGGAAGAGCCGGGTGTGGTGGTGCATGCCTTTAATCCCAGCACTCAGGAGGCAGACGTAGGAGGATCACTGTGAGTTTAAGGCCAATTTGGGACTACAGAGTTCCGGGTAAGCATGGGCTAAAGGGAGACTCTACCTCAGAAAAGAAAAGAAAAGAAAAAAAAAAACACTAAAAAGTTACATACATATACTCAGCCAGAGGTGTAACTCAGGGGTACAGTTCTTGTCTAGTACTGCAAGGCCCTGAGTTCAGTGCTCTGTTCCCCTGCATGTGCAAGTGTGCCACACACATACATTAAACTTCTTATTGGAATTGTTTGTTTATTTTATTTATTTATTTATTTTTTGGTTTTTCAAGGTAGAGTCTCACTCTACCCAAGCTGACCAGAAATTCACTAGGTAGTTTCAGGGTGGCCTTGAACTCATGATGATCCTCCAATCTCTGCCTCCCAAAGTGCTGGAATTAAAGGTGTGAGCCACCATGCCAGGCTCTGGAACTTTTTTTGAATATTCCATTTATTGGCTGGATGTTAAGGCTCCTATGTATAAGCATTAATATTCACACCAGGCAGGGTTTTAGAAGACACAGGAGACTGATTCTGAGGCCAAAAAGACAACAAAACGCCAGTCATTATCAGCAGGGATCTAGAAAGCCCTCTGGTAGTTTTCTACACAAAGCTGCCATGGTGCAGCTACTGCTGAACTGTGCTTCTTATTCTCCTCTGCACTAGGAAAGTCACTGGAAACTGGGGAAATAACTCAGTGGCAGTGACAGTGCTGAACACGCAAGAGCTCCTGGGTGGGAGCACAGCCTATCAGGAACAAACAAAAAAGATTCAACACAAAAGCCAAACAGAGCAGAGAATATGGAACCAGAAATGCCTCTTTTTGCAGTCTTCCAAAAAACAGATTTCAACTCTTAGATAAAAGATTGTATTGTTGTTCCCACTCCTCACACTCAGATGCCATTACATTAAGAATCTGTCACTTGGGCTGGAGAGATGGCGTGGCAGTTAAGCACTTGCCTGTGAAGCCTAAGGACCCCGGTTCAAGGCTTGATTCCCCAGTACCCACATTACCCAGATGCACAAGGGGGCACACACATCTGGAGTTCGTTTGCAGTGGCTGGAGGCCCTGGCGCACCCATTCTCTCTCTCTCTCTTTCTCTATCTGCCTCTTTCTCTATCACTCTCAAATAAATAAATAAAAATGAACAAAAAATAAAAAAAAAAAAAAGAATCTGTCACTTGAGGCTTCCATTTAAGATGGCAGCACAGGAACCATGCCAAAGCAGCCTAGGGGAGAAAAAGCCAAAAAAAAAAAAAAAAAAAAAAAAAACGGCAAAATACAGTCTTCTACTAAAAAGTGAGGTGTATAAGAAATTACCAGTGGCAGCAGAGAAGGAGAGATCCAGAGCATCCAGAGCCCACACAGGCAAGCAGAAGCGGCTCCAGGTCTGCCTGGCCACAGATGCAAGGCTCGGCTTGAGCTGCAGGAAAAGCCAGGTGAGGGAGTTTTCCACTCACACCGGAGCTCTTCACATACTCAAGAAACATGAAGGGAGAACTAGAACCACCATCCACAGGCTCCCTCCCCCACCACCAGTGCCAGCACAAGCACCAGAGACCAGGGGAAGGGAGATCATAGCACCCAGCACCAGCGACCAGAGCAGTGATCCAATGGCCCAGCCAGCCTACTTGAACCCACAGTGCACCAAAGAGGGACCCAAGCAAAAGCGCAGCATAATTGAGACCAAAATCATCCCAAAAGGTAACTGGGATTACACCACGTCAGCACCCGCCAAATAAGCCTGGTACAGAGACCTGAACCGGAAGTACTAATTGCACCTTCCATATCAGGAAAAATTATATGTTAAATCTCATGGATGGCTGGATTTGCCATTCCTAAATAACTTTTTTGGGCTTGTTATTTGTTGCTTCTTGATTTATAGTGGCTTTGTTTCCTCTTCTGTTGTACATTATTAGGAAAGGGTCTCACCTGGTCACAAGTTAACTTGGAACCCTCAACAGACCAGAAATCTTAACCTCCTAGTTGACAGGAATAAAGGTGTGGGGTACCACATATCCTAAGGGACTGTGACTTTGTTAGAGGATCTGGCTGTCATAATACCTACCCTTGCATAAATACTCAGTGAAGTTTTTCACTGAATATGTACACTGTGTAGTTAAATTTTAGAATCTGCCTGTATTTTGTCCCACTCAGCCTACTTGAATACTATCATAGCAGGCAACCCCAAAATCTAGAGTCACTTTTGTAGATACACTGTTGGTCTTGAGAGCCACACCTAGCATCTTAAGCTCCTACCCTGAAGATATATAACATCAGATTGATTGATACGTCTAATAAAACTGAAGCTAACTAGAAAATCTAAGCATTAAATTAATCCAAGATGCAAATATATATACATTATGTATAACACAGAAATACCAAAAAGCAAGACAATATAAATCCACCAAAAAGTATTAATGCATCAGAAATAACCTCCAATGAGAATGAGTTAGAGGAAATGCCTGAGAAAGATTTCAAAAGAATGATTATAAATATGCTCAAAGAAGTCAAAGAAGAAATCAAAGGAATGAAAGACGAAATCAAAGGAATCAAAGAAGACACAGGAAACCAATTTAATGAAATAGAAAGGTCAATATAAGACATAAATAAGGAATTAGAAATAATAAAGAAAAACCAGTCAGAATTACCAGCAATGAAGAACACAGTCAATAAAATTAAAAAAAAAAAACAACTCTGTAGAAAATCTCATCAGTAGAATGGATGAAGGAGAAAACAGAATATCTAAACTAGAAGATCAGGTGGCAGATCTAATACAGTCCATTAAAGAGAAAGACAAACTAATAGGAAAGTATGAATGGGAATTTCAAGATATTTGGGACACCAAAAATCAAACATAAGAATTCAGGGTATAGGAGAAGGATAAGAATTTCACTTCAATGGCATAGTAGACATTTTCAACAAAATCATAGAAGAAAACTTCCCCCAAATTGGGAAAGAGGTGCCAATGCACATACAGGAATCCTTGAGAACACTAACCAGACAAAATCTGAAAAGAACCTCTTCTTGCCATATTATAATTAAACTACCAAACATACAAACCAAAGAAAATATATGGAAAGCAGTTAGAGAAAAAAAGCAAGTTACCTACAAAGGCAAGCCCATCAGGATCACAGCAGATTACTCAACACAAACTTTAAAAGCCAGAAGGGCTTGGTGTGATATATTCCAAGTTCTGAAAGATAACAACTGTCAACCAACGTTACTTTATCCTGCAAAGCTATACGTTCAAATAGACTGAGAAATAAGGACATACCCCAACAAAAGCAGGCTACAGGGATTTTTGAAGACAAAACCAGCTCTACAGAAAATACTTGAAAGAATCCTCCATGCTGAAGAGAAAGAAAAGCACACATATAAGGAACCTGGAAAAAAACAAACCATACGCAAATACTAGTTAACATGAGAGAATAGGTAAAACCAGAAGAACTACAAAAAAAAAAAAGGCAAAAATATATACACACCTTTCATGATATCTCTTCCTATCAATGGCCTCAATGCCCCCACCAAAAGAAATAGGTTGGCAGTCTTGGGTTAAAAAGCAGGATCCTTGGGGCTGGGTGTGGTGGCGCACACCTTTAATCCCAGCACTCGGGAAGCAGAGTTAGGAGGATTGCCATGAGTTCAAGGCCACCCTGAGACTACATAGTTAATTCCAGGTCAGCCTGGGCCAGAGTGAGACCCTACCTCAAAAAACCAAAAAAAAAAAAAAAAAAAAAAAAAAAGCAGGATCCTTCAATTTGTTGCCTCCAAGAAATTTACCTTTCTACAAAGGATGTACACTATCTTAGGGTGAACAGTTAGAAAACTGTGTTTCAAGAAAATGGGCCTAGAAAATAAGCAGGGGTTGCTATCCTAGTATCTGACAAGGTAGACTTCAGTCCAACATTAGGAAAGATAAGGAAGGTCACTTTATATTGATTAAAGTACACACTCCAACAGGAGGACATTACAATCCTAAACATATATGCACCTAGCATGGGGGCTCCCAACTTCATCAAACAAATGCTATTGGAAAAAGTTGTAGTGTGGGTGACTTAAACATCCCACTCCCATCAACTGACAGGTCATCCTGGCAAAAAAAAAACAAATAGAGAGGCATTTGGATTAAATGAGGTCATAGAACAAATGGACCTAACAGATATATTCAGGACATTTCATCCAAATGCTACAGAACATACATTCTTTTCAGCAGCACATGGAACATTCTCTAAAATAGACCATATATTAGGACACAAAGCAAATCTTAACAAAAACAGGAAAACTGAAATAATCCCTTGCATTCTATCTGACCACAATGGAATCAAACTGCAAATCAATAGCAAGAAAAGCTATAGAGCATTCACAAAATCATGGAAACTAAACTAAATGATGAATGGGTCAATGAAGAAATCAAGAAGGAAATCAAAAAATTCATAGAGTCAAATGACAATGAGAACACAACATACCAAAACCTTTCCAGTCCTTAGGGGTAAATTTATAGCTTTAAGTGCCTACATTAAGAAATTAAAAAGGTCTCAAGTAAACAACCTAATGCTTCACCTTAAAGCCTTGGAAAAAGAAGAACAAGGCAAGCTGAAAATCAGTAGATGGGAAGAAATAAGAAAGATTAGGGCAGAAATTAATGAAACAGAACCCCCCCAAAAGTAAATTCAAAGAATCAATGAAACAAAGAGTTGGTTCTTTGAAAGGATAAACATGATTGATAAACCCTTAGCAAATCTGACCAAAAGAGAGGAGAGACACAAATTAATAAAAAGAGATGAAACTACACTATCACAACAGATACCACAGAAATTCAAAAATCATAGGGACATGCTATACATATACTCCATGAAGTTTGAAAATCTAAAATAAATGGATGATTTCCTTGATTTATATGACCTAACTAAATTAAATCAAGATGATATTAATCACTTAAATAGACCTAAAACAAATATGGAGATCCAAGCAGTTATCAAAAAAATCTCCTAACTGAGGGGATATGATGGAGACTGGAGTTTCAAAGGAGGAAGTGGACAGAGGAGAGAATTATCATGGAATAATGTTTACAACCATGGAAGTTGTTAATTATAAAAAAAATTAAAAATTCCCCACCAGAAATCGATGGTAAGACCCTATTACTGAAGACTCCACATACTTGGGTTGCAAGGCCACTGAGAAATCCTGCTGGAACTGAGCTGATAACTTCCTCCAGGTAGACCAGCTGACAGAAAGCTGGAAGAAGCCATTCTACATGCCATTCAATGGGAGAAAGAGATACCACTAGTGAAGATACTCAACAGTGGACACTGCAAGCCTTATAATTGGCCAGCCAGGCCAAAGGACCCAACGGGTGCAAGAGTGGCACATCTGTCATGGTGGAAACCAACTGCCCTCCAATTGGACTGGAGGCTCGCTCCAAGGAAGGGAATACATCTGATACTGAAAACTTAAAACAGGGGTAGTCATGAGCCTTAGGGGTGTAACATCTGCTGATGTCTGGATAGTGTATATACTATGCTTATCAAACTGCCCAGTAAGCACTTCTCTTAATATTCATACCCTTATATTAACACTACTCTCACTTTGGGTAGAGAATCTTCTCTTTTCAGATGGCAGTGACCTTGGGACGACTCAAAAGGTATCATGGTGCTGGAAAGAAGTGACTAGAGTACCAACTAACATCTCGATCATACCTTCCAAGGCTCAGGGTCTAATGCGGAAGAGGTGGTGGAAAGAATGTAAAAGCCAAAGGAAGGGTTGGACTCCTTACAACGTGTTCCCTCCACACATAAAATGGTCTCGATATCCATGACCTCATAGTGCCTGACACTACCTACACAAGACAATCATAACATGAGGGAAAGATCATGACATCAAAATAAAAGAGAGACTGATTGAGATGGGGAGGGGATATGACAGAGAATGGGATTTCAAAGGGGAACGTGGCGGGGGGGGGGGAGGCATTACCATGCAATACTTTTTATAATCATGGAAAATGTTAATAAAAATTGAGAAAAATAAAAATAAATTTCTCTTCCCTTTATATCTCCTTTTTAACTTACTGGCCTCACTTAGTATAATCCTTTCCAGATCCATCCATTTTCCTGCAAATTTCCTAACTTCATTTTTCTTTACTGCTGAGTAGAACTCCACTGTATAAATTGGCTTGTTTGACTTCTTATTATTTAACTTTTTGAGTTCTTTGTATATCCTAGATATTAATCCTCTATCAGATATATAGCTGGCAAAGATTTTTTCCCATTCTGTAGCTTGCCTCTTTGCTTTATTCACAGTGTCCTTTGCAGTACAAAATCTTTGTAATTTCATGAGATCCCAGTGCTTAATCTGTGGTTTTATTGCCTGAGCAATTGGGGTTTTATTCAGAAAGTCTTTGCCAAGACCAATATGTTGAAGGGTTTCCCCTAATTTTTCCTCTAGAAATTTCAGAGTTTCAGGTCTGATGTTAAGGTCTTTAGTCCATTTGGATTTAATTCTTGTGCATGGAGAGAAAGAAGAATCTATTTTCTTTTATATTATTATTATTATTATATGACAAAGGCACTTTATTTTTTTTAATTTTTAATTCTTTTTTTCTTTTCATAATTTTTATTAACATTTTCCATGATTATAAAAAATATCCCATGGTAATACCCTCCCCTCCACCTATTTTCATCCTTCTACAGATACATATCCAGTTTTCCCAGCACCATTTGCTGAAGAGGCTGTCTTTTCTCCAATGAGTATTTTGGGCATTTTTATTGAATATCAGGTAGCTGTAGCTACCTGGACTTATATCTGGGTCCTCTATTCTGTTCCATTGATCTTCATATCTGCTTTTGTGCCAGTACCATGCTGTTTTTGTTACTATGGCTCTGTAGTATAGGTTAAAATAAGGTATGGTGATACCTCACACCTTATTTTTGTTGCTCAGTATTGTTTTGGATATTCGAGGGTTTTTTGTCATTCCAAATGAATTTTTGGGTTGTTTTTTCTATTTCCGTGAAGAATGCCTTTGGAATTTTGAAAATTTTTTAAAAATCTCCCAACTAATAAAAGTCCAGGCCCAGATGGATTCACTGGTGAATTTTGCCAGACCTTCAGGGAAGAACTAACACCATTGCTTCTTAAGCTTTTCCATAAAATAGAAAAAGAAGGAATCCTGCAAAACTACTTCTACAAAGCCAGCATCACACTGATACCAAAACCAGGCAAATACAGGACAAAAAAAAAAGAAAGAAAGAAAATTACAGACCAATCTCCCTCAAGAACATAGATGCCAAAATTCTCAACAAAATATTGGCAAACAGAATACAAGAATATATCAGAAAGATCAGTCACCCTGACCAAGTAGGCTTTATCCCAGAGATGCAGGGATGGTTCAACATACATAAATAAGTCGATAAACGTAAGACATTATTTAAATGGGGAGAAGAACAAAAATCACATAATCATATCATTAGATGCCGAAAAAGCATTTGGCAAAATCCAACATCTCTTCATGATAAAAGTCTTACAGAGACTGGGAATAGAAGGAACATATCTCAACATAATAAAGGCCATATATATATATATTTTCCCCCTAGGTAAGATCTCACTCTAGCCCAGGCTGACCTGGAACTCAAGGGGATCCTCCTACCTCTGCCTCCCGAGGGCTGGGATTAAAGGTGTGCACCACCACGCCCGGCTATAAAGGCTATTTATGACAAGCCTACAGCCAACATATTACTAGCCCAGGCTGAGCTGGAATTCACTATGTAGTCTCAGGATGGTTCAAACTCACAGCAATCCTCCTACGTCTGCCTCCTGAGTACTGGGATTAAAGGAATGCACCACCATGCCTGGTTTTTTTTTAAAAAAGGGGGGGGTTCGAAATAGGGTTTCACTCTAGCTCAGGCTGACATAGAATTCTCTATATAGTCTTAGGGTGGCCTTGAACTCATGGTGATCCTCTTACCTCTGCTTCCCAAGTACTGGGATTAAAGGCATGCGCCACCACACCCAGCTATGAGTCGTGTTTTGTGTTTTTTTTTTTAAATATGTGTGTGTGTGTGTGGCAGACACAGAGAGAGAATAGGCACACCAGGGCCTCCAGCCACTGCTAAGGAACTCCAGATGCATGTGCCACCTTGTGCATCTGGCTTACGTGGGTACTAGGGAATCAAGGCTTCACAGGAAAGGGCTTAACCACTAAGCCATCTCTCCAGTCCCCATCCACTTAGGAGCTGGAGAGATGGCTCAGCAGTTGAGGTGTTTTCATGGAAAGCCTAATGACGCAGATTCAATTCCCCAGTACCCACATAAAGCCAAATGCACAAAATGATGAATGCATCTGGAGTTCATGTGTAGTAGTTAGAAGCCCTGGCATGCCCATATTCTCTGTCTCTCCCCTCTCCTCTCTCTCTTCTCTCTTCTTTCTCTTCTCCTCTCCTCTCTCTCTCTCTCTTTGGTTTTTATTGAGGTAAGGTCTTGCCTCCAAACTTTTTGGAATCCAGGTGTGGTAGTATTCTCAGCACTCAGAAGGCAGAGGTAGTAGGATCACCTTGAGTTCAAGACACTGAGACTACATAATGAATTCCAGGCCAACCTGAGCTAGAGTGAGACCATCTATGGAAAATATATAGATATAGATAGATATATTTTTAATTCATTTATTTATTTTGTGGGAGAAGAAAAAGAAAATGGGCACACCAAGGTCTCTTGCCATGGCATACAACTTTCAATTGTGTATTTCACTTTGTGCATCTGGCTTATTGCAGACACTAGGGACCTGACCCTAGCCAGCAAACATTCTAACCAAGTACTTTTTACTGCTGAGCCATATGCCCAACCCCATCTTCTTTTTGCTTTGTGTTTATGGTAGGATCTCATGTTAGCCCAGGCTGACCTGGAACTCACTGTGCCACCCCAGGCTGCTGGCCTTAAAACTCGTGGTGACTACTACCACCCCAGCCTCCCCCAGTGCTGGGACTAAAGACATGGGCACCATGCTTACCCCACTTTTTTCTTGAAGACAGGGTCTATCATTGGTCTGGAGATTGCTGATTAGACTATACTGGCAGGCCAGCAAACCCCAGGAATTCACCTGTCTCCATCAGGCATTTTCATATGCATCTGGGGATTAAACTCAGGTCCCCATATATGCACAGTAAGCATTTTAAGAAATGACCTATCTCCCCAGCCCCTTGTATGTCATTGTTAGGAAGTCTTTTTAAAAAATGCCAAGCATGGTGGTACATGCCTTTAATCCCAGAATTTGGAAGGCAAAGGAAGGAAGATCGCCATGAGTTCAAGGCCACCCTGAGACTACCTAGTGAATTCCAGGTCAGCCTGGGCTACAGTGAAACCTTACCTCAAAAAAAAAAAAAAAAAAAAAAAAAGCTGGTAAGAAACAATATCACGCATGACAGTACACACCTGTAATCCCAGCACTTCGGAGTCTGAAACAGGAGGATTGCCTTGAGTTTGAGGCCAGTCTGGGCTACATAAGGAGTATCAGACCAGCTAGAGCTACACAGAAAAACCCTGTCTCAAAAAATGTGTGGTGGGGGGGAGGACGACTCAGTGATTAAAGGCACTTGCTTGCAAAGCCTCAGGCCCAGAGTTCAGTTCCCCATCTACTTAAAGGCAGATGCAAAGCAGCTCATGCATCTGTGATCCCAATGCACCTACAATGGGAGGCAGAGCTAGTCTGACATTCTTTGCACTCTGGAAGTTCCTTTGCAATGGCAAGAGACCTGACTCAAAAAAGGTAAAGTATAGGCACCTCCTCTGACCTTCACACACATTCCCTAGCACAGATGCCCATAAACACACTCATACACAATCAATAAATAAATAAATAAATAAATAAATAAATATTTTTAAGTGTGGGGAGGACTAAAGAGATGACTCAGCAGTTAAAGGCTCTTGCTTGCAAAGCCTGCTAGCTTGGTTTCATTCCCCAGTACCCACATAAAACCAGATGCAAAAAGTGGTACATGCAGAACTGGAGAGAGGGTCCAGCAGTTAAGGCACTTGCCTGCAAAACCTGGGGCTGGAGAGCTGGCTTAGCAGTTAAGTACTTGCCTGTGACGCCTATGGACCCCGGTTCAAGGCTCGATTCCCCAGGACCCACGTTAGCCAGATGCACAAGGGGGCACACACGTCTGGAGTTCGTTTGCAGTGGCTGGAGGCCCTGGCTCGCCCATTCTCTCTCTATATATATATACCTGCCCCTCTCTCTGTTACTTTCAAATAAATAAATAAAAATAAACAACAACAACAACAACAAAAACCTGACTCCCTGGGTTCAATTCCCCAGTACCCATGTAAACCCAGATGCACAGAGTGGCACATGCATCTGGAGTTCATTTGCAATGGCTAGAGGCCCTGATGTGCCCATTCTCTCTGTCTCTCCTCTCTCTCTCTGCCTGCACAACAATTCTTTAAAAATGTATTTTTTTAAAGTGGTGCACAGCCAGGTATGGTGACACACACCTTTAATCCCAGCACTTGGGAGGAAGAAGTGGGAGGATTGCTGAGAGTTGAAGGATACTCTGAGACGACATAGTAAATTCCAGGTCAGCCTGGGCTAGAGCGAGACCCACCTCAAAAAATAAAAAGTGACGCATGCATCTGGAGTTTGTTTAGGGCAGCAAGAGGCCCATCCACACATATACACAGACACATGTACAAATGAACTTTTTTGGTTTTTGAGGTAGGGTCTCACTCTAGCCCAAGCTGACCTGGAATTCACCATGTCGTCTCAGAGTGCCCTCAAACTCTTGGAGATCCTCCTACCTCTGCCTCCCAAGTGCTGGGATTAAAGGCATGTGCCACTATACCTGGCTGGCAAAAAAAAAAAAAAAAAAAAAAAAATTAATAAATGAGGGGGGGTATAATCTCCACATTACAGAACCTCACCTCCCCAAAACTCTTTAAGTATAAGGTAGTATTTGAAAAAGCTGAGAATCTAATTCAGTGGTAGAGTGACTGCCTAGCAAGCACAAAATGCTGGACTGGATCCTCAGCACTGCAAAAAAAAAAACAAGTAAAATTTAAAAAGTAAGTAAAACCTCTTAAGATTAAGTATTCAGTAAATGTGCAGACCAGGTATGAAATCTGTACCTTCTACGGCATTCTCTGAAATCTTACAGATAAGAGTCCCTGAGCCCTTTATGAAAGTTATACTGTGTCTAATCACTTTTAGGAATTTCACTCTCATCCCTTCAAAACAGGCTCTAGCAATTTCCCCATTTCCTACTCAGCTACAGAGCAACTGGAAACACACCTACAAACAAAAATGTAGTTTTTGATCTAGTACCTCTAAATTTGTCTCTTCTTTTCCAAAAGAAAATCTTGTCCATTATGTTCATTAAGTGCTCCCAATTTCTTTTCTTCCAATGGTACAATCGTTTATTTTGGCTTTAAAAATTTCAAAAAGGGTACTCCTAGAATACTTTCTTGGCCTGCTTATTTTTAGTTTGTACTTCATGCCAAGAAACAGAAACAAATTTAAACAGCTTTAAATATACTAGATGGCTCAGCATAGTGGTTCATGCCTTTAATTCCACCACTTGAGACTGAAGCAGGAAGATTACAGTTGCAACTACTTCAAGGACAGCCTGGGCTACATAATGAGGTCCAGGCCAGAGTGGGTTACAGGGCAAGATCCTTTCTAGACAGACAGACGATAAAGATACACAGACAGACGGACAGACAAATATACTAGCAACTAGCAGCACAAGTAAATTTATTGATTAATTTATTTTTGATTTCTCAAGATATGGTCTTACGCTAGCCCAGGCTGACCTGGAATTCACTCTGTATTCTCAGGGTGGCCTCGAACTCATGGTGATCCTCCTACCTCTGTCTCCTGAGTGCTGGGATTAAAGGCGTGCTACCACACCCGGCCAAGTAAATTTATTTTGATAAAAGACATTTCCAGACAGAAAAGAAGCCTAAGGGCTGGAGAAGTGGTTTAGCAGTTAAGGTGCTTGCCTATAAATCCTAAGGATCCAAGTTCAACTCTCCAGGTCCCACATAAGCCAGGCACATACACACAAGGAGGCACACATGATTGCAATGGCTGGAGACCCCTAGCAGCCCAATTCATTCCACCACCTTCCACCCCCCCACACACACACACATAAGAAAGGAAAAAAAAGCCTCAAATTTTAGAGAAGTGTTCAAAATTCTTTTCTCAGTGGTTAACCAAAAGACTGGTGGTGTGTGTGTGGTGGGGCAGAGGGGGGCAGTCCTATTAAAAAAGAAATAAAGAAGCTATGGATGTAGTAGTGTTAGTAGAGTGCTTGTCAGGAATGCATGAGACCCTGGGCTAAATTCCCAGGAGCACCATAAGACCAGGCATACTAGTAGCACTCCTGTAACCCCAGCACTCTGGAGGTAGAAGCAGGAGGATCAGAAGTTCAAAGTCATCCTCAGTCTACATAATGAGATTGGGCAGGGGAGGTGTTTGTTTTGGGTTTTTTTCCAAGGTAGGGTCTCATTATAGCCCAGGCTGACCTGGAACTCACACTGTAGCCCAGACTGGCCTTGAACTCACAGCAATACTCCTATCTCCACCTCCCAAGTGCTGTGATTAAAGGCATGCACCACCATGGCAGGCTAAAAAAAAATTTTTTTTAAAGGGGCTGGACAGATGGCTTAGTGGTAAAGTGCTTGCCTGTGAAGCCTAAAGCCCATAGTTCGAGGCTCAATTCCCTGGGACGCATGTAAGCCAGATGCATAAAGTGGTGCATGCATCTGGAGTAAGTTTGCAGTGGTGAAAGGCCCTGGCATGCCCATTCTCTCTCTCTTTCTCTCTGTCACTCTCAAATAAAAATTAACAAAAATAAACTTTAAAAAAAAGCAGCACCAGGACTGGAGAGATGGCTTAGTAGTTAAGGCATTTGCCTGCGAAACCAAAGGACCCAGGTTTGATTCCCCAGGACCCAGGTGTACAAGGGACACATGCATTTGGAGTTCGTTTGCAGTGGCTGGAGGCCCTGGTGTACCCATTCTCTCGTGGTCTGTCTCCCTTCTCTTTCTCTCCCTTTGCTTACGAACTAATTAATTAATTTTTTTTTTTAAAGCAGCACTAAGCAGACATACAAAGCAAATGACTGACTCAGGCAAAATTGAACAACCCTATCATGTGACACAGAATTAACATGTACGTACAATTCCGTTACATTCAAAAACAGCACATGATGGGCTGGAGAGATGGCTTAGCGGTTAAGCACTTGCCTGTGAAGCCTAAGGACCCTGGTTCGAGGCTCGATTCCCCAGGACCCACGTAAGCCAGATGCATAAGGGGCATATGCATCTGGAATTCGTTTGCAGTGGCTGGAGGCCCTGGCATGCCCATTCTCTCTCTCTCCCCCTCTGCCTCTTTCCCTCTCTGTCTGCCGCTCTCAAATATATAAATAAAAATTAAAAAAAAAAAAAAACAGCACATGAGGCCTTAAGAACATCTGGCTAAAAACCAACTTCTGGTATACAAAAGGAGATAGGAAAACAGAGTAAACACTTCCCTAAAAGAAATAACTCACTGACAAAAATAATTTTTTTTCTTGAAAGATAAACTGTTTTATTTATTTATTTATTTACTGGGTTTTTTCAAGGTAGGGTCTCACTCTGGCCCAAGCTGACCTGGAATTCACTATGTAGTCTCAGGGTGGCCTCGAACTTATGATAATCCTCCTACCTCTGCCTCTTGAGTGCTGGGATTAAAGGCATGTGCCACCACGCCTGGCAATAAACTGTTTTAAGCCTATAGTTTAAAGTATAAAAAGAAACCATCAAGAGTTTACCCATCTGCCACACAGCAAATAAGTTAACAGAACAGAACAGACCACTGGATGAACACTTCTGGGGACCTAACCACCAGTTTTATAAAAATAAAAATAGGGGCTGGAGAGACAGCTTAGTGGTTAAGGCACTTGTCTGCAAAGCTAAAAGACCCAGGTTCAATTTTCCATATAAGCCAGATGCATAAGGTGGAATATGCATCTGGAGTTCATATGCAGTGGCCAGAGGTCCTGCCACACCCATCTTCCCCTACCTCCATCACCACCAATATTTCACTCTCTCTCTCTCAAAATATAATAAATGTCTTTTAAAGAAACTTTTTATACTTAATATTTATTTATTTGCAAAGAGCGGGGGGAGAATGAATATGGGTGTGCCAGGGCCTCTAGCCGCTACAAACAAACTCCAGATGCATGTACCATTTTGTGTAGCTGACTTTACGTGGGTACTGAGGAATAAGGAAACCCAGGTCATTAAGCTTTGAGGTAAGTGCCTTAACCACTGAATCATTTCTCCAGGTCCTTTTAAAAATATTTTTATTTATTTGAAAGCAGAGAGAGAAAAAGAATGAGAATGGGTGTGCCCAGACTTCTTGCCACTGCAAACGAACTGCAGATGCATGTGCAACTTTGTGCATCTGGCTGTCCGTGTGTACTAGAGAACTGAACTCAGGCCAGCAGGCTTTGCAATCAAGCTCCTTTAACCGCAAGCCTTTTCTCCAGCCCAAAAATCATAAACACTTTAAGAAAGGCAGACGGAGCCGGGCATGGTAGCACATACCTTTAATCCCAGCAATCCGGAGGCAAAGGCAAGAGAATCGCTTGAGTTCGAAGCCACCCTGAGACTACATAGTGAATTCCAGGTCAGGCTGGGCTAGAGTGACATCCTACCTCGGAAAAAAAAAAAAAAAAAAAAAAGAATGCAGACCAAAGGCAAAGGTTTATTTTCTTTATGTTCTTTTTTTTTTTGTTTTTAAAGTCACTCTTACTTGGACTTGGTAGCAACGGGGGGAAATCGCCTTTTTTAGAAAATGCTATCTTGAGTTATGGGGGAATGGCTAATGGCCGGAAAAACATTTGTACTTAGTGACAACCCGTTTTGTTCATTTAAAGCAGCTCAACAATATGCTTCAATTGTTGAGAGAAAAGCAACCCTCAAAAGCAACTCCAGAGTTTGGTAAGGAAAGAGGCGACTTGACACTTTCTCTTCCATCACTGCCACACTGATCCCGCCCACCGCCTTCCCGGGTCTCAGGCACCTAAACACCGAGCTGCACCTCCTGTCAGGTGCCTCCCGTCACCCCCGGGAGGAGGAGCCCATCCCGAGAGCAGTGCCCGCCGACGCCTGGGTGGGCTTCGTCTCCGAAGGCCGGGCTGCTGAGGGCTTCGAGTCCTGGAAGGCCAGCAGGGGCGACCCGGGCACCGAGGCCGCGACAACCCCCTCGGCATCCCCTCTAGGAAACTCGGGGAGCATTTAAGGAAGTCGGGTCTCCCAAGTCCTCCGCGTCTCGCCACATCGACCCCGGTGGCCCAGCACCGCGCAGCGCCCTCCAGCGCGCAGGCACCGGTTACCGGGCTGGGGTCCAGCCGAAAGAGAAGGCGGGCCGGCGGCTGCCGCACAGCCGGAAGGACTCCCCGCCCGCTAACAGGACTCCCCCCGGCCCCGCTCACCTTCAGGTCGTTCTCGGGAAGGTACTTGCACAGCCGCGCTATCTCCACATACTTGTCCAGATCCAGCGGCGCCATTTTAGAAATAACAAACCGCAGCAGCGGCGGCGACAGCAGCGGAGGCGGTAGTAGCGGCGATAGTAGCGGAGGAAGCGGCTGAGGCCGGAGCCGGAACTCTGGCTACGTCACATCCGGGCGTCTGCGCAGCGACGTCGAAGCCTAACCCTCTTCTCTCCGCCGCTTCGACACGCACCGCGCCCCCTCCAGCTGAACCCCGGGGCCGTCGGTCTCCAAGACACGTCCAACCACTCGGTGGCTGATACCTGCTGGGACCCGTAACTGTCTGCGGAGAGGGAATGCTGGGATTGGTAGTTTCAGGCGCGGCCAAATTCACCTCGCGGGCAACCGACGGAAGACTGCGAAGTGGGTAACTAGGCACCGCCTGGTTTCTCGTTCCGACCTTGTTAAGCACTCTCCCAACATCTTCAGAGAAGGTAGGAAAACACTGCATCTAGCAACCTTTCCAAAGCCTTGCGAAGACCGGGCATACACCTGTGGTACAGACGTCAGGTTCCCAGTCCCAGAAAACAAATGTTAAAGCGTTTCTTACACTAAATTCTATACAAATACTGGATCTCTCTCTCTCTCTCTCTCTCTCTCTCTCTCTCTCTCTTTTCCTTTCTTTCTCTCTCTCTCGCGTTTTATTCTAATAAGATTGAAAAATGCAAGCCTTGAACATATTAACTTTCCCCAAATCTCAAAGAGATAAAACCAAGATTGGAAAATAGGATCCTGGCCTTAATCATACTTCCGTTTAAGTTGCATGAGAACAAACTTTTGTGTATCTCGTTGCCAAGAATAGTCTCTGGCACTTAGTATAGCCTTCATACTGGTTTGTTAGCTGTTTATTAAGCAGTAACTATGCTGAAGAGATGGATCAGTAGTTAAAGGCGCATACATTTTCGCTAAGCTTATGAACCCTGGTTCAGTTCCTCAGTACCACCCTAAAGCAAGATGCACGAAGTGGTGCATACATCTAGAATCTGTTTGCAGTGGCCCTGCTGCACCTTCTTCTCCACCCGCCCCCCAAAATGTAAAAACAAAATAGTGGGCTGGAGAAATGGCTTAGCAGTTTAAGACGCTTGCCTGCAGGCACCTAAACACCAAGCTGCACCTCCTGTCAGGTGCCTCCCGTCACCCCCGGGAGGAGGAGCCCATCCCGAGAGCAGTGCCCGCAGGTTCATTGTGGACCCAGGTTCAATGGCCCAGTACCCATATAAACCAGATGCACAAGGTGGCACATGAATCTGGAGTTCGTTTGCAGTGGCTAGAGGCCCTGGTGTGCCCATTCTCTCTCTCTCTCTCTCTCTCTCTCTCTCTCTCTCTCTCTCTCTCTATCTATCTCTCAAATAAATAAATAAATATTTTTTTTTAAAGTTTAGGGAAACCAGGTATGGTGTCACATGCCTTTAATCCCAGCACTCAGAAGGCAGAGGTAGGAGGATTGCCATGAGTTCAAAGCCACCCTGGGACTACATAATTAGGGAGATGGCATAGAGGTAAGACACTTGCCTGCAAAGCCTAAGGACCTAGGTTTGGTTCCCCAATAACCACATAAGCTAGATGCACTTGGTGGCACATGCATCTGGAGTTCATTTGCAGTGGCTAGAGGCCCTAGTGTGCCCATTCTCTCTATATATCTGCCTCTTTCTCTCCCTCTTTCTCAAAGTAATAATGAAATGTTTCTTTAAAAAAAAAGTTTAGGAGCTAGATGAGGTGGCACATGCCTTTAGTCCCAGCACTCAGGAGGCAGAGGTAGGAGGATTGACATGAGTTTGAGGCCAACCTGAGGAAAAAAAAAAAGGCTGGAGAAATGGCTTAGGAATTAAGGTGCTTTCCTGCAAAGCTTAAGGACCCATGTTTGACTCTCCAGGTCCCACGTAAACCAGACACTAGACATACAAAGTGACACAAGCATGCAAGCTTGTACATGTGTACAAGATGGCATGTACATCTGGAGTTTGATTGTGGTGGCATGAGGCCCTGGCACACCACCAATTCTCTTTCTGTCTGTCTCTGTCTCTCTCTCTCTCTCACACACACACACACACATACACCATATATATATGGTTTTTAAAAAAATAGTAAGCAACAACTATGAATGAGGTATAATGATAGACATTTGGAATATTCATTGAATTCAGTAGTTAAAAACCTCTGTCCACATCCAGTGTGGTGGTGCACACCTTTAATCCCAGCATTCCGGAGGCAGAGGTAGGAAGATCTTTGTGAGTTCAAGGCCAGCCTGGGACTACAAAGTGAATTCCAGATCTAAAAGTTTGCTAAAACATGATGCTAACAAGCATTCATCTCTTCACACATTCAACACATATGTTTATATAGTCCCTGTGACATGAATAAGTTGGTATGATCCCTATCCTAATGGGGTTTAAAGTTTTATAGGAGAGACAAGCAGTAAACATAGCAAATATAGAAGAATGTTCAGGCAGGGTTTTACTATATAGCCCAGGGTGGCATATAACTTGCCATCTTCCTGCTTCATCCTCTTCAATACTGAGTTTATTTGCATGGGTGGCATGTGCCACCATGCCCAGCTTGAAACAAGCAAATATTTAATTATAAAATGTGACTAGTAGTCAAAGAGGGAAAAGAAGTTTTCATAAGAAAAATGGAAGTAGAGACGCTGAGATATAGCTCCTTTGGTAGAGTACATGCCCAATATATAGGAACCCTAGATTGAATCCCCAGCACCACATAAAATAGGTATGGTTGCACAGACCTGTAATACTGGCACTTAGGCAGTGGAGGCAGGAACAATCAGAAGTTCAAATTCATCCTTGGCCACATTAATGAGTTTAAAACCAGTCTTAAGAGGATTCTTAATAGGTTCATATTGTATATATGTAATTACAATGATTGTAATGGGGAGGTAAGATGATGGAGAATGGAATTTCAAATGGGAAAGTGTGGGGGTGGGGAGGGAGGGAATTACCATGGGATATATTTTATAATCATGGAAAATGTTAATAAAAATTTAAAAAAAACAGTCTTGAATACATGAGATTCTGTGAGAGAATTAAAGAAAAATAGAAGTCGTCATCTACTTAATGCTGGCAAGAGTTACAGGAGGCATGCAGACTAATGCAGATGGCTGGGCTTATATCCAGGCTGTACAGCTTACTGTGGTACTTTGGGCAAAAGTTATTTATCCTTTCTGTGCTCCAATTTTCTTGGCTCCGACATGGTGATATTAATGGTTCTTCATAGGTTTATGTGGGGCTTAATATTATCAATATATGAAAATGACTTTAGTCAATATCTATCACAAAGTAAAGGTTATAAAAGTACTAGTCCTGGATATTGGGTGATCAGGAAAGACCTTTCTGAAGAGATAACATTTAAAACTATTTTATTTAAAAAATAAAAAGATTGGGCTGGAGAGATGGCTTAGCGGTTAAGCGCTTGCCTGTGAAGCCTAAGGACCCCAGTTCAAGGCTCGGTTCCCCAGGTCCCACATTAGCCAGATGCACAAGGGGGCGCACGCATCTGGAGTTCGTTTGCAGAGGCTGGAAGCCCTGGCGCGCCCATTCTCTCTCTCTCTCCCTCTACCTGTCTTTCTCTCTGTGTCTGTCGCTCTCAAATACAATAAATAAAAAATTTTAAAAAATAAAATAAAATAAAAAGATTGGCTGGAGGGATGGCTTATCAGTTAAGGTGTTTGCCTGCAAAGCCAAAGGACCTACGTTCAATTCCCCAGGTCCCACATTAGCCAGATGCACAAGAGGGACATGTGTCTAGAGTTCATTTGTAGTGGCTAGAGGCCCTGGCACACCCATTCATATACCCCCTCCCTTTTTCCCTGTCAAATAAAAAAAATAAAATATTTTTAAAAAGATAAAAAGAGGACTGGGGCAAGGCATGGTGGCATACATCTTCAATCCCAGCACTTGGGAGGCAGAGGTAAGAGGATCACCATGCGTTTTGAGGCCACCATGAGACTACAGAATGAGATCCAGGTCAGCCTGAGGTAGAGTGACAACATTACCTCGAAAAACCCCTCCCCTCCAAAACAATAGAGGGCTGGAGAAATGGCTCAGCAGTTATAGGTGCTTGCTTACAAGGCCTAAGATCTGGGTTCGATTCTCCATTGCCCACATAAAGTCAGATGCACAGAGTGACACATGCATCTAGATTTTGTTTGCAGTGACAGGAGGTGTTGGCACACCTATTCTCTCTCTCTCTCCCCCTCTACCTCCCTCTCTCACTTTCTCTCTGTAATAATAATAAAATATTTTTAAACCAGGCTTGGTAGTGCACGTCTTTAATCCCAGACTCAGGAGGCAGAAGTAGGAGGATTGCTGTGAGTTCAAGGCCACTCTGAGACTACATAGTGAATTCCAGGTCAGCCTAAGCTAAAGTGAGACCCTACCTCAGAAAAACCAAAAATAGATAAATAAATAAAATATCTTTAATATGAAAGGAGGACTGGAGAGATGACTTAACTGTTGAGGCGCTTGCCTGCAAAGCCTAAGGACCCAGGCTTGACTTCCCAGAACCTACACAATCCAGGCACACAAGTTGACACACACACACAAAGCCACACATGCATACAAGGTGGCACATGCATCTAGAGTTTGATGGCAGTAGTTGGAAGCCCTGGCATGCCAATTCTCTCCCTCTTTCTCCTCTCATTTAAAAAAAAAAAAAAGGAAAGAGAAAGAGAAAGGAACAATATACTCCGTGAGGAAAAGATGCTATTATAATTTGTTTTTGTTTTTTCATTATGATCCTAGCTCAGGCTGACTTGGAATTCACTATGTAGTCTCACAGTAGCCTTGAACTAACAGCAGTCCTCCTACCTCTGCCTCCCGAGTGCTAGGATTAAAGGCATGGGCCACCATGCCCAGCTGCTTGCTTGGTTTTTGCTTGTTTATTTGTTTGTTTACAAACATTTTTGGAATGCTGGTAATTCATTTTTTATTTCTGTAATTAGGTGTAAATGCTACTCAAGATACATTGTCAGTAAGTCAGGCATGATGGTTCAAAAAATATTCTCAGAAATAGCAAGGGCTGGGGAGATGGCTCAGCCATTAAAAGAGCTTAATTGCAATTCCCAGGTTCTAATCCCCAGCACCCACATAAAGCCAAATGTAAAGTGGCACGTATGTGGAAGGAAGAAGGGAGGGAAGGAAGGATGGAAGAGACAAGGAAGGGAGGGAAAGACAAGAAATAAGGAGGTGAACATCAGTGGGGTTTCTTGTTTGTTTGTTTGTTTTTAATTTCAGGCAGGATCTTATTCTAGTCCAGGCCAACTTGAAGCTCACTCTGTAACACAGGCTGGCTTCACTGCAATCTCCTTACCTCAGCCTCCCAAGTGCTGAGATTAAAGGGGAAAACCACGTGACCATCCCATGAATGCTCCCTCTAAATTATAAAATGTTTAAAGGGAATTGAAGGTGCTGAGATAGTGCTTAGTTGATAAAATGTTTATCTTGCAAATATAAGAATTTGAGTTCAGGGGCTAGAGAGATGGATCAGCAGTTAAGGCACTTGAATGCAAAGCCTAAGAACCCAGGTTTGATTCTCCAGCACCCTCATAAAGCCAGATACACAAGGTGGTACATTTGTCTGGAGTTCATCTGGAGGATTGCTGTGAGTTTGAGGCTAGTGTGGGACAACCGAGTGAGCTTCCAGCCCTGCTCCAGCTTGATTTCTCAGTGACCTGAAGTTCAAGTATGTGGAGTCTTCAACAATAAGGTTTTACCCTGTAGTTTTGGTGGCAACCTAGAGCCTTGGCAATAATAGCCTGTAATGTTTTGGGAGCATGAGGGCACCTTCAACAACTCATTGGAAGATATCCCACCCCTGGAAATGAAGATTTTTCTAGTAACTATCTGTGGCTTCAAAGCACAACAAAAGTATTTGTGTGTGTGTGTGTGTGTGTGTGTGTGTGTGTGTGTGTGTGTGCAGGGTTCCCTTCGTTGCTACATACAAATACCAGATTCTAGCACCCCTTTGTAAAAAAAAATTATTTTATTTATTTTTTTATTTTTATTTTTATTTTTTTGGTTTTTCAAGGTAGGGTCTTACTCCAGCCCAGGCTGACCTGGAATTCACTATGGAGTCTCAGGGTGGCCTCGAACTCACAGCAATCCTACCTCTGGCTCCCGAGTGCTGGGATTAAAGGTGTGCGCCACCACGCCTGGCTTATTTTTATTCTTTAGTTAGTTATTTGAAAGAGAGAAGGTGGGAGAAAGAGGCAAAGAGAGAGAGAATGGGCACATTAGGGCCTCTAGCAACTGCAGATGAACTCCAGCTGCATGCGCCACCTTATGTCTCTGGCTTACATGGGTCCTGGGGAGTTGAACCTGGGTCCTTTGGCTTTGTAGGTAAGCACCTTAACCACTAAGCCATCTCTCCAGCCCACTAGCACTCCTTTTTATATCTGGATTTACATGGGTGCTGGGTAATTGAACCAGGGCCAGCAGGCTTTGCAAGCAAGTATCTTTAAGTACTGAGCCATTTCCCCAGCTTGAACCTGGATTTGATATTTTAATTTTTATTTTATTCTTATTTATTTATTTATTTGACAGAGAAAGAGGGAGAGAGAGAATGGGCGTACCAGGACTTCCTGCCACTGCAAATAAACTCCAGACACATGCGCCCTTCTGTGCCTCTAGCTAAGGTGGGTCCTGGGGAATTGAACCTGGGTCCTTTGGCTTTGCAGGCAAACACCTTAACGGCTAAGCCATCCCTCCAGCCCTGAATTCAGATTTTTAAGAATATTTCATTTATTTATTTACTTGAAGAGAAAGAGGCAGATAGAAAAATTGAGAATAGACACACCAGGGCCTCCAGCCACTGCAAATGAACTCCAGATGCATGAGCCACCTTGTGCATCTGGCTTTATGTAAGTACTGTGGAATTGAACCCAGGGCCTTAGGCTTTGCAGACCAGCATCTTAACTGCTGAGCCATCTCTCCAGCCCTTGAAGCCAGATTTATCTGACCTTTTCCCACTAATCTACCTCTGCTGTTTTCAAGTTCCTACGATAGTAACTGCTTCAGAATGGAGTACTCAGTACACATAGGTGAGCCCCCTCTATTTTAGGAGAGTCACAGGGAACCTATGGTTAGGAATTAGGTCAGAGGTAATGAACTTGACTAGAGAGGGAAGTTTTGTGATAGAGGGCCAGTTCTGTGCCAGTTAGCCATTGGGTCTTGGGTCTTCATAATATGCACCATGCCAGCCTCGACAGAAATCAACACAAATGCCAGGCTCCAGACACTGCACACTGAGCCCCAAAGAATAGTAACAGGAACAGACACTCCTCAGTGAACTTTTTTTTAAATTTTTTTGTTTTATGTTTATTTATTTATTTGAAAATGACAGACAGAGAGAATGGCCATGCCAGGACCTCCAGCCACTGCAAACAAACTCCAGACTCATGTGCCCCTTTGTGCATCTGGCTAACGTGGGTCCTGGGGAATCGAGCCTCGAACCGGGGTCCTTAGGCTTCACAGGCAAGCGCTTAACCGCTAAGCCATCTCTCCAGCCCTCTCTGTCACTCTTAAATAAACAAACAAACAAAAAAAGTTCACTGAGGGGCTGGAGAGATGGCTTAGCGGTTAAGCATTTGCCTGTGAAGCCTAAGGACCCCGGTTCGAGGCTCGGTTCCCCAGGTCCCACGTTAGCCAGATGCACAAGGGGGCGCACACGTCTGGAGTTCGTTCGCAGAGGCTGGAAGCCCTGGCGCGCCCATTCTCTCTCTCTCTCCCTCTATCTGTCTTTCTCTCTGTGTCTGTCGCTCTCAAATAAATAAAAATTTTTAAAAAAAGAGTGACAGAGAGAGAAAGAAGCAGAGAGAGAGAGAATGGGCACACCAGGGCTTCCAGCCATTGCAAATGAACTCCAAACGTGTGTGGCCCCTTGTGCGTCTGGCTAACATGGGTCCTGGGAGATTGAGCCTTGAACCGGGGTTCTTAGGCTTCACAGGCAAGTGCTTAACCGCTAAACCATCTCTCCAGCCCCTTCAATGAACTTTTTATTTTTTTTATTTATTTATTTAATTTTTTTTTTTTTGGTTCTTCAAGGTAGGGTCTCACTCTAGCCCAGGCTGACCTGGAATTCACTATGGTGTCTCAGAGTGGCCTCGAATTCACGGCAATCCTCCTACCTCTGCCTCCCAAGTGCTGGGATTAAAGGCGTGTGCCACCACACCTGGCTTTCAATGAACTTTTTATTGCTTGTTCCCTTACAATCAGACCTAATTATTTGTCTTTTTTTTTTTTTTTTTTTTTTTTTTCTCCCTAGAGGACAAGGATGTGTGGTCTAGAGCCTGCTGTAACCACATGTGGCAATTATGGAATGAGCCAGTTTAAATATCAGTTTGGGTCTGGAGGAATGAGTCAGCAGTTAAAGGTACTTGTTTCTGGTCCCAGGATCAATTTCCCAGCTACCCATGTGAGACCAGACAAGCATTTGTTTACAGTGACAAGAGACCCTGGATTGCCCATATACACACATGTGCAAATAAATAATAAATAGGGCTGGGGACATAACTCATCAGTTAAAGACAAATGTTTATAAAGCCTAACTAATGCCCAGTACCCACTTAAAGCCACATGTACAAACTGGCAGAAGCATCTGTAGTTTGCTTGCTGTGGCAAAAGGCCCCAGTGTACCCAATCTCTGTGTCTGTCCGTTTCTGTCCTTGCAAATAAAAATAAACACTTGCCAGGCATTTAATCCCAGCACTCGGAGGCAGAGGTAGGAGGATCACCATGAGTTCGAGGCCACCCTGAGACTACGTAGTGAATTTCAGGTCAGCCTGGACTAGAATGAGACCCTACCTAGAAAAACCAAAAGGAAATATTAATAATAATAATAAATAAACATTTATGTTACCAAATTGGAGTGGCATATGGTGAGCAATGCCTGTAATCCCACCATGTAGGTAGTGAAGGCAGGAGAATCAGGAGTTCAAGGGCTACATAGTGAACTCCAGGACAGCTTGGACTACATAAGACCCCTATCCTAAAAAGAGAGAGAGAAAGGAAGGGTCAGAGGGAGGAAGGAAGGAAAAGGGAGACGGGTGTGATGGGGCACACCTTTAGTCTCAGAACTTGGGAGGCAGAGGTAGGAGGATAGGACAAGAGACACTACCTTGGAAAAACTGGGGTAGGAGGGGAGAAAGAAAAATGGTGAGGAGATGGCTCAGTTGTTAAAGATGCTTGCTTCCAAAGTCTGCTGGCTGGGGTTCAGTTCCCCGGTACCCATGTAAAGCTAGATGCAAAAAACGAGCACATAGACCTTTGCATAGCCATGCACACACACACACAAACAAATATACAAATATTGTTTTTTCGAGGCAGGGTCAGCCCAAACTGACCTGGAATTCACTATGTAGTCTCAGGTGGCTTCAAACTCATAGCGATCCTCCAGCCTCCTCTACCTTCCTAGTGCTGGGAGTAATGGCATGCGCCACCAAGTCCAGCATATATATATAGATATAGAGATAGAGATAGAGATATATAGATATAGATATAGATATATAGATATAGATTGAGAATAAATAGGATCAAAATATATTATACATGTACGAAATTGTCACACACAAAAAAAACACCCAAACTGGCCATTATTCATAAATTCTCTTAAAAGCTCTTTCTGCATAAGTGAACTAGTTCAGGTGCCCAAGGAATCTGGGTGACCCTAGGGAACTTTGTTTCCAGGCAGCCAGCACTTCTTTCCTCTGACAGGAAGGGATGCTGCTGCGCAAGAGCATGAAGCTGGCAGGTGGCTTTAGCCTGCGGGACAGAAGGACCTGGGAGGCGCTGGGCAGTTGGCCCTAATGCACTTCCGGAATGGGGGAGGGGAGGGCGAGTACCTAAACCCCGCCCTGACGTGGGCGGAGTCATGGCTCAGGACTGGCCAGTGCCACAGCAGGTAGTGCGGTGCTGGGGTTGGGCGGCTGCTGGGCCCTGGGTGTGATTGTGATCTGGGAGAGAGCCTGCTGGTCCTCTGTCGGAGAAGGCCAGAGCTGGGTGGAAAGGGCTGCCTGCGCCCATGGACTCTGACCAGGCAACACTGGCTGGAAGCAACCAGCCATTTCTTCCCTCCCCTCTCCCCCGACCTTGGCTCCTGTCCCCTTGAGCTGCATGCAGAAATGGGGGTGGGGTTAGTAATGGGATGGCTGTGAGAGATTCCCAACTATTGAATCCCACCCCAAATAGTTCTAGGCTCCGGACACTGCTATCATTAATCTAGGTTGTAAGTGGGGTTGACTCTTTCATCTCTCCATCCTTTCATTCCTTCATCTCACTTCTAGTCTGTGCAGCTCCATTGGTTGGCTCTCGGAATGAATCTGAAGGCCCCCAGCACTATAGGATTCTAAAAGCTACTTTAGAGAGGTAAAAAGTTTTTACAAGCTAGGGTCCCACTTTAGCCCTGGCTGACCTAGAACTCACTCTGTAGCCCAGGGTGGCCTCAAACTCAAGGCGATCCTCCTACCTCAGCCTCTGAAGTTGCTGTAAATACAGGCATGAGCCACCATGCTGGGCTAGAGATGTTTTTTTGGTTGTTGGTGTTATAGTTCTGTGGCAATTTTGTTTTGTTTTGTTTTAGTCAGGGTCTCACTATGTAGCCTACACTAGTCATGCTGTCTCTGCCTCTTTGAGTGCCAGGATTACAGGCCTATACTATCATGCCTGGCTAGACAACAGACACAGATTATTACATTTAGAGAGCTTGGGATGTAAATCAGTTGGTAAAGTGATTTCTTAGCACTGCATTAAACATAGAGGGGGCAGGGAGTCCACACCTACAATCCTACATAAAATGGAAACAGGAGAGTCATAAATTCAAGATCATCCTAAACTAAGTTCGAGGCTTCTGGACTATATTGAAAAGATGTCACAAACTGGGCATGATGGTGCACACCTTTAATCCCAGCACTTGAGAGGCAAAGGTAGGATTGACGTGAGTTTGAGGCCATGCTGCTGAGACTACATAGTGAATTCCAAGTCACCCTGGGCTAGAGCAAGACCTTAACTTGAAAAAAAAAAAAAAAGATTATATATATATACATACATAGATATATATTTTCCAAATTATCAAATCCTGAAATAGTGTGACCTGAGGCTGAGGGAAGTTGCTTGAGAAAGTAGACTAGGAAAGCAAAAAAAGACTTAAGGAAAGGACATTTGAAATGGGTTCTGAAGATTAAGAGTTTTCAAGCTTACAGGAAGGAAATAAAGGGGTAGGCAATGATTACCACTGGACAGATACTAATTTTGTTAAAATCCCAAGTAGTAAGGCAGTACAGGTTACATGTTATTTCATATTAGGCCTAGAGAGATGGCTCAGTGGTTAAAGGTACTTGCTTGCAAAACCTGACAACTTGGGTTTGATTTCCTAGTATCACAACACCTGTCTCTAAATTTTGATATGTGCCCCTATCTCATGAGAATCATACAGAGATGGAAAACATGAGCAAAGAGATTTCTGTAGCTGTGTTCTGTTAAGAGTTGGGGGTGAGGGGCTGGAGAGATGGCTTAGCAGTTAAGGTGTTTGCCTGCAAATCCAAAGGATTCGGTTTGACTCTCCAGGACTCATGTAAGCACAAGGAGGTACATGCATCTGGAGTTAGTCTGCAGTGGCTAGAGGCCCTGGCATACCCATATTCATTCTCTCTCTCTCTCTCTCTCTCTCTCTCTCTCTCCCTCTTTCTCAAATAAATAAATAAAATATATTAAAAGGGGGCTGGGAAAATAGCTTAGTGGTTAAGACATTTGCCTGCAAAGTCTAAGGACCCAGATAAGCCAGATGCACAAGGGGGCACATGCTTCTGGAGTTAATTTGCAATGTCTGGAGGCCCTGTAATGCCCATTCACTCTTTCTGTCTGCCTCTTGCTCTGTATCTCTCAACTAAATAAATAAATAAAATATTAAAATATATATTTAAAAAAGAATTGGGGGTGATCTGGACATGGTGGCACTTGCCTTTAACTCAGCACTTGGGAGGCAGAGATAGGAGGATCACCATGAGTTCAAGGCCACCCTGAGACTATATAGCAAATTCTAGGTCAGCCTGGGCTAAAGTGAGAACCCTACCTTGAAAAACCAGAACAAAACAACAAAAAAAATTGGGGGTAAAGCTCAGATGAAAATGCTCACCTAGGATGCAGAAAGCCCTTGGTATGACCCCCAGCACTGGGAACAAAATAAAAGGAGGCTGGGGCTGAAGAGATGGCTTAGCAGTTAAGGCACTTGCCTACAATGCCAAAGGACCCGGGTTTGAATCTCCAGGACTCATATAAGCCAGATGCACAAGGGGGTGCATGCATCTGGAGTTCTTTTGCAGTGGCAGGAGGCCCTGGCATGCCCATTTCTCTCTCTCTCCCTCCCTCTTCCTCTCTCAAATAAATAAGTAAAAATAGAGCTGGAGAGATGGTTTAGCGGTTAAAGTGCTTGCCTGCAAAGCCTAAGGACCTAGGTTCAATTCCTCAGGACCCACATAAGCTAGATACACAAGGTGGCCCATGCATCTGGAGTTTGTTTGCTGAGGCTGGAGGCCCTGGAGCATACATACTCTCCTTTTCCCTCTCTCTGCCTCTTTCTGTCTCTTTCTCTCAAATAAATAAATAAAAATAAAATATTAAAAAAATGAATAAGGGCTGAAGAGATGGCTTAGGCACTTATCTGCAAAACCTAAAGATCCAGGTCCCATGTAAGCCAGATGCACAAGGGGGCACATGCATCTGGAGTTCTTTTGCAGTGGCTAGAGGCCCTGGCATGCTCATTTTCTCTCTCTCTCTCTCTCTCTCATAAATAAAAATAAATATTAAAACTAAATAAATAAGCCAGGTGTGGTGGCACAGGCCTTTAATCCCAGCATTTGGGAGGCAAAGGTAGGAGGATCGCCAAGAGTTCAAGGCCAGCCCGAGACTACATAGTGAATTTCAGGTCAGTCACCCTGAGTGCGAGTGAAACCCTACCTCAAAAAACCAAAAAATAATAATAATAATAAATAAATAAATAAAAAACACTTTTAAAAAAAGGAAGCTGAGTATGGTTTCCGTAATCTCAGTACCTAGAAAGCTAAGACAGAAGGACTGCCAAGAGTTTGAAGCCAGTCTGGGCTACATGCAGTCCTATTTCAAAAAGCCGAAAAGATGCAGGCATGATGGCACATGCCTTTAATCCAAGTACTTGGGAGGCTGAGGCTATGACTTCAAGTTCAGCCTGGACTACAGGGTGAGTTTTGGATCAGCCTGGGCTAGAGTAAGACCTTGCCTCACAAAAATGAAAACATGCCAGGTGTGATGGCTTTTTTTTTTTTTTAACCCAGCATTTGGGAGGCAGAAATGGGAGGATTGCTGTGAGTTCAAGGCCAGCCTGAGACTACATGGTGAATTCCAGGTCAACCTGGGCCAGAGCAAGACCCTACCTAGAAAAACCAATAATAAGAAAGAAAGAAAAGAAAGAAAGAAAGTTGGTCTGTGGTGGCACATGCCTTTAGTGTCAGCACATGGGAGGCAGAGGTAAAGTGATCTCTGTAGTTTGAGGTTAGCTCAGCACTTGGGAGGCAGAGATAGGGTGATTGCTGTAGTTTGAGGCTAGCCAGGAACTAGAACTACAGAGTGATTTCTAGGTCAGCTTGGGTTGGAGTGAGGCCCTACCTGGGGGGGAGACGGGGGCGAGCAGAATATCTGGCCATAGAAATTTGTACTGGGCAGGGTGTGGTGACACACACCTTTAATCCCAGCACTTGGGAGGCAGAGGTAGGAAAAATAACGTGAATTCAAGGCCACCTAGCGAATTCCACCCTGGGCTAGAGTGAAACCCTACCTTGAAAAACCAATAAATAATTAAATAAATAAATGTTATACTGGGGAGATTGCTCAGTGGTTAAAGGCATTTGCTTACAAAGCTGCTGGCTCACATTTGATTCCCCAGTACCCTGGTAAAGCCAGACACACAAAGTGGTGCATGTATCTGGAGTTTGTTTGCAGAGGCAAGAGGCCCTGCTTCACCCTTTCTTTCTTTTTTTAAAAATTCTTTATTTGAGACACAAAGAGAGGGAGAGAATGGGCATGCCAGGGCCTCTAGCCACTGCAAACGAACTTCAGATGCATGTGCCACGTTGTGCATCTGAATTACATGGGACCTGGAGAATCTAACCTGTGTCCTTAGGCTACTCCGGCAAGAGCCTTAACCACTAAGCCATGTCTCCAGCTCTTCACCCTTTTTCTCTCTCTTTCCTTGCAGATGAATAAATAAAAATGTTTGGGACTAGAGGAATTGCTTAGTGGTTAAGGCATTTGCCTGCAAAGCCAAAGGACCCAGGTTTAATTCCCCAGTACCCACGTTACCCAGAGGCACAAGGAGCCGCATGCGTCTGGAGTTTGTTTGCAGTGGCTAGAGGCCTTGGTGCACCCATTCTCTCTCTCTCTCCCCCCCTCTTTCTCTGTCAAATAAATAAATAAATAAAAATAATATATATATTTAAATGTTTGCAAACATATTGGTACATTCAAGGGGAAAGGTTTTTAGTCCAGCCCAAGGTAACCTAGAAATCACTCTGAAGTTCCTGGCTAGCCTCAAACTATAGCAGTCACCCTACCTCTGCCTCCCAAGTACATATTAACCAAGTACTCTACCAATGGGATGCATCCACAGTCCAAATGGAAAAGGTTTGAGAAAGAAGGGAGTAGATTTATTATGTGTTTTAGGGAGAAGATAATTATAAATGTGTAAACACTGTCTCTTTCTTATGCATAGGACACCATGAAGCAGCTGCCAGTCTTGGAACCTGGAGTCAAGCCCAGGAAAGCAACATGGTCTGTAAAGAAGGATTCACACATACAATTACAAAACAAGGATTTTTGTTTCATTTTTAAGTAGTTTACTAACATATTTGATCATCAATGAGAAAGGGTAGAGATGAAAATGTTGTTTCTGATAATTAGACTCATAATGTCTGAGAAAGTCTTCAGAGGAAAGATAGGAGAGCAATAATTATCATAGAACAGATGGTAATTTTATTAAAATCCATTTTCCAGGAAGAGTAAAGCACTGGCCATCTGGCATCCTCAAGTCTAACACTGTTTTCCCAACTGAGTTGTGACTCATTCTTAAGAGTTTAAGAAACTGGGTCTGGAGGGATGGCTTAGCAGTTAAGGCACTTGCCTGCAAAACCAAAGGACCCAGGTTTGATTCCCCAGGACCCTCATGAGCCAGATGCACAAGGAGTGCATGTATCTGGAATTTGTTTTCAGTAGCTGGAGGCCCTGGTGCACCCATTCTCTCTCTGTCTCTCTCTCTCTCTCTCACCCTATTTCTCTCTCCCTCTCAAATAAATAAAAATAAAAGATAAAAAAAAGATTTTAGGAAACTGAATATGGATTATACTGGCTTCAGTATTTCTTGCCTATTTGTTCAACCAACCCTGTACTCAATAACTCACACTAGGCAGGTGCTGGTGGTCTAAAAGTAAATAGTGTCCTTCAGGTGGTGCTACAGATAAAGTGATCAAGTGTGATCAGCACTGAGGGGCCCAAAGGAAGTTGCAGAGAGGTGGCATTGTTTTCACAGGACCTAGAGGAGAGCTACCTTGCACCCATCTTGCTCTAGACCCAGCACACATAAATTCGTGTCATTCCCTAGAATAAAGCCCTGTAGAGGGCTGGGGGTATAACTCTGGGCTATAGTACTTGCCTAGCTTGTGTTATACTGTGGGTTTAATCCCCACTATTGGAAAACAAAACAATCTTTTTGAACTGGCCCACTGGGCTCTGCATAATCTATTTCTGCCTATTTTTCCTATTTCATATATCCTTTTCCTTTTATTATTCTTTTTTATTTTTTAAATATTTCTATTTATTTGAGAGCAACCTAGAGAGAATGGGTGTGCCAGGGCCTCCAGCACTGTAAACGAATTCCAGATGTGTGCACCCCCTTGTGCATCTGGCTAACTTTTTTTTTTTTTTCAGTAAGCATCTCACTTTAGCCCAGATTGACCTGGAACTCACTTTGTAGGCCCAGACTAGTCTCAAATTCATGGCTAGCCACTTACCTCAGCCTCCCAATTGCTAGGTTTATAGGCATCAGCCATTACACACAGTTTAATTTCAAAAATACTTACTAATCTTTTAAATTTTTACTTATTTAATTATTTATTTATTGGTTTTTCAAGGTAGGGTCTCACTCTAGCCCAAGCTGACCTGGAATTCACTATGTAGTCTCACAGTGGTCCTTTTTTTTTGTATTTACTTAATTTATTTATTTGAAAGAGGAAGGGGAGAGAGAGCAAGCTTGAGAGTGAGAGAGAGCATGCCTTTAGCTGCTGCAAACAAAGATGTATGCACCATGACATGCATCTGGCTTACATGGGTCCTGGGGAATCAAAACCTGGGTCCTTTGGCTTTGCAGACAAATGTCTTAACCGCTAAATCATCCTCCTAGCTCTCAGGGTGGTCTTGAACTCACAGCAGTCTTCCTACCTCTGCCTCCCTACCTCTGCCACCAAGCCTGGTTTCTTCTTCTTCTTTTTTTCAAAATTTTATTATTCTAATCAGCCAGGCATGGCAATGCACACCTTTAATACCAGCACTCAGGAGGCAGAGGTAGGAGGATCACTGTGAGTTCAAGGCCAGCCAGAGAGTACATAGTAAATTCCAGGTCACTCTGGGCTAGAGCGAGTCCCTACCTCAAAAAAAAAAAAAAAAAAAAAAAAATCTAATCAACTTAGGTTACTTAGTCACATGACTAAACCTTCAGGTTTATTTTTAAAAATATTTTATTTTTATTTATTTAAAAGAGAAAGAGGGAGAGATAGAGAATGGGCACACCAGGGCCACCAGCCGATGCAAATGAACTCCAGATGCATGTGCCCCTTTGTTCATCTGGCTAGCGTGGGTACTGGGGAATTTAACCTGAGTTCTTTGGCTTTGCAGGCAAAGGCCTTAACCGCTAAGCCATCTCTCCAGCCCTATGTTTTCTTTTTTCTTTTGGTTTTTCGAGGTAGGGTTTCGCTGTA
The DNA here is from genome assembly GCF_020740685.1 of Jaculus jaculus. Taxonomy (NCBI): domain Eukaryota; kingdom Metazoa; phylum Chordata; class Mammalia; order Rodentia; family Dipodidae; genus Jaculus; species Jaculus jaculus. The sequence continues at coordinate 128,308,449 of NC_059102.1, read as the reverse complement.
GTCCAGGCTGACCTGGAATTCCCTATGTAATCTCAGGGTGGCCTTGAACTCATGGCAATCCTACCTCTGCCTCCCAAGTGCTGGAATTAAAGGTGTGTACCACCACACCCAGCTTTTTAAATTTTTGTTTATTTATTTATTTTGGTTTTTCAAGATAGGGTTTCACTCTAGCCCAGGCTGACCTGTAATTCACTATGTAATCTCAGGGTGGCCTTGAACTCTCGGCTCCTCCTACTTCTGCCTCCCAAGTGCTGGGATTAAAGGCATGTGCCACGCTTCTGGCCCAGCCAGATATTTTTAAAGTATTCTTTATTTATTTATGACAGAAAAAAAAAGAGAAAGAAACACAGAGAGAATATGGGCATGTTAGGGCCTCCAGCCACTGAAAACAAACTCTAGACACGTGTACCACTTTGTGCATCTAGCTGTGTGTGTGTACTGGGAAATTTAACCTGAGCTATCAGGCTTTGCAAACAAGTACCTATAACAGCTGAGCCATCTCTCCATCTCCAGAAAGGTTCTTAGTGGATTTTATCCAGGGTTTATGGGGTTTAATCCATAAATTCTGGTGTATTTCTTCACAGGGAGACATCATCAGCTATTAGCAAGAGCCTTGGCACTGTAGGTATCCCTGTGATACACTAGACACCATTTATTAAGCCTCTCCCTGCACTGGTCCCTGTCTGAATCTTTACAGCCTCATTTGGAGGTGGATTACTTTCTCATTGACGGCTGGTACTGAATACTTGAACAGAAGCAACATAAAGAAGGAAGGGTTTATTTGGCTTACACTTTGAGGTTACAGTCTATCATGACAGGGAAGGCATGGATAGCAGCAGCAGCTTGAGACTGCTGGTCATATTCCTTCCACAGGGAGGAAACAGAGAACAGTGAATGCTGCTGCTTAGCTAGCTCTCTCCTTGTATCCATTCTGGGACCCCAGTGTTTGGAATGCCACCTGTAGTTAGGTTGGATCCTCCCACATCAATTAATTTAATCTAGCTAGGGGTAGTGGCTCACAGCTTTAATCCTAGCACTCAGGATGCAGAGGTAAAAGGATCTCTGTGAGTTCAAGGCTAGCCTGGTAGTACATACTAAATTCCAGATCACCCTGGGTTAGAGAAAGATTCTACCTCAAAAAAAAAAAAAAAAAAAACTAAGGGCTGGAGAGATGACTTAGTGGTTAAGCGCTTGCCTGTGAAGGCTAAGGACCCCGGTTCGAGGCTCGATTCCCCAGGACCCACGTTAGCCAGATGCACAAGGGGGCGCACGCGTCTGGCGTTCGTTTGCGGTGGCTGGAAGCCCTGGCGTGCCCATTCTCTCTCTCTCTCTCTCTCTCTCTCTCTCTCTCTCTCTCTCTCCTCTTCCTCCTCTTTGTCACTCTCAAATAAATAAATAAAAATAAACAAAAAAATTAAAAAAAAAAAACAACTAAGCCGGGCCTGGTGGTGCATGCCTTTAATCCCAGCACTCGGGAGGCAGAGGTAGGAGGATCGCCATGAGTTCGAGGCCACCCTGAGACTACAGAGTTAATTCCAGGTCAGCCTGGACCAGAGTGAGACCCTACCTCGAAAAACAAAACAACAACAACAAAAAAACTTAAGAGTCAATTAACTTAATATAGAAAATCCTTCAAACATAAGCCCTGTGATTTTGTTTCTATGGTGATCCTAAATCCTGTCAAGTTGACAATTTATGTTATTTATTTTTAAATATTTGTTTATGAGAGAGAGAAAGCGGCAGACACAGAGAATGAGTGCACCTCCAGCCACTGCAAATAAACTCCAAACACATGCACCACCTTATGCATCTGACTTATGTGGGTACTGGGGAATCAAACCTGGGTCCTTAGGCTTTGAAGGCAAGTGCCTTAACCACTAAACCATCTCTCTAGCCCCAAAGCTGACAATTTAGATTAACTATCACAGGTAAGAACTAACACTATCCTTGTCTACAAGTGAGGAAACTACAGTTCAGTAAGGTTAAGTGACTTTCCAAAGACACACATCTAGAATGTACCTGAGCTGAGACCTGAAGCAGGTCTGACAGAAGTTACAAAACTGAGCTGGGTGTGGTGGCGTATGCCTTTGATCCCAGCACTCGGTGGGAAGAGGTAGGAGGATTTCAGAAAGTTCAAGACCACCCGGAGACTACATAGTGAATTCCAGGTCAGCCTTAGCTAGAATGAGACCCCACCTTGAAAAACCGAAAGAAAAAAAGAAAAGAAAAAGAAGTTACAACCCTGATAATAACCACTGTGCTGTGTGCCAAGAGATCATGGAACATCTGGGTGTCATTTTCCATAATGTGGACATTATAAGCCCAGACATTTCCCACCCCCATTAGATTACTGTGAGATTAAAGTCATGACAAAACGGAAAAGTCAGGTTGGAGAAGTGGCTTATGGTTAAGGCACTTGCCTGTAAAGCCAAAGGACCCAGGTTCAATTTCCCCAGGACCCATGTAAGCCAGGTGCTCAAGGTGGCGCATGTGTTTGGAGGCCCTGGCATACCCATTCTCCCTTTGTCTCTCTGTCTCTTTCTCTTTCTCTCTCTCAACTAAATAAATAAAAATTTAATAAGAAACTGAAAAGCCAAAGACTTAGAATAAGGAAGATACTGTTGTTAATCAGGAAAGTGTTGCTTTGCTTGATACAATGTTAAATGTGGGTGTGCATAATAGGCCTTATTTTTTGAGTGGGAAAAATACTACTTTTTATTCTCTTTGCTCAGGCCTTCTAAATTCATCCTCCTTTGGCAGGTACACCTTGACTCCCCCTGGAGACAGTCCCTGTCCTCGAGTTGGCCACAGCTGCCTGTATTTACCCCCAGTTGGTGATGCCAAGACAGGGAAGGTCTTCATTGTTGGAGGAGCAAATCCAAACCAAAGCTTCTCAGATGTACACACTATGGATCTGGGTAAGAATATCGGCTATAGGACACAGCTGCCTTTGGGCTGCCAGCTGTAGGCAGAGCATTTCTAAGAACACTAGGTCAGACCAAACAGCAAGGTTTTCCTCTCAAAGAAAGAACATCACCAACTGATCCCTAAGGTTTCAGTGGACCTCTAGCACACACCCACCCACCTGATCAGTAAAGCACTTCCTTGTTCTAGGGAAAGAACCTGAATGAAGCTCCAGCCATCCAGCTGTTCATTCAACAACTATTCCTATGGCTCCTACCTCTCCTTTAAAAAGGAAAAAATATGCCGGGTGTGGTGGTGCACGCCTTTAATCCCAGCATTCAGGAGGCAGAGGGAGGAGAATCACCCAGAGTTAGAGACCACCCTGAAACTACATAGTTAATTTCAGGTCAGCCTGGAGTAGATTGAGACCCTACCTCAAAAAAACAAAAAAAGAAAAAATATGTTGTGTATGTATATATTTACTTATGAGACAGAGCGTGTGTGTTTTGGAGGGGCATGTCACGGCTTCTCACCTCTGTAAATGAACTCCAAATATATGCATCACATTGTGCATGTGACTTTATATGGGTACTAGGGAATCAAACTCAAGCCTGCAGGCTTTGCGATCAAGCACATTTAATTGCTGAGCCATTGCCACACACCCCCTACCTCTCCTTTTATCCATAAAGCTAATCATCACTCCTAAGCTGTTACGAGTTCATGAGTGCAATGGCCATGTTATGTCTGGAGGACAACATTCCACAGCACTCCTCCCCAGCCTCTAGTTCTTGCATTCTTTCTGCCCCTTCTGTAATGTTCCCTGAAGCTTGGAGAGGGTGATATACATGTCCCACTTAGACTGAGCATTTAACAGTGACTTCTCAGTTCACTTGGCAGTTGTCATGAGCTACCAAGATATTTGTGAAGTTCCTGTATTAGTTGCTTGCTTACTAAAAAAAAAAAAAAAAAAAAAAAAAAAAAACTAGTAGGTTAGATATATTCTGTTTTAGTCAGAGTTTGTTTGCATTGCCTAGAAGCCCTGGCATGCCTATTCTCTCCCTCCCTGTCCCTCCCCCTCCACCCTGTCTCTTTTTGTGTACAAATAAATAAATAAATAAAAATATCTAATGCTGGGCATGGTGTTACACACCTTTTATCCCAGCACTTGGGAGGCAGAGGTAGGAAGGTTGCTGAGTTTGAGGCCATCTTGAGACTATATAGTGAATTCCAGGTCAGCCTGAGCTAGAGTGAGACCCTACCTCGGAAAACATGTGTGTGTGTGTGTGTGTGTTTAAAAAATATTAAATATTTAATTTAAAAAATTTTTTTTTAATTATTTATTTATTTGACAGAGAAAGAGTAAGAGAATGGGCGCACCAGGGCCTCCAGCCACTGCAAATTAACTCCAGATACATGTACCCCCTTGTACATCTGGCTAACATGGGCCCTGGGGAATCAAACCTGGGCCCTTTGGCTTGCAGGCAACTCCTTAACCACTAAGCCATCTCTCCAGCCCTAAAATTAAAATATAGATAGATAGATAGGTAGGTAGGTAGGTAGGTAGGTAGGTAGATAGGTAGGTAGATAGATAGATAGATAGATAGATAGATAGATAGATAGATAGATAGATAGATATGCATCTGAGAGTGGGAGAGAAAGAGAGGAACAGGCAGAGAGAGAAAATGAACATGCCTGGACTTCCAGCCACTGCAAACAAATTCCTTGGGTATGCACCACCTTGTAAATCTGGCTTCCATGGGTCCTGAAGAATCAAACCTAGGTTCTTGGGCTTAACAGCCAAGTGCCTTAACCGCTAAGCCATTTCTTCAGCTCAATAAAAATATTTTTAAGTGGAGCATGGTGGCACATACCTTTAATCCCAGTACTTGGGAAACTGAGATAAGAGGATCACCGTGAGTCCAAGGCCACCCTGAGACTACATAGTGAATTTCAGTTCAGCTTGGGCTAGAGTGAGACCCTATCTTGAAGAAACAAACAAATAAAAACAAAATAGAGAGAGAGAGAGAAATAAGCTCAGGCTCATGAGTAAAAACTGGATCCAAGTGGCCCATTTGGATGAAGTGTTTGCCTCCAGCCCTATGAGCTAAGGCTAGAAAGACACAGTGCCATACACACGTTGCCTGAGCTATGCCTGTGTGCTTAGTACAGAAGCATGGGGTAGTCTCCATAAAGGAAGTTCATGCACAAATCCCACAGCCCCACAGTGTCTTCTTGGAGGTTGTGCATGTTCCCTTTAAGTGACTGTCATTTTTTTTTCAATTATTTTTTCAATTTTATCTATTTATTTGCAAGCAGAGAACGAGATGAGAGAAGAGAGACACACAGAGAATGGGCACGCCAGGATCTCTAGCCACTGCAAACAAACTCCAGATGCATGTGCCCCTTGTGCATCTGGCTTACATGGATCCTGGGGAATCAAACCTGAGTCCTGTGGCTTCTCAGGCAAATGCCTTAACTGTTAAGCCCCTAAGTGACTGTCATTTTATGCATTGGGTTCTCTGTCATCACACCGTCTCCAAGTTTATTGACCAAGGTCAACAGTTGGCAGTCCCTGGCTAAGGACAATGTTTTCTAGGTACACACGAATGGAATTCAGCCTCATGGGAGGGTCTCCTGCCCCGGTATGAGCATGCCAGTTTCATTCCCTCCTGTACACCTCACAGCATCTGGGTATTTGGAGGTGCCGACCAGTCTGGAAATCGAAATTGTCTACAGGTTCTGAATCCTGGTAAGTAGGCAGAGGTTATTATGTTCTTTTGTCATACACATATAAATGAAAGTATATTACAGTACCTTCGAATTGCTCTAATTAATCTACTTTGCTTTGCTGCCCTCATGGAAAATAGGAATTTAGGATTGGAGAAGGCTCGGCAGCTAAAGGCATTTGTTTACAAAGCCTGACGGCCCCAGTTCGATTCCCCAGTACTCACGTAAAGCCAGATGCACAAAATGGCACATGCATATGGTATATGTTTTCAGTGGCTGGAGACTCTGGCATGCTCTCTCTCACACACACGTATTCTCTGTCTCTTTTTTATTCTCTGCTTGCAAATGAATAAAAATAAAATAAATGTTAAAAAGGGACTGATGGTATTTTGAGATCCTGCAACTAAGATACAATGGTCATTTATTTTCCTAATAAAGTTACTGCTCTTAAAGAAAAAAAAAAAGGCTGATGGGATGGCTTAGCAGGTAAGACATTTATCTGCAAAGCCAAAGGACCCTGGTTTGATTCCCCAGGACCCACATTAGCCAGATGCCAGTGGCAGTGGCTGAAGGTCCTGGTGTGCCCATTCTCTCTCTCTCTTTCTCTCTCTCTCTCTCTCTCTCTCTCTCTCTCACCCCTCTTTCTCTGTCAAATAAATAAATAAATAAAAATAAAATATTATCTTCTAGGCACAAAATGGCCTGGATACCCATGACCTCACAGTGCCTGGCACTGCCTACACAAGACCATCATAATAGGAGGAAAAGATCATGACATCAAAATAAAAGACTGATTGAGAGGGGGAGGGGATATGATGGAGAATGGGGTTTCAAAGGGGAAAGTGAGGGAGGAAGGGCATTACCATGGAATATTGTTTATAATCATAGAAATTGTTAATAAAAATAAATTTAAAAATATTAAATGAAAAGCCAGGCATGGTGGTGCATACCTTTAATCCTAGCACTCGGGAGGCAGAGGTAGGAGGATTGCTGTGAGTTAGAGGCCACCCTGAGACTCCATAGTGAATTCAAGGTCAGCCTGGGCTAGAGTGAGACCCTACCTCAAAAAAAATAAAAATTAAATAAAGAAAATAGGAATTTAGATTTTTTTTGAAAATTAGTTTTATGTGGTGCTGAGAATCAAACCTAGAACCTTTGCATACTAGCTAAATACTCTACTGCTGGGCTGTTTATCAATTTTTTTGTTTATTTATTTATTTATTTGAGAGTGACCAACAGACACAGATGAAAAGAGACAGATAGGTAGAGAGAGAATGGGCACACCAGGGCCTCCAGCCACTGCAAATGAACTCCAGATGTATGAGCCACCTTGTGCATCTGGCTTAAGTGGGTCCTGGGGAATCAAGTCTCAAACAGAGGTCCTTAGGCTTCACAGGCAAGTGCTTAACTGCTAAACCATCTCTCCAGCTCCAATTTTTTAAATAGAAAGCTGGAAGGAACTTTAGAAAACATTTATGCCAAGTAGGCAACTTGTGTCCACAGAGGGGAAACTGGTGGGCAGGGGTTAAAAAGGGTCTCACAAAAAAAGGAACCCTTCTGCACTGCTGGTGGGAATGCAATCTGGTCCAGCCACTGTGGAAAACAGTGTGGAGGTTCCTAAAGCAGCTAGAGATTGATCTACCATATGACCCAGCTATAGCACTCCTGGGCATATATCCAAAGGACTCATCTCATTTCCTTAGAAGTACATGCTCAACCATGTTTATTGCTGCTCAATTTATAATAGCTGGGAAATGGAACCAGCCTAGATGTCCCTCAACAGATGAGTGGATAATGAAGATGTGGTACATTTATACAATGGAGTTCTACTCAGCGGTAAAGAAAAATGAAGTTATGAAATTTGCAGAAAAATGGATGGACCTGGAAAGTATTATACTAAGTCAGGTAACCCAGGCCCAGAAAGCCAAGCGCCACATGTTCTCCCTCATATGGGGATCCTAGCTACAGATGACTGGGCTTCTGTGTGAGAATGAAAATACTTAGTAGCAGAGGCCAGTAAGTTGAAAAGGAGACATAAAGGGTGGAGAAAGGAAGGGAGGAAGATACTTAATAGGTTGATATTGTATATATGTAATTACAATGATTGTAATGGGGAGGTAATATGATTGAGAATAGAATTTCAAACGGGAAAGTGTGGGGGTGGGGAGGGAGGGAATCACCATGGGATATATTTTATAATCATGGAAAATGTTAATAAAAATTTAAAAAAAAAAAAAAAAAAAAAAAAAAAAAGGGTCTCACAGTGTAGCCCTCATTGGCAAGGAAACTCAGCAGTCCTACTTCCTCCGATTCCCAAGTTCTGGGATTACAAGGGTGGGAAATGACTTTTGTTGTTACTAGTGTTTTTTGTTTTATTTTTAAAATATTTTTTTTAATTTTTATTTATTTATTTATTTGAGAGAGACAGACACAGAGAAAGACAGATAGAGGGAGAGAGAGAGAATGGGCACGCCAGGGCTTCCAGCCTCTGCAAACGAACTCCAGACGCGTGCGCCCCCTTGTGCATCTGGCTAATGTGGGACCTGGGAAACCGAGCCTCGAACCGGGGTCCTTAGGCTTCACAGGCAAGCGCTTAACCGCTAAGCCATCTCTCCAGCCCATTTTTAAAATATTTTTTTTAATTTTTTTAAAATTTTTTATTGATTGCTAATGTGGGACCTGGGGAACCGAGCCTTGAACCAGGGTCCTTAGGCTTCACAGGCAAGCGCTTAACCGCTAAGCCATCTCTCCAGCCCTAAAATATTTTAAAATAAATTTTATTTCTTTATTTGAGAGAGAGAATGGGCGCACCCATTCTCCAGCCACTGCAAATGAATTCCAGACACATGCCCCCTCCCCATCTCCCCCCTGAACCCCACCCCCCACCCCCGCCGGCATCTGGTTTACATAGGACCTGGAGAATGGAACTTTGATCTGAACCGGGATCCTTTGGCTTTGCAGGCAAATGCCTCAACCTCCAAGCCATCTCTCCAGCCCTTATAGTTTATTTTCTTTACTGGAAAGATAGAGAATGGGCACACCAGGGCCTCTAGCCACTGTAAACGAACTCCAGATGCATGTGCCACCTTATAGATTTGGTTTATGTGGGTACTGAGGACTTGAACCTGGATCCTTTGGCTTTACAGGCAAGCACCTTAACCATTAATCTATCTCTCCAGCCCTTCCCCTACCTCAGAAAAGCCAAAAATAAATAAATAAAGCATTTTTTGTTTACTTATTTTTTTTTTTTTTGAGGGAGAGAGAGAAAGAGGCAGAGGGAAGAGAGAGAGAGGATGGGCACACCAGGGCCTCTGGCTACTGCAAATACTCCAGATGCACCACCTTATGCATGTGACTTTACATGGGTATCAAGGAATAGGGTTATTTGCTATTTTACTTTATTTTTTGGTTTTTCAAGGTAGGGTTTCACTGTAGTCCAGACTGACCTGGAATTCACTAAGTAGTGTCAAGGTGGCCTTGAACTCATGGCAGTCCTCCTACCTCTGCCTCCCAAGTGCTGGGACTAAAGGTATGTGCCACCATGTCTGGCAAAAAAAAAAAAAAAAAAAAAATTAATGAAAAAACAGCCCCTTCAGTCTGTAAGCCAAAATAAGCCCTCTTTACCCATAAGCTGCTCTTGGTCAGGTGTTTTCTGCCAGGAATGTGAATCTGACTGTAGTGGTAATGTTGGTACCAGAATGGGGTCATTGCTGCTTGTAACCTGACTGTGTTTTTTGTCCTTTCGGACGAATTTGAAATCTTGGCCTAAGAGATGCTCTGCAGTGCTGTAAGTACAGCTTGATGGACCATTCTGGTCAGAGTTGAAAGACCTGAATGCATTAAGAGTTGTGTACTGTGAGGTCTGGCTTATGAGGGTGAGAAAGAGCTTTTCCTGGACTGGGCTAGAAGCAGTTTATGTGAGAGGCTTATGCTGTTATGCTTGTGTCCTGAGAAGTTGTGCAGGGTTGCATTACATAGAAATGGACTGGTGTGAGCAGAGGTATATGGCACTGAAATAATGAAATCTTTGGGCCAAAACTGCTACCTATTCACCATTGAGATTGGGCCAGCTGACCTGCATTATGACAACAGGAAAAATGCAGATTCTTTGGAAGTGGCTTGAACACTGAAGGAGTATCCTATTCTTCAAAGTCAGCTTTATTCTCCCCTGGTATTACACGGTATAAGAAATGCAGGAAAGTTGCTAGGCATGGTGGCGCATGCCTTTTTTCCCAGCACTTGGGAAGCAGAGATAGGAGGATCGCCATGAGTTCAAGGCCATCCTGAGACTACATAGTTAATTCCAGGTCAGCCTGAGCCAGAGTGAGACCCTGCCTACAAAAAGAAAGAAAGAAAGAAAGAAAGAAAGAAAGAAAGAGAGAGAGAGAGAGAGAGAGAGAGAGAGAGACAGAAAGAAGGAAGGAAGGAAAGAAGGCAGGCAAGGAAGGAAGGAAGGAAAGAAGGCAGGCAAGGAAGGAAGGAAGGAATGCAGGAAAGAGAGGGTCATTGAATTTGCAACACAGTTTTGTATTTTGGAAATGGCCATGTGCATTATGAAGCAGGCTTGTTGGATGACCTTGTGGAGACCCACTGGAGCTATGAGGATGAAATGTGGGTTGCAGCAGAGAACCAATGGAGATGCCAGGACTATAAGATGGCTGCCAAGAAAAGCTGCCAGCACCAGATGAAGTTTTCTGGGACTGTGAGTAGCCTGGCTAGGAGGGCAGAAATGAAGCTCCAGAGACTTGTTGCTGGTTAGAATTATTGGACTTGGAGACTTGATACTGGTTAGTTATTGGAGTTGGAGCTACAGAGCTTGATGTTGGCCCAGACTGTTTGAAATCTTGTATTGGTTGAATATTGATTTGCTATTCCCAAATGCCATCTTTAACAGTGTGAATGTTTATTTTGCACCATCATTACTATTATTATTTTGGTGTGTTTGGTATTATGGCTCACTTAAGAGATCTTGGACTATGGGAGTATATGAACATCACTGGGATTGATAAAACTATGGGGACTTTGAAAGTTGGATGAATACATTGCATTTCACATCATGACATTGCATTTCACATCATGCATGGTTATCAGTTTATGGGAGCCAGGAATAGAATGTGGTGGTTTGATTTCAGGTGTCCCTCATAAACTTAGGTGTTTGGAATGGTATGTTCCCAGCTGATGGCAATTTGGGAAGTAAACCCTCCTGTGGGAAGGGTGTTATTAGGGGCAGGCTTATGGGTATTATAGCCAGCTTCTTCTTTCCAGTGTTTGGCACACTGTCCTGTTGCTGTTGCCCAGGAGGTAATGTATACCCCTCTGTTCATGTCATCTTATCCCCCTGCCATCATGAAGTTTCCCCTCAAGTCTGTAAGCCAAAATCAACCTTTTTTTTCCCACAAAATAAAAACAGGTCTGGGAATGTGGCTCAGCAGCAATGAATAAACTGGATGTGGTGGCATACAAATAAAAACCAGACATGGCATATTTATTTATTTATAAACGGAGAGAGAGAAGAGAAGAGAAAGAGAAAGAAAGAAAAAAAAAAAGATTGGGCATGCTAGGACCTCTAGCCATTGCAAACCAAATCTAGACACATGTGCCACTTTGTGCTTCTAGCTTGAACCCATTTATTAGGCTCAATATATCATCTCCAGCCTCAATATATCATCTTTTTTAAAATATATTTTTAATATAGTTTATTATTTATTTGAGATAGAGAGAAAGAGTTATAGAGAGAGAATAGGCATGCCAGGGCCTCCAGCCACTACAAACAAACTCCAGATGCATTCACTACTTTGTACATCTGACTTATGTGGGTCCTGGGGAATAGAACCTGGGTCCTTTGCCTTTACAGGCAAGTGCCTTAACCACTAAGCCATTTCTCCAGCCCATGTTATCTTTTTCATTCACTCATCCATCTCTTATTCACTCATTCAATAAAAATTTTTTTTCAAGGTAGGGTTTCATTCTAGCCTTGGCTGACCTGCAATTCACTATGTAGTCTCAGGGTGGCCTTGAACTCACCATGATCCTCCTACCTCTGCCTCCTAAGTGCTGTGATTAAAGGCATGTGCCACCACACCCAGCTTCAAGAAATATTTTAGGAACAGAAAAAAAAAAAAAAAAAAAAAACAACCAGACATGGTGACACAGTCCTGTAATCCCAGCACTGAGGAAGTGGTAACAGGAGGATCAGAAGTTCAAGGTAATGCTTGGCTATACAGTGAGTTCCAGGCCACACTAGGCTACATGAGACCCTGTCCCCAAAACTGTTCAAATCCCAGCTCAGAGGACTGGGGAGATTGCTCAGCAGTTAAAAGTGCTTTCTTTCCAAGTCTTTTTCTCAGCCTGGGTTCAATAACCCGGCACCCATGTAAAGTCACATGCAAACTACATATGTCTGATGTTTGTTTGCTTACAGCAGCAAGAGACCTGCCATCACACATACATACACACACATGCACACAGACACACACATATGCAAATGAATAAGTCAATACATTTTTTTTTAAAAAACAACTCAGCCATTTATTAGCTATGCTACTTTTAACAAGGGGTAATCCATCTTGGCTTCAATTTTTTTTTTCTCTGAGAACAAAGAAATTAGTATTTATTTACCAGGTATTAATTAGTTGGGCTATTTTTTATAGTTTTTTGGGGGAGGAGGTTGGTTTTCCAAGGTAGGGTTTCACTCCAGCCCAGGCTGACCTGAAATTCACTATGTAGTCTCAGGGTGGCCTTGAATTCACAGACACCCTTCTATCTCTGCCTCCCAGTTGCTGGGATTAAAGGCATGTGCTGCCACGCCCAGCAGATTTATTTTATTTATTTATGTGAGAGAAAGAGAAACAATGAGTACACCAGGGTCCTCCAGTCACTATAAACAAACTCCAGATGTATGAGCCACCTTGTGAATTTGGCTTAAGAGGGTACTAGAGAATTGAACCTGACTCCTTAGGCTTCTCGAGCAGATGCCTTAACCTCTCTCCAGCCCTAGTAGAAGCTATTATTAGAATTACTGAAACTACAATAACATTATCTACTTTTTTTTTTTTCTGAGGTTGGGTCTCATTCTAGCCCAGGCTGACCTTGGACTCATTCTGTAGTCCCAGGTTGGCCTCATACTCACAGCAATCCCCCTACCTCTGCCTCCCAAGTGCTGGAATTAAAAGCATACACCATCAGGGGCTGGAAAGATGGCTTAGCGGTTAAGGCTTTTCCCTGCAAAGCCAAAGGATCCTGGTTCCACTCTCCAGGACCCATGTAAACCAGGTACACATACAGAAGGGGCGTATGCGTCTGGAGTTCATTTGCAATGGCTGGAGGCCCTGGCGTGCCCATTCTCTAACTCTCTCTCTCTCTCTCTCTCTCTCTCTGCCTCTTTCTCTCTCTCAAATAAATAAATAATTTTTTAAAGGCATGCACCATCATGCCCAGTTTATCTGCTTTCTTTTTTTAAATACTTTATTTATTTATTTGAGAGAGATAGGGAGAGAGAAACAGATAGAGAGAAAGAGAGAATGGCCATGCCAGGGCCTCTAGCTATTGCAAAGGAACACCAGATGCATGTGCCCCCTTGTGCATGTAGCTTACCTGGATCTGGGGAATCCAACCAGGGTCTTTAGGCTTCTCAGGCAAACACCTTAACTGCTAAGCCATTTCCCCAGCCCTATCTGCTTTCTTTTAATGGCCATAGTTTGGGGAAATTTTTGGCACATTTGGACTCTGGCATCTAGTGGGAATGAAATTATCAAATTTGGGGCTCCTCTGAGCACAGGGAACAGTCACTAACAAAGTTGAAGAGTGCTCAGAGGGGCTATTGACAGTCTGTTTGTGATACCAGGGTCTCTTGCTGCTGCAGAGGAACTCCAGACACATGTGCTACTTTGTATCTGGCTTTACAGGGGTGCTGGGGAATTGAACCTGAGTGTTCAGACCCCAGCCCTCATTCATAAAAGGAAATTGTTTTAAATATTTTTTATTTATTTATTTTTGAGAGAGAGAGAATGGGCACACCAAGGCCTCCAACCTCTCAAGCGAACTCCAGACACATGTACCACCTAGCCCATCTGGTTTACGTGGGTCCTGAGAAATCGAACCTGGGTCCTTTGGCTTTGCAGGCAAGTGCCTTAACCACTAAGCCATCTTTCCAGCCCTCAGCCCTCATTCTTTTTTTTTTTTTCTTCTGATTTTATAAGGCTTTTATTTAAATAGTTGTCATAGGGAAAAAAATCTGTCTCTAAAACGGGGCAGAACTTATCTCTGTATTCTTTACAATACTAGGCATGCATTCATATTCTCTTATCCTCTCTCTCTTCCCCTCTCCCTTCCTACCCCTCCCCTCTTAATATTATTAGAGGTAAGATTCAAACAATCTGGTGGATTTGGTAAAATTCAAAATCTGTTTAAGCCATTCGTCCCCAGTGTTGGCTCTTTATGTTAACATTCCCTTTGTTTTCCCCAGCCTTTTGCTTGCTTTAATGCTTGCCTGGGTTCTGAGCAATGATGAGCTCCTCTAAACTGTTCTAAGTCCAGTCCCCAAGCAAATGACCAAATAAGCAAGCAAGGTTAACCTCTGTATACACATTAGCACGTATGGGTTCGTAATAAAAAACAGCATTGGTCTTGAAGTCAGGAGTCCTAGGTATCTGACCTGACTGCAAGACCTCATTCATCACTGTACCCCATAATGCCTCCATTTCCTTCTTCACTGAATAGAGGCAAAATGCTGTCTTCCTACTTTGCAGAGCTATATCAGCCCTCATTCTTAATTGTAGTATGGCTTTTTAGCCTTAGGGGATTTGGTCAGTCTGGGCAAATTCTAGGTTATCATCCTTATTCTTCTAGACATTGGTGAGCATGAGCTCCCTGACCAAGACGGCTATGCTTCTTGGGCATTAAAAGCCCCACCAAGAGTCCAGGTGAGGGTCTGGAGATGTGGGTCAATGGTAGAAACCTTGCCTAGCTTCACACAAAGCTGTGGGTTCAGAGCCCCTCCTGAGCCTGAGTGTTTTAAGTACCTGCCTTCTCCCTGTACCAGAAACTAGGATTTGGACCACACCAGAAGTGACCACACCACCACCATCCCCAAGAACATTCCACACATCATCAGCGGCCATCGGAAACCAGCTCTATGTCTTTGGGGGTGGAGAAAGAGGTGCTCAGCCTGTGCAGGATGTGAAGCTGCATGTGTTTGATGCAGGTATGAACTGGGGGCATCTTGGGCTTGCTGCTTATCTGAACAGGGCCAACTTTCCCTCCTGAAGAGGTCAGAACATGAAACTACAGACAGAATGAGCATGCCAGGGCCTCCAGCTACTACCAGAACCTCAAACACATGTGCCATCTTGTGCATATGGCCTGTGTTGGTAGTGGGAAATTGAACCTGGGTCCTTAGGCATTGTAGGCAAGTGCCTTACTGCTAAGCCCTCTCTCCAGCCCTTGTGTTTTTTTTATTTTTTTATTTTTTTCCTGGTTTTATTTTTTGAGGTAGGGTCTCACTATAGCCCAGGCTGACCTGGAATTCACTATGTAGTCTCAGGCTGGCCTCAAACTCACAGCTATCCTCCTAATTCTGCCTCCTGAGTGCTAGGATTAAAGGTGTGTACCACCACACCTGGCTTGTTTTTGTTTTTGCTTATTTTTATTTATTTATGAGTGACAGAGGGAGAATGAGGCAGAGAGAAATAGAAAGAATGGGCACATCAGGGCCCTCTAGTCACTGCAAACGAACTCCAGACTCATGTGTCCCCTTGTGCGTCTGGCACATGGGTACTGGGGAATTGAGCCTTGAACTGGGATCCTTAGGCTTCACAGGCAAGCACTTAGTCACTAAGCCATCTCTCCAGCCCTGTTGTTTGTTTTTTTGTTTTTATTTTGAGGCAAGGTCTTGCTCTAGCCCAGAGTGAGTGACCTAGAACTCAAATGGATCCTCCTATCTCAGCTTCCCAGTACTGGAATTATAGGCATGAGGCAGGTGCCACAATTTTCATTTTTCCTTCTTTTTTTCTTAAGGTAGGGTCTTACTCTGATCCAAGCTGACCTGGAAATCACTCTGTAGTTCCAGGCTGGCCTCAAACTCAGAGCAGTCCTCCTCCTACCTCTGCCTCCCCAGTTTTGGAATTTAAGGCGTGCACCACCATGCCTGCCATGGTGCCACACTTTAATTAACTTTTTAAAATTATTTATTTATTTATATGAGAGAAAGAGAGAGAGAGAGGCAGATAGAGAGAATGGGTATACCAGGGCCTCAAGCCATTGCAAATGAACTCCAGATGCATGTACTGCCTTATGCAGCTGGCTTCACAAGGTACTGGGGAATGGAACCCAGGTCCTTAGGCTTTATAGGCAAGCACTTAACCACTAAGCCATCTCTCCAGCCCTAATTAACATTTTCATTGATTTGAGAGGCAGAGAGAAAATGGATGCATGAGGGCCTCCTGCCACTGTAAATGAACTCCAAATGCAGTGCCATCTTGTGCAGCTGACTTACCTGGCTTGAAGTGAGTACCAGGGAATCAAACCAGGGCTGCCAGGCTTTACAAACAAGCTATTTTAAGTTCTTATCCGTCTCACCACCCCCCCTTAATTAGCATTTATTTATTTATTTATTGCAAGGAGAGGGCCAGAGAGAGAGAATGTGCATGCCAGGGCCTCTAGGATATAGATGAACTCCAGATACATGCACTACTTTGTATATCTGGTTTTATGTGAGTCTTAGGGAATTGAACTCTGGTTATACATGTAGTTAAGCTTTTCAGGCAGGCACCTTAACTGCTAAGCCATCTCTCCAACCCCCATCAGTAGCATTTTGAAGGAATACATTGTATTGTATCATGGCAATGCAGTAATCCAACCATTTACACATTGCTTGTGAAACTACTCCAGTTTTGCTCTATTCCAGGCAAGTCTGTGATGAACACATTGGTGTAAAACATTTTCAGGCCTGCAGAGATGGCTCAGTAGTTAAAGACACTTACTTGCAAAGCCTGACGGCCCAGGTTCAAATCTCCAGTACCCACATAAAGCCAGATGCACAAAATGTGGCATGTGCCTGGAATTTGCAATGGCAAGACGCCCTGGCATGCTTTGTCTCTCCTCTCTCTCTTTCTCTCTCTCTAGTTGCAAATAATTAATAACTAAAATATTTTTTAAATAAAAAATTAGCCAGGTGTGGTGATACACATCTTTAATTCCAGCACTTGGGAGGCTGTGGTAGGAGGATCACCATGCAGTCTCAGAGTGGCCTTGAACTCATAGCGATCCTTCTACCTCAGCCTTCCCAGTGCTAGAATTAAAGAGAATTAAAGGTGTATACCACCACACCCAGTTCCCAAACTTTTTTTTTTTTGTTTTTTCAAGGTAGGTTTTTTTTAAAATTTTTGTTTAATTTTATTTATTTATTTGAGAGCAACAGACAGAGAGAGAAAGAGGCAGAGAGAGAGAGAGAAAGGGCGCGCCAGGGCCTCCAGCCACTACAAATGAACTCCAGATGCGTGCGCCCCCTTGTGCATCTGGCTAACGTGGGTCCTGGGGAATCGAGCCTTGAACCGGAGTCTTTAGGCTTCACAGGCAAGAGCTTAACCACTAAGCCATCTCTCCAGCCCCAAGGTAGGTTTTTTTGTTGTTGTTTTTTGAGGTAAGGTCTCACTCTAGCCCAGGCTGACCTGGAATTCACTATGTAGTATTAGAGTAGCCTCAAACTCATAGTAGTCCTCCTACCTCTGCCTCCCAAGTGCTGAGATTAAATTAAAAGCTTGTGCCACCATCCCCAGCTCACACTTTTTTTTTTTTTTACCAATCTTATTTATTTATTTGCACTCAGAGACAGAGAAACAGAGAGAGAGAATAGACACACCAGGGCCTCTTAGCCACTGCAAACAAACTCCAGATACATGTGCTACTTCGTGCATCTGGCTTTATGTAGGTACTGGGGAATCAAACTCAGGTCGTTAGGCTTTGTAAGCAAGTGCTTTAACTGCTGAACCATCTCTCCAGCACCTCTTGTTAACTAATCTGGAGCTGGAGAAATGGTTTAGCTGTTAAGGCTCTGGCCTGCAAAGCCTAAGAACCAGAGTTCTGTTCCCCAGCACCCATGTAAAGCCATATGTACAAAGTGGCACATGTGTCTGGAGTTCATTTGCAGTGGCTAAAGGTTCTGGTGTGCCCATTCTTTCTCTCTCTCTTTCTCACTCTATTTCTTTCTCTCAAATAAATAAAATGTTTTTTTCATTTTTTTTTAATTTATTTATTTGAGAGAGAAAGAATCAAAAGGGGGGGAGAGAATGGACATGCCAGGGCCTCCAGTCACTGCAAATGAACTCCAGATGCATGTGCCCTCTTGTACATCTGGCTTGTGTATGTCCTGGAGAATTGAAATGGGATCCTTTGGCTTCTCAGGCAAATGCTGTAACCACTAAGTCATCTCTCCAGCCCCTTTTTTATTTAATTTTTGAAAAAGTTAGGAGTGGTGGCATTTACCATTAGTCCCAGCAATTGGGAGGCAGAAGTAGGAGGATCTCCCTGATTTTGAGTCTGCCCTGAGACGCATAGTGAATTTCAGATCAGCCTGGGCTAGAGTGAGACCCTACCTCAAAAAAACAACAACAACAAATCTTTAAAAAAAAACTCATGCCGGGCATGGTGGCACACACCTTTAATCCCAGCACTCGAGAGGCAGAGGTAGGAGGATTGCCATGAGTTCAAGGCCACCGTGAGACTCCATAGTGAATTCCAGGTCAGCCTGGGCTAGAGTGAGACCTACCTCAAAAAACCAAAAAAGAAAAAAAAAAAACACTCGGGGGCTATATTAGCAATTAAAACACTTGCCTGCAAAGCCTAAGAAATGTTTGAGTATTCCAGAGTGTTGCAAGCATGCAATGCCACACGTGACCACAAGGGGGGCGCACAAGTCTGGAGTTCTTTCACCATGGCTGAAAAGGCCCTGATGTGCCTTTCTCTCTCTCTCTCTCTCTCAAAAAAAAAAAAGACTGACCGGGCATGCATGGTGGTATACACCTTTAATCTGAGCACTTGGGAGGCTGAGGTAGGAGGATTTCCCCAAGTTTGAGGTCACCCTGAGGCTACAGAGTTAATTCCAGGTCAGTGTGACCTAGAGCAAGACCCTACCTCAAAAAAAAAAAAAAAAAAATGTAGCCAGGACTGGTGGCATACACGTTTAATCCCAGCACTAGTGAGGCAGAAGTAGGAGTATCACTATTCGTGTTCAAGGCCACCCTGAGACTACATAGTGAATTCCAGGTCAGCCCAGGCTAGAGGGAGACCCTACATCAAAAAGGGATGGTGGGCGGCTGGAGAGATGGCTTAGCTTTTAAGGTGCTTGCCTGTGAAGCCCACGAACCCAGGTTGGATTCTCTAGGTCCCACGTAAGCCAGATATACATGGTAGCACATGCATCTGTAGTTCATTTGCAGTGGCCAGAGGCTCTGGCGTGCCCATTCTCCCTCCCCCTCTCTCTCTGTCTCTGTAAATAAATAAAAATGAAAAGAATGCAAGAAAAAAAAAGACTCTGAAGTTCTGTCACATAGAAATAGAGTTTATTTTTCAATCCAAACCAAGAAGTGGCTTCCTAATGCTCAGGAGAAGGGGCCGGCATGCTAGATTGTGGTCTTTCCAGGCCTGGAGGTGTCCTAGCAGAGGCTGTGTAGTGGGAAGGAGCTCTGCTTTCCTGAGGAGTTGTAATGAAGGACTCCGGTGTTATGTCCTCTATTTGCAGGGAGGTGCTGAAGAGGCTTGGCTGTGCTCCATAACTTTGCCATTTGATGTCAGTGCATTTACTTTTGTAGACACTCTGACCTGGTCCCAGCCAGAGACACTTGGAAATCCTCCATCTCCCCGGCATGGTCATGTGATGGTGGCAGCAGGGACAAAGATCTTCATTCATGGAGGCTTGGCCGGGGACAAATTCTTTGATGATCTCCATTGCATTGATATAAGTAAGTGTGTTACAAAGTAGGATGTCATATGTGCCCAAACAATTTTTTGTTGTTTTTTTTTTTTTAATTTTTTTTTTTTATTTACTTATTTGAGAGTGACAGACACAGAGAGAAAGACAGATAGAGGCAGAGAGAGAGAATGGGCGCGCCAGGGCTTCCAGCCTGTGCAAACGAACTCCAGACGCGTGCGCCCCCTTGTGCATCTGGCTAACGTGGGACCTGGGGAACCGAGCCTCGAACCGGGGTCCTTAGGCTTCACAGGCAAGCGCTTAACCGCTAAGCCATCTCTCCAGCCCTTGTTTTTTATTTATTTATTTGAGAGCAACAGACAGAGAAAAAGGGAGAGAGAGAGAATGGGTACACCAGGGCCTCCAGCCACTGCAAACAAATTCCAATGCATGCGCCCCCTTGTGCATCTGGCTAACATGAGTCCTGGGGAATCAAGTCTCAATCCAAGGTCCTTAGGCTTCACAGGTAAGGGCCTAACCAGTAAGCCTCTTCAGCCCTGTCCAAACAATTTTTAAGGCTGGGCATAGCAGCGCATGGCTTTAATCCCAGCATTTGGAAAGCAGGGGCAGGAGGATCACTGTGAGTTCAAGGTTACTCTGAGACTTCATAGTGAATTCCAGGTCAGCCTGGGCTAGAGTGAGACCCTACCTTGGAAAATCAATAAATAAGTAAAGTAACTTTTAAGCTAGGCATGGTGGCACACACCTTTAATCCCAGTACTCTGGAGCCTGAGGTGTGAATTTGAGACCAGCCTAGAGCTACAGAGTGAGTTCCAGGTAAGCCTGGGCTTGGGCTAGTGTGAAAATTTTTAAATGTGCTTTGAAAGAATTCAGCCTTGCTCTTTTAAAAAATTAACTTATCGCTGGGCGTGGTGGTGCACGCCTTTAATCCCAGAAAGACCATACCCAAATGTGATACCAGTGCATAGGACTGTTTTGAGAATTAGGTGGCCAATATTTTTTGTGCTTGTTGATTTTTTTGTTTGTTTTGGTTTGGTTTGGTTTGGTTTTTCCAGGTAGAGTTTCTCTCTATTCCAGACTGACCTGGAATTCACTACGTAGTCTCAGAGTGGCCGTGAACTCACAATGATCCTCCTACCTCTGCCTTCTGAGTGCTGGGATTAAAGGTGTGTGTTCCATGCCCAGCTTGTTTTTTTTAAATATTTTATTTATTTATTTGACAGACAGATAGGAAAAGGCAGATAGTGAGAATGGGTATGCCAGGGCCTCCAGCCACTACATTTGAACAGATGCATGTGTTAACTTTGTGCATCTGGTTTATGTGGGTACTGGGGAATTGAACCTGGGTCCTTATGCTCACAGGCAAGTGCCTTATGTGCTGAGCCGTCTCTCCAGCCCCTGTTGTTGTTTTGTTTGTTTTGAGGTGGGGTCTCACTCTAGCCCAGGCTGGCCTGGAACTAACAGTGATCCTCCTACCTCTGCTTCCAGAGTACTGTGATTAAAGGAGTGTGCCACCGTACCTGGCTTCCACCGTGGACAAGATTTTGAGAGTGTCTAGCTAGCACTCACAAAGTGGTTTTCTAGATCATTGTATTTAAAGCATACAGGTAGGGCTGGAGAGATGGTTCAGCAGTTAAAGGTGCTTGCTTGGCTCAAGTCCTAGTACCTGTTGTAAAACCTAATGCACAAAAGTGGCATATGTATTTGGAGTTCATTTACAGTGGCAGGAGGCCCTGACTCATTTATTCTCACTAATAAGTAAATGAACAATCATTTTCTAAAAATAAAGCATTCAGGAATGGGGCTGGAGAGATGGCTCAGCAATTAAAGGTGCTAGCTTGCAAACCCTGTCTGCCGGGGTTCAACTCTCCATACACCCATGTAAAGATAGATGGGCAAAGCCAGGTGTGGTGGTGCATGTCTTTAATCCCAGCACTTAGGAGGCAGAGGTAGGAGAATCACATGATTGGAGGCCACCCAGAGAATACATAGTGAATTCCACATCAGCCTGGGCTAGAGTGAGACCCTACCTCAGAAAAAAAAAAAGGGTAGATGGGCATTCATTTGTAGCAGCAAGAGACCTTGGTGCATGCAGTCACACACATGTACTCATGCATAAATAAATAAAAAAAAAATTAAACTTGTGGGCTGGCTTAGTGGTTAAGGCATTTGCCTGCAAAGCCAAAGGACCCAGGTTGGATTCCCCAGGACCCACACTAGCCAGATGCACAAGGGGGCGCACGTGTCTGGAGTTGTTTGCAGTGGCTGGAGGCCCGGGCATTCCCATTCTCTCTCCCCCTCTTTCTCTTTTAAATAAATATATTTTTAAAAAATTAAACTTTCAAGCATGTATGTACATGTTTCTGCATGTTTGTACATAACACACACACACCGCCAGCACTTGGGAGGCCGAGTTAGGAGGATCCCTGTGAGTTCTAGGCCACTCTGAGACTACATAGTGAATTCCAGGTCAGCCTGGGCTAGAGAAAGACCCTACCTCAAAAAAAAAAAAAAAAAAAAAACAACAAACCTACCTACTTTCCAAACAGTTAAGATCAATTAAAGGTAACAGTCACTGTAACTATAAAGGCTTGTATCAGGCTGGGTAGATGTCTTAGTGATAAAGTGTCTGCCTCTCAATCTCAAACATGACGACCTGTGTTCAATCCCCAGAACCCACATAAAAATGCCAGGTGTGCGCTGGAGAGATGGCTTAGTGGTTAAGGTGTTTGCCTGCAAAGCCAAAGAACCTCTGTTCGATTCCTCAGGACCCACATAAGCACAAGGTGTCACATGCACCTGGAGTTTGTTTGCAGTGGCTGGAGGCCCTGGCACACCCATTCTGTCTTGCTTTCTCTTTCTCTCTCAAATAAGCTGGGCATGTGGTGCATGCCTTTAATCCCAGCACTCAGGAGGCAGAGGTAGAAGGATCGTTGCGAGTTCAAGGCCACCCTGAGACTACATAGTGAAATTCAGGTCAGCCTGGGCCAGAGTGAGACCTTACCTTGAAAATAAATAATAATAATAATAATAAAAGATATTTAAAAAATGTTTAACAGGCTAGAGAGATGGCTCAGCAGTTACAGGGTCTTGCTTTCAAAGCCTGCTAGTCTGTGTTCAATTCCCTAGTACCCATGTAAAGCCAAATGCACAACGTGGTGCATGCACCTGGAATTTGTTTCTACTAGCAAGAGGCCCTGGCATGCTCATACTTTGTCTGTCTGCCTGTCTCTGTTTCTCTCAAAATAAGTAAAAATATTGCTTTAGTTTATTTGCATGTGTGTATGGTCATGCCAGGGTTTCTTGCTGCTGCATATGAACATCTGTCCTGCTTTATGTGTATGGCTAGGGGATTGAACTTGGCTGACATGTTTTGCAAGCAAACACCTTTAACCAGTCAACTATCTCCCCAAGCCTCTAAGAGCCTGTCTCAAAGGAGCTGGATTGTGTTCCTAAGGATGATACCCAAGGCTGTCCCCCTGACCTCCACACACATGCCCATGCTCTCACACACATTAAAAGGGGTGGGGGCGCTGAAGAGATGCCTTAGCAGTTAAGGCATTTGCCTGCAAAGCCAAAGAACCCAGGTTCAACTCTCCAGGACCCATGTAAACCAAATGCAAAAGGAGGTGCATGCATCTGGAGTTCTTTTGCAGTGGCTAGAGGCCCTGATGTACCCATTCTCTATCTGCCTCTTTCGCTCTCTCATATAAAATTAAAATACAAAACAAACATTGCATCACATTTCTCAGTATGCTCTCTAAAGACCACCTATATCATAATCCCATGGGGCCAGGTGTAGTGGCACAGACCTTTAATCCCAGCACTTGGGAGGCAAAGGTAGGAGGATGGCCGTGAGTTCGAGGCCACCCTGAGACTACATAGTGAATTCCAGGTCAGCCTGGGCTTGCGTAAAACCCTACCTCAAAAAAAAAAAAAAAAAAAAACAGAATTCTATGAGATGCGTGTTAACAGATTGCTGAGCCCTGCTGTCACTCCTAGGAGTACTGACCAATATCTCAGGCTCCCCCTAATAGTTTGTATGCACCCTAAACTTTGCCCATTGCTTTCACAGCTCCCTGTGAATAACCCTCAACAATTGATTGCTTTGCAAACTGTAACAAGCAATCTAAAACTGCATTTTAGCCCATGTATCAAAACTCCTCCTCCCAGGCGTGCTGGCACACACCTTTAATCCCAGCACTGAGGAGGAGGATTGCCAAGAGTTCAAGGCCATCCTGAGAATACAGAGTGAATTACAGGTCAGACTGAGTTAGAGACCCTATCTCAAAAAAACAAAAAAAAAAAACAAAAAAAAAAAAAAAGGAAAAAAACCCTCCTTCTCTTGGCAGGTGACATGAAATGGCTGAAGCTTAGTCCCACTGGGGCTGCTCCAGAAGGCTGTGCTGCTCACTCGGCTGTGGCTGTGGGAAAGCATGTGTATGTATTTGGGGGAATGACTCCCACAGGAGCCCTGGACACTATGTACCAGTATCACACAGGTAAGCAAGCAGCTGTCACGCCCGGTCTTCAAAAAATTGTTGCATCCTTTCAAAAGTGCCACAGAGCTTTGTTCATTTCAGTTTGGTACTCCATGTCTAAATCCAGGGACAGCTCCTTCCTGTCCTTTAATTTCAGCATTGGAAGGCTAAGGTAGAGGACTGCTCCGAGTTCAAGGCCAAGCTGGGATACATAAATTCTAGGACTGGCCAACCTGGGATATGAACCTGAGTTCTAGGACAGGGCAGCCTAGGCTACTGAAAAGACCTTGCCCCTCCCCCACCACTAGGAACTAATCCAGTTGTACCATATAGCACTGACTAGCTCCATAGTGAGACCAGCCATAGGATTATAGGTCTTTGCCACCAGGCCCAGCCTGGTCTTTTCCCTTTTATCTTTTTGTTTGTAGCTTAGCTGATACAGTAAGTTGCTATTTCTGGAACTTTCTTAATTTGAACTTCTTTTCCCCTAACATAGAAAAACAGCATTGGACTTTGCTTCAGTTTGACACTTTCTTACCTGCTGGACGATTGGACCATTCCATGTGTATCATTCCATGGCCAGTGACAGCTGCCTCTGAGAAAGAAGACTTAGACTCTGTCACTCTAAACTGTGAAGCTGAGAAAGGGGACTCCACTGGTACAGGAGTGACCCATGTTGGTGACTTGCAAGAGAAGAATCAGACTGACACACTACTCTGTTTTGTGTTTGGTGGAATGAATACAGAAGGGGAAATCTATGACGACTGTATTGTGACTGTAGTTGACTAATAAACCCATTTCTTATTACTCTTAAGTGAAGCTGGCCATGCTTAGTTTCCCAGCATTTGGGAAACTAAGGTAGGAGGATCACTATAAGGTCAAGATCAACCTGGAACTACAGAGTTTCAAGTCAGCCTCGGCTAGGCAGAACTCTAAATCGAAAAACAGGCAAGGGTGGTGGTGCATGCCTTTAAGACCCGTCACTGAGTTCCAGCCATGCTGAGACATGTACATAGTGAATTCCGGGTCAGCCTAGGCTAGAGAACAAGACCCTACCTTGGAAAAAAAAAAAGTTAATTAAAACATTTAACTTTTTTATATACCCAAAAATATTTTTTTGCCTGAACATGGTGGCACATGCCTTTAATCCGAGCATTTGGGAGGCAGAGGTAGGAGGTAGCCTAGGTCAGCCTAGGCTAGAGAGAGAGCCTACCTCAAAAAAATAAATTCTGTACCACATGTGTCATCTGGTCACATCTAGCTTTTTTTCTTATTTACCAGAGACTAAGTGTAGGGCTTCACACTTAATGTACTTATGTCCCCAACTCCTTTATTTTAAATATAAATTATTTCAAATAAGAATTATGGGTGCATTAGGGCCTCCAGTTACTGCAGACTCCAGATACACACATCACTGGTTTTACATGGGTACTGGGGAATCTCTTTGCCAGGAAAGCACCTTACCCACTAAGCTCTCTCTAGTCATCCCCCCCCCCCAACTTTTCTCAGTCTTTTGAGGCCATCTAAGGTGCCAACGCTGTCCTTAAACTTGTCATCCCCTATCTGAGCATCCTGAAGACCTGGGATTCCAGGACTGGTACTCCAGCAATTCTAAACAGACAGTCCAGAGCATGGTGGTGCACAATCTTAAGTCTCAGCACAGAGAAGTAGGAGTTCCAGGTCAACCTGGGCTACAGTGAGACCCTTCCTGGGGTTCCTGGGGGAGGTGGAGGCAGAATCCAGGTTGCTATAAAGCAAAGTGACACTGGGCCTGTTGGTGCACACCTTTAATCTCAACACTTGGGAGACAGAGGTAGGAGTTCAAGGCCACCCTGAGACTACATAGTAAGTAGTCAGTTCCAGGTCAGCCTGGGCTAGGATGAAACCCTACCTCAACCCCCCCCCAAAAAAAAAGCAAAGTGCAGTTTTAAGGAGAAATTAAGAAATTTCAATTGTGCCAGGCATTGTCACACACACATGTTTAATCCCAGCACTTGGGAGGCAGAGGCAGGAGGATCACTGACTTCAAGGCCAGCCTAAGACTACACAGTGAATTCCAGGTCAGCCTAGAGTAAGACCCTACCCTCAAAAAAAAAAAAAAAAAAAAAAAAAAAAAAAAACTAGACAGATTTCCTGGAAATATAGATTATCCCAATATCCCAACTCCCTCTCCATCCCACACACATTTAAATCTAGCCTTTCTTTTATCTTCATAATTAGAAAGCCTTCCACAAAAAATTAGACCAGTGTAAATAACAAACATTTATTGGTGTCATTTATGGTAGAAAAAAGTTCCTATACCACATATGCATGACCCAATTGTTAAATAGAACATTTCTGAGGTGAACACACACCCTTACCCAGCTTTTTTTACTCAATTTTAAAGATAGCCAATTCTTCTCCCCGCCCCCAAGACATGTGAGCAACTGCTAATGAAAAGCAGTAAACAGCCACTTGGGCTATAGCATTTTCAACTCCACTCTAAGGTGAAGATTCCAATTACATTCGAGACTTAAGTTCTCTCAATTTTCTCCTAACGAAAGTTCCTGAGTCCAGTATTTACAATATTACAACTCTAGCAGATCAGTGTCTACAACTCATCTTTTTCTGCTGTGTCCTCTTCACCAGTTGGGGGCGGGCCTGCACTTCCATAGAGTTTGCTGATAATTGGCTGAACAATTTCTTCTAGTTCCTTCTTTTTAGCTTTAAAGTCTTCAATGTCAGCATCTTGGTGACTTTCCAGCCATTCAATCTTTTCCTCTACAGCTTTTTCCATGGTCTCCTTATCTTCAGAAGAAAGTTTACCTCCCAGCTTTTCTTTATCTCCAATCTGATTCTTAAGAGAGTAGGCATAGCTTTCCAACTCATTCCTAGTATCAATACGCTCTTTAAGTTTTTTGTCTTCCTCAGCAAACTTCTCAGCATCATTAACCATTCTTTCAATTTCTTCAGGTGTCAAGCGGTTTTGGTCATTGGTAATTGTGATCTTATTTTTGTTCCCTGTACCTTTGTCTTCAGCTGTTACCCGAAGAATGCCATTCACATCTATTTCAAAAGTGACTTCAATCTGGGGCACCCCTCGGGGAGCAGGAGGAATTCCAGTCAGATCAAATGTACCCAGAAGGTGGTTGTCTTTTGTCAAGGGTCGTTCACCTGGGAGTTGTATGTAGGAAAAAATTGTTATCCACAAGCATTAGCACATTTGAATTCCCATGTTTCAGTCTATAGTGGGCCAAAGACATTTTATCAAGGGAACGGTGACTGACTCAGTATTTCAAGAAGCATCAATTGGATTCCACTTATCTCCTTTAATAGTACTGTAACCCTCTTTTCTTGTTCTTGTATTTTAGAAGTCAGTGGGCAAGAGTGCTATTAAATAGATTAAGTAATAGCTTTACTAATCGACACTAACCAAATTAAGAACCTCCCCATTTGAAAAGCGTAAGGTATTTCTTCAACTCTAGCCATTTAAATATATTTTTTAGCTGGGTGTGGTGTTGCACACCTGTAATCCCAGCACTTGGGAGGCAGAGGTAGGAGGATTGTGTTGAGTTTAAGGCCACCCTGAGACTACCTAGTGAATTCCAGGAGAACCTGAGCTAGAGTGGGACCCTACCTCAAAAAAACAAAAAATAAATAAATAAACATATTTTTTAAAAAGCCATGTTCTTTGCCAAGCATGGTGGGGCCCACCCTTAATCCAGCACTTGGGAGGCAGAGGTAGGAGGATCTCCACAAATTTGAGGCCATCTTGAGACTACATAGTCCAGGTCAGCCCAGGCTAGACCCTACCTACCTCGAGAGAAATAAAAGTCAATTTTTGCAAATGTGTAAGTAATTACCTTCATAGACCTTGATTGTAACAGTTGGTTGATTATCAGAAGCTGTAGAAAAGATCTGAGACTTCTTAGTGGGTACCACAGTGTTCCTTGGAATCAGTTTGGTCATGACACCTCCCACAGTTTCAATACCAAGTGTAAGGGGACATACATCAAGCAGTACAAGGTCACCTGCAAAGATAAATTAATCAGGTTAAATTCTAATTCCAGCCATAAAAACACTACCAACCAATCTCCTCATGAACTAAGTTTATCTTCTCTATTTTGACATTTGCTTAAGTTCTATGCACAAACAAATTAAATTTGTATTAGCTGTGTGACCTAGTTGCCCACATTCTACTGTTTTACAAAGCAACATCCAATAATCTTTCCATCAAGCAGTCACAGTGACCTACCTGTATCTTGATCACCAGAGAGTACACCAGCCTGGACAGCAGCACCATATGCTACAGCCTCATCTGGGTTTATGCCACGGGATGGCTCCTTGCCATTGAAGAACTCTTTCACCAGTTGCTGAATCTTTGGAATTCGAGTAGAGCCACCAACAAGAACAATTTCATCAATATCAGATTTCTTCAAATCAGAATCCTCTAACACTTTCTGGACAGGCTTCATAGTAGACCGGAACAAGTCCTAGAATAAAAGACACAATCAGTGCTGTTATGCCCAAATATTGTTTATAGTTATCTACACCATGTATTCTAAATTGTGGAGTTTAACTAGATCTCATTAAGAAAGGTAAGTGTAACATACCATGTTCAGCTCTTCAAATTTGGCCCGAGTCAACGTCTCAGAAAAGTCTTCTCCTTCATAGAAGGACTCAATTTCAATTCTTGCTTGATGTTGAGAAGATAGGGCCCGTTTGGCCTTTTCTACCTCACGACGAAGTTTCTGGACAGCTCTGTTGTCTTTTCTAACATCTTTGCCAGTCTTCTTTTTGTACAGCTTGATGAAGTGCTCCATAACACGCTGGTCAAAGTCTTCCCCACCCAAATGAGTATCTCCATTCGTAGCCACAACTTCGAAGACACCATTGTCAATGGTGAGAAGAGACACATCAAAAGTTCCACCACCCAGGTCAAATACCAGGATGTTCTTCTCTCCTTCCCTCTTATCCAAGCCATAAGCAATAGCAGCTGCTGTACTGTTAAGAGTGAAAAAAGGGAAAAATTTAACCTAGTTCACATTCCCCCTATATGGCAAACATGCCTCAGAATCTCACACTTACGGCTCATTGATGATCCTCATGACATTCAAACCAGCAATAGTTCCAGCATCTTTGGTTGCTTGCCTTTGGGCATCATTAAAATAGGCAGGTACAGTAACAACTGCATGAGTAACCTAAAAGGACAAAAGGTCATTAAGTATGCTTAGCCCTTATAAAGTACAAACTACTACTTTAAGTCAGCTTACTGGTAAGAAGATATAAAATATACAATTTTGAGTCAGGCATGGTGGTGCACGCCTTTAATCCCAGCACACGTGAGTTCAAGGCCACCCTGAGACTCCATAGTGAATTCCAGGTCAGCCTGGACTAGAGTGAGACCCTACCTTGAAAAACTAAAAAAAAAAAAAACTAAAATATACAATTTTGTATCCACAGAACACACAGAAATAACACATGTAAATTGTGTAGCATTTTTGTTTGGTATACAATAAAGTACTAATTAAACATGCTAAGATGGAAATTATCAGATTCAGATTTTTAAACCATAAAGGCTTCCACACATAAGCCAACCATGAGCAGCGATTACTAAACCCTTAATATTACTCTATAAGTATTTACCTTCTTTCCCAAATAAGCTTCAGCAGTTTCTTTCATTTTAGTGAGAACCATAGCAGAAATTTCCTCCGGGGCAAATGTCTTGGTTTGACCACCTCCAATATCAACTTGAATGTAGGGTTTAGTTTTCTTTTCAACCACCTATTGCATAGAATGGTGTAACAAATTTTCAGACACAGAAGCAATGACACCTCAAAGACCCACTTCCTCCTTAATAGCTTAATTTACTTTGGTTCTTTGGAGTAACACTGACTGAAGCTAGAAACTGTATCTGGTACACTAATTTCATTTCAGTTTTGGTCTTTCAATCTTAAACTATTTTAGAGCAACTGTTACCACATTATCTAACGTATCATGGCTCCATCTTATTCCCGATGACTTTAAAAAATGTATTTATTTGCAAGCAGTAAAACAGAAAAATACAAAGAGTGAGTATGGGCACCCCAGGACCTCTAGCCACTGCAAATGAACTCCAGATGCATGTCTTTGTACATCTGGCTTTACATGGGTGGGTAATGGGGAATAGAACTCGCATCATTAGGCTTTGGTGCATTAACTGCTGAGCCATCTCTCCAGCCCGCCAAAAGGCTTTTTATAACAGTAAGTACTCCTATCACCCTCACTAATCCCTACACCGTGCCCTACCTTGAAAGGTAAGAACTTGATGTCTTGCTGCACAGATGGGTCGTTCCAAGTGCGTCCGATGAGGCGCTTGGCGTCGAAGACCGTGTTCTCGGGGTTGGAGGTGAGCTGGTTCTTGGCCGCATCGCCGATCAGCCGCTCCCCTTCGGGGGTGAAGGCGACATAAGACGGCGTGATGCGGTTGCCTTGATCGTTGGCGATGATCTCCACGCGGCCGTT
This sequence comes from Jaculus jaculus, assembly GCF_020740685.1. Classification (NCBI taxonomy): domain Eukaryota; kingdom Metazoa; phylum Chordata; class Mammalia; order Rodentia; family Dipodidae; genus Jaculus; species Jaculus jaculus. The sequence continues at coordinate 128,277,930 of NC_059102.1, read as the reverse complement.
CTTGAACACACCGACACTGGGGGTGGAGGGAAACCCAACAGAAAAGGAATCAGCGCCCCGCTGTTCAAGCCAGTCCAGGAGGCCACGCCCCACTCTCCCCCTTCCACAAACGCTCACTTACCAGGAGTATGTGGTCCCCAAGTCGATGCCGACCACCGTCCCCACATCCTCCTTTTTGTCTTCCTCTTCGGCCCACACCGCGCAGAGCAGCAGCAGCGCCGCCGCCGCCACCATACACAGCTTCATCTTGCCGGCGGTGTCGGCCAGTCAGTCGTCAGTCGGTCTGTCGGGAGTCTCAGAAGGTTCAGCAACAGGCGGCAGCACGGGAGCTTAACTCGGGTTCCGATCTGAGGGTAACAGAAGACAGAGCTCAGGACCGGACACGACGAAAGCTTTGAGCAGGCCTACCAAAAAAAAAAAAAAAAAAAAAGCAGGCCACGGCGCTTACCTCTCTCAAAATCGCGAGTCTCTACGCTTCTCTCCGTGTGTTGTCTTAATCACTGTCTAGCGCGCCGTCGCCGTCTCGACTTATATACCCTCCCCCCAGCCCCATCGTGGAGGCCGCTGATTGGTGAAAACACTTCTCGTTGGAGGTCGATGATTGGTCCATACCACCAAGCTGGCCGCCGCCGATTCGAAGCGGCCCCCTCCGCAACTAACGTCACGGCTACGCCCCTCGGACGGAGTTATTGGCTACTGGGCCTTCGCAACGAACACCAATAAGAGGCAACTTCCGCTCTATGCGCTGTCTCCATTGGTTCAGCAACTGCCTGTCCCTCACACGACCTCTCACCCCGAGGCGGCTTCCGCCGCGAACCGCTCAGGTCGGGCCGTGACGCCTGGGCCCTGGGGAACTGCATGGAGTCCGCTCTGTGCCTCTGTTCCCTCAGGGCGATGAGACCAGGGGTTTCGCTTCTTAACTGACATCCTTCCTGCCTCTGCCTCTTACCGCGAAGCAGTAATGGACTTTTCTCCTCCTAGGTTCCATCCTGTGTGCATCGATTCTCTGATCGCCTCTGAACACAGTGCTTCCTCTGCCCTAAGCCGGCACCACGGGTCCTGGGAAGGCCCAGGTTCAAAGTCTTTGTTCATCCACCACAGTCCTCGAGGTGGGGCCTAGGCTGGGGTCTGCTCGGCTACAAATCATGTGACCTGCTAACATGCGCCCCCGCCCAGCTCTATTCAAGGCCTTTCCGAATTGTTCTGTTGCGGGGATAAACTCCAGAACGGACTGGACTGTACTGTCTTGTCTTCCTGAGTCTCCTGCCCACTATGGCAGCTCTCTTCCTGAGAATGGCACTCCCATCCTGGAATGGTCATTTTTCTCTAGTTTGTAAACCCCTTCCCCACCCCACCCCACCCCCACCCCGGGTCTTCCTCACCACTGCCCCTCATGTCTCTTTCAAGTCCTTATCTCCCACCTTTAGAAGGTTGAAAGTAAGCGCCTTTAACTGCTGAACCATCTGTCCAGCCCCTTCTTATCCATTCTGGAGACCTTTCTAGCTTCACGCCTGTAAAAAGACTGATATACTAAAATCGTTGGGCAGGCAACAGAAGTTGGTAAAGCTTTACTCATGTAATACCATGTTGAAAATAATAATTGGTTGGGAGAGATGGCTCAGCGCTCAAAGCACTTGCTGCAGAGTCTGACAACCCAGGTTCCGTTCCCCAATGCCGTCTTAAAGCCAGATGCACAAAGTGGCACAAGTGTCTGGAGTTTGCAGCGGCTGGAGGCCCTGCTGTGTGCATACAATCCGCCCCCTCTCCCTCCTTGCAAGTAAATAAAATAATAATAATGGCTACTGGGTCAGGTGTGATAGTGCAGGCCTTTAGTCCCAGCACTAGGGAGGGGGGCAGAGGTGGGAGGATTGCCTTGAGTTCAAGGCCACCCTGAGACTACATAGTGAATTTCAGGTCAGCATGAGCTAAAGTGAGACCCTACCTCAACCCCCCACCACCACCAAAAAAAAAAAAAAAAAAAAAAGGCCTCTATTTAAGATTACTCTGCTGCAGAATTCCATCTACCTTTGCCTCCAAAATGCTGGAATTAAAGGCTTGTGCCACCACGCCAGACTTGCAGTATTCTTCCCCCCCACCCCCCACGTAGGGTCTCTTGCCCAGGCTGATCTGGATCTCACTCTAGTCCCAGGCATGCCTTGAACTCAGTAGTCCTATCTCTCTGCCTCCCAAGTGCTGAGATTAAAGGCATGCAATACCATGCCCAGCTTGCATTATTCTTTGGTTTGATTTTTCGGTCTTTAAAAATTATTTTACTAATTTGAGAGTGAGAAAGAGGCAGATAGGAGGAGAATGGACACACCAGGGCCTCTAGTCACCACAAACAAACTTCAAATGTATGTGCCACCTTGTGCATCTGACTTACATGGGTACTGAGGAATCCAACCTGAGTCCTTAGGCTTTGAAAGTAAGCATCTTAAGCCATCTCTCCATAGCCTTTCCAGCCCCCCCCCTTTGGAGACAGGGTCTCCTGTATCCCAGGCAGGCTTCAAACTTGCTATGTAGCCTGCTCCAAGCATTTCCTACATGAGAATGTTGACACCCAAAATAATTTTGAGTCATTGATCTGATAAGTGATGAGATTAGGGTGATAATCAAGTTTTTACACTATAGCTAATTATCAATATTAAATAGGGGGAAGCTGGGTGTGGTGGCACGGGCCTTTAATCCCAGCACTCTGGAGACAGAGGATATAAATAAATCTCTGAGTTTGTGGCCAGCCTGAGACCACAAAGTGAATTTCAGATCAGCCTGAGCTAGAGCAAGACCCTACGTTGAAAAAAAAAAAAAAAAAAAGGTGGGGAAGGGTCCTAGAGAGATGGCTTAGTGCTTAAAGTGCTTGCCAGCAAGCCAAAAGATTCAGTTCCCCAGTACCTTCATAAAGCCAGAAATACAAGGTGACGCATGTGGCTGGAGTTTGTTTGTAGTGTCTACAGACCCTGCTAGAGAATGAGAATGTTCATTCCCTCTGCCTCTCTCTCTAAAAAAAAAAAAAAAAAAAAAAAAAAAGAATGCCAGGTATGGTGGCACACGCCTTAATCCCAGCACTTGGGGGACAGAGTTATGATCTCCATCAGATGTACAAGGTGGCACATGCTTCTGGAGTTCATTTGCAGTGGAAAGAGGTCCTGACATACCAATATTCTCATTTTCTCCCCTTGCAAATAACAAAAAATATAAAGTGACCAATGTAGGGTCTCATGTAGCCCACCACTGTGCCCAATTTTATGAGGTGGCTGGGGTTGAAACCCAACGATTTGTGCATACTAAGGCAAACACTCTATCAACCAATTGAGCTACATCTCCAGCTGACAAAAACTTTAAAAATTCAACATATGTAAACTGGGCGTGGTGGCACACACCTTTAATCCCAGCACTTGGGAGTCAGAGGTAGGAGGATCACTGTGAGTTTGAGACCACCCTGAGAATACAGAGTAAATTCCAGGTCAGCCTGGGCTAGAGTGAGATCCTACCTCAAAAAATCAAAACAGAAAAAAAAATCTAAGAGGATATAAATAAATCATATGGAAACCTACTTTTTTGGACAATGGAACACTCAGAAGCTATAGATTGCTGCTAGAAAATTTTCAGTGCCAGGGATGGGATACCTTCCAGTGAGTTGTTGGCCAGGGAGGTCCTTGATGCCCCCAAAACATTATAGGCCTTTGCTGAGGCCCTTGGTTTCCCACCAGGAATAGAAGTTAAGACCCTATTGCTGAAGACTCCACATACTTGGGCTGCAAGGCCACTGAAAAATCCTGATGGAACTGAGCTGATAACCTCCTCCATGTAGACCAGCTGACAGAAAGCTGGAAGAAGCCATTCTGCATGTAGTTCAATGGGAGAAAGAGAAATCACAAGTGAAAATATTCAACAGTGGACACCGCAAGCTTTACATTTGGCCAACCAGGCCAAATGAGCTAACAGGTGCAATAGTGGCACGTCTATCATGTTAGAAACCAACTGCCCTCTAATTGGACTGGAGGCCAGCTCCATGAGAGGGAATACATCCCTGATACTGAAAACCTAAAAAAGGGGTAGTCATGAGCCCTAGGGGTATAACGTCTGGCTAACTGTATATACTGTGCTTATCAAACTGCCTATTAAGCACTTCTCTTGATGTTCATACCCTTATATTAATGCTACTCTCACTTTTGGTAGACAATCTTCTCCTTTCAGATGGCAGTGACCTTGGGACAACTCAGAAGGTATCATGGTGCTGGAAAGAAGTGACCACAGTGCTCAGTACTGCAATATCTCTATCACACCTTCTAAGGCTCAGGGGTCTATTCTGGAAGAAGTGGCAGAAAGAATGTAAGAGCCAAAGGAAAGGTAGGACTCCTTACAACATACTTCCCCCAGACACAAAATGGCCCAGATATCCATAACCTCCCAGTGCCTGACACTACCTACACCAGACCCTCATAATAGGAGGAAAAGATCATGACATCAAAATAAAAGAGAGGCTGATTGAGATGGGGAGGGGATATGATGGAGAATGGAGTTTCTAAGGGGAAAGAGTAGGGGGGAGGCAGGGTATTACCATGGGATATTTTTTATAATTATCGAAGTTGTTAATAAAAATTTTTTGAAAAATAATTCAACATGTGTTTTTTAGGGTTTTTTTGTTTTGTTTTGTTTTGTTTTTTTGTTTTTTTTTTTTTGAGGGAGTAGTTTGAGGTAGGGTTTTGCTCTAGCCCAGGCTGACCTGGAATTCACTATGTAGTCACATGCTGGGGACTGGAGAAATGGCTCAGTGATTAAGGTGCTTTCCTGAAGTCTCAGTCTGGATTAGACTCAGGGCAGTCCTCTTACCTTGGAACCCTGAGAGCTGCAATTAAAGGTGGGTGCCACCATGCCTTGCTTGGCATGTTTTTGGAAAACCTGTTATGGAACAACACAAAGTCTTTGATATGAAATATTTTGAGATAGGAATTGGGGCCCATGCCTGTAATCCCAGCACTTTGGAGGTGGAAACAAGAGTTAAAAGATCATTCTTGGGTACATAGTGATTTTGAGGCCAGCCTAGGCTATGCAATAAAATTCTATCTCTTTAATAATCTGAATCAATGTTAGAATCATGCCTTTTATATCCTACTTTCCAAATAAATTCTCTTGTTTTACTACAAAAAAAAAAAAAAAGATCCTATCTCAAAAGATAAAAAGTGGAGCCAGCATAGTGGTGGTGGCACATGCCTTTAATTCCAGCACTTGGGAGGCACAGGTAGGAGGATTACCCTGAGACTACATAGTGAATTCCAAGTCAGCCTAATCTAGTGAGACCCTACTTCAAGAAACTAAAACAAAGCTGGACAGTGGTGGTTGCATGCCTTCAATCCCAGCTCTCAGGATGCAGAGGTAGGAGGATAGCTGTGAGTTCAAGGCCAGCCTGAGACTACATAGTGAATTGCAGGTCAGCCTAGGCTAGAGTGAGACCCTACCTCGAAATTAAAACATTGTCAAACATGGAAAAAATTAAAAGTAAAAAATGATGAAAATTAGAGACTTACAAAAAATACTTAGGTCATTATCATAGGCAGGAAATAATGACTTCAGTATTCCTGTTAAATGTAGTCTTGGGATTCATGAGTATACTGTGTCTAAACACTACTGAAACATCTTAGATACAGTTCACTGAGATGTTGAGCCTATGAGTCATCATTCAAGAATTTTTTCTCTCTTAATGCTCTGCAAAGGCTATACTGGTGACTCAGTCAACTCCATTCTAACTATGCAGCCTGGTTGCATCATGCAACTCTTCCAACAGGGATATTAATAATACTGCAACATTAACCCTTCTTTGGGTTGCATCAGTCAAGGTAAAAATCACCTTTTGACCACATTACAGCTCTATGTAATTTCAAACACATTTTGTTTTTATTTATGAGAGAGAGTGAGTCAGATAGAATGGGCATGTCAGGGCCTCTAGTAACTAAAAAAGAACTCCAGATGTAGCCAGGCGTGGTTGCACACGCCTTTAATCCCAGTACTTGGGAGGCAGAGGTAGATGGATCATCATGAGTTTGAGTCTACCCTGAGACTACATAATGAATTCCAGGACAGCCTGAGCTAGGGTGAGACCCTACCTCTTAAAAAAAAAAAAAAAGAACTCAATACATCAATGATTGTGCTTTAGAATTATACTATGATATACATAAAGTGCTTGAATTTTATTTTATATTATCTATTTTTTGCTTTTTGTTTGCTTTGTTTTAAAGCAGGGTTCATTTTAGCCCAGGTTGACCTGGGATTCAACTGATAAATATTCTCCCCATTTTATTTATTTATTTTTTAAATATTTTGTTTATTTATTTGACAGAGAAAGAGGGAGAGAGATAAAATGGGTGTGCCAAGGCCTCCAGCCACTGCAAATGAACATCCAGATGTGTGTGCCCCTTCGTGCATCTGGCTAACATGGGTCCTGAGGAATTGAACCTGGGTCCTTTGGCTTTGTAGGCAAGCACCTTAACTGCTAAGCCATCCCTCCAGCCCCCCTTTTTATTTTTATTTATTTATTTGAGAGTGAGAGAATGGGTGCACCAGAGCTTCCAGCTACTTCAAATGAACTTCAGATGCATGTACCACCTTGTGCATCTGGCTTATGTGGGTCCTGGGGAATCAAGCCTTGAGCCAGGATCCTTAGGCCTCACAGGCAAGCAGTTAACCACCAAGCCATTCCTCAAGTTCCCCCTTTTTTTTGTTTATTTCCCCTTTTTATTTTTATTTTTATTTTTTTTAATATTCTTATTTATTTGAGAGAGAGAGAGAAAGGCAGATAGAGAATGGGTGCATCAGGGCCGTCAGCCACTGCAAACGAACTCCAGATGCATGTGCCACCTTGTACATCTGGCTTAAGTGGGTCCTGGGGAGCTGAACCTAGGTCCTTTTGCTTTGCAGGCAAGTGCCTTAACTGCTAAACCATTTCTCCAGCCTGACCCCTTTTTAAACTGCCACCCTACTGCTGGATCTAAAGGATTGTACCACCACCACCACCACCCTCGGACTCTGGCTATATTTTGTGTGTGTGTGTGTGTGTGTGTGTGTTTGTGAGACACAGTCTCACAATAACCCAGGCTAGCCTTGAACTCATGCCATCCTCCTACCTCAGCTTCCCAAGTGCTGAGATTACAGGCATGAGCCATGAGCCACCATGGCAAGATACTTGAATTTGCTGTGAGTTTGAGTTCAGCCTGAGACTATATAGTAAATTCCAGGTCAGACTGGGCTACAGTGAGACTCTACCTTGAAAAACCAGCCCCTCCCCTCCAAAAAGGCATAGAGAGTACTTTAGTGGGCATAATATATGCATTTTTTTTCCAAGGTAGGGTCTCACTCTAGGCCAGGCTGACCTGTAATTCACTGTGTAGTCTCAGGGTGGCCTCAAACTCATGACGATCCTTTTACCTCTGCCTCCCAAGTGCTGGGATTAAAGAGATGCTCCACCACACCTGGCTTGTTTTATTTATTTGAGAGTGACAGACAAAAAGAGAGAATAAAGAAGAAGAGCAACAGACAAAAAGAAAGAGAGAATGGGTGCATCAGGGCCTCTAGCCACTGCAAACAAACTCCAGATGCATGTGCCACCTTGTGCATCTGGCTTAGGTGGGTACTGAGGAATTGATCCTCAAACCAGGGTCCTTAGGCTTCACGGGCAAGTGCTAAGCCATCTCTGCAGTGCCACTTTTAATTTTTTTAATCTGTTTTTGAGGAGAGAGATTGTGAGAGAATATGGGCACACCAGGGCCTCTTGCTGCTGCCAAGGATTTCCAGATGCATGTTCTACTTCCACTTTGTGCATCGGGCTTCACATGGGTATTGGAAAATTGAACTCCAGCTAGCAGGCTTTGGAAGCAAACTCTCTTAACCACTAAGTTGTCTCTCCAGCTTGTTTTTCTTTTCTTTTCGTTTTTTCTTTTTGTGTTTTTCACAGTAGGGTCTTACTCTAGCCCAGAATGACCTGAAACTCATTTTGTAGTCCCAGGTGGGCCTAGAACTCACAGGGATCTTCCTACCTCTGCCTCACAGGTGCTATGGACTAAAGGTGTGCTCTGGCTGGCCTCACATTTCCTTTTGTTTTACCAAGGGGTGGGATTACATACTCAGCTTCATTATGATGTTTTCATGCATATATACCACTGTGCTTTGCTCATATTAACCCTTGTGATGGTTAAGTTTTGTGTCAACTTGATCTGTTTAGGAATCAACAGACATTGCTCATAAGTGGGTCTCTGAGGTTGTTTCCAGGGAGGACTAACTAAAGGAGAAATCCTTCCCCAGAGTGAGCAGCTCCTCTGAGAGGTGGCTGGGCTTTATCTAAGGAAGCTTTGGGAAGGAAAGGATTCCCCCTCCTCCCACCTGGATGCCTGTGCTGCTTGCTGCTTTCCAGTGTGGACTAAAGACCAGTAAGGGCTGAAGAGTAGTGGCTCTCTAGGAATCCTCTAGGCCTTCAGTGCCAGATTGGGACTGCTGAGGTATCCAGCCTTGTGGACTGAGCAGCTACTGGGTTTTTTGTTTGTTTTATTGTTTTGAGGTAGGGTCTCTCTCTTGCCCAGGCTGACCAGGAATTTACTATGTAGTCTCAGGGTGGCCTTGAACTCACAGCGATCCTCCTATCTTTGCCTCCCGAGCGCTGGGATTAAAGGTGTGCATCCCTATGACGGGCTGTTTCTTAATTCTCAGGCCTGCAAACTGCTATTGTTGGACTGCCTTAAGCCAATCCAATAAATTCCCTTTTAATACAATTCTTTCTATCAGTTCTGTTCCTCTAGAGAACTCTGACTAATACAACCTTCTACTAACTTTCTCTATCCCTCTTCTTCCCATCACTGACCCTCTTACTCTTAATAGTCTTTGGTATGCTTTCATGGCATATGTATATTTAAATTGGAAATCTACAATGGAAACTTTTTTTTACAGTATTTTATTTGAGAGAGGGGGCAGATAGGGAGGATGGGCATGCCACAGCCTCTAGCCACTGCAAATGAACTCCAGATGCCTGCACCACATTGTACATCTGGCTTTACGTGGACACTGGGGATCAAACTTGGGTTTTTTTGTTTGTTTGTTTGTTTTTTTGGCTTGGCTGGAAGCACCTCAACTGCTGAGCCATCTCTCCAGACTTTGCTCTAGCCCAGGCTGACCTGGAATTCACTATGAGGTCTCAGGCTGGCCTAGAGCCCATGGTGATCCTCCTACCTCTGCCTCCCAAGTGCTAGGATTAAAGGCATGTGCTACCACATCCAGCCAGACTTTTTTTTTTTTTTTTTTTTATGCAAGAGAAAGAAAGAGAGAGAGAGAGAGAGAATTGGTGAGCCAGAGACTCCAGCCACTGTAATCAAAGTCCATATGTTTATGCCCCCTTGTGCACATATCAACCTTGCATGCTTGAGTCACTCTCCATCTGGCTTACGTGGGACCTGAAGAGTCAAACATGAGTCTTTAGGCTTCACAGGCAAGTGCTTTAACTACTAAGCCATCTCTCCAGCCCAAAGTTAATTAAAACTTTTTTTAATCTTTTTTTGCAAGGAGAGAGAGAGAGAGATGATAGAGGGATGGATGGATGGATGGATGGATGGATGGATGGATGGATGGATGGATGGATAGATAGATAGATAGATAGATAGATAGATAGATAGATAGATAGATAATGGGTGCTCCAGGACCTCTTGCCTCTTAAACAAAATCCAGATATGTGCCACTTTGTGCATCTGGCTTTAAGTGGGTACTGGGGAATTGAACCTGGGCTGTCAGGCTTTGCAAGCAAGTGCTTTAACTGCTGAGCCATCCATTTTTAGCTTACATATAAGTCTGGCTATGCACACAAACAAGGAAACAGAATTTGTTGCTATTGTTGAGGCAGAGACACATTCTAGCCCAGGCTGTGTTTGAACTCAGTGATTATCTGACCTCAGCCTCCCAAGTGCTGGTATTAAATGTGTGAGCCACCACCCTCCATTTAGAACTCTTTTAAAGTTGAAATCACCCAATCAAGAGCAGTTTGTGGGAAAAAGAGATTTATTTTGGCTTACAGGCTTGAGGGGAAGCTCCACAATGGCTGGGGGAAATGATGGCATGAACAGAGAGGGTGGACCTCACTTCCTGGCCATCATCAGGTGGACAACAGGAATAAGAGAGTGTGTCAAACACTAGTAAGGGGAAAGTGGCTATAACACCCATAAAGCCGCCCCCAACAGTATAAATTAAAGCCAGGAGGCTTTAATTCCCAATTTCCATCAGCTGGGGAACCTAGCATCCAGAACACGTAAGTTTACGGGGACCACCTGACTCAAACCACCACATTCCACCCTTGGCCCCCATAAACTGGTAACCATGCATGATGTAAAATGCATTCATCCAACTTTAAAAGTCCCCATAGTTTTTATCAATTCCAATGATGTTCATACATCCCGATAGTCCAATATCTTTTAACTGAGCCATAATACCAAAATATTCCCCCAAAACCCATAATGGTACAGAATAAACATTCACACTGCAAAAGATGCATGGGGCATAGCAAAGAAATGCTCAAGCAATACATGATTTAAACAGGGCAAACACCAAACTCTGTAGCCCCAAGTCGAACAACTCCAGCCAGTGACAAGTCTCTGGAGTTCCAATTCCACCCCTCCAGTTAGGCTACTCACAGTCCTGGAAAACTTCATTCAGAGCCAGCAGATCTCCTTGGCAGCCATCTCATTGTCCCGGCATCTTTACTGGGTCTCCACTGCAATCCATGGTTCCTCCTCATGGCCCCATGGGGTCTCCATGCAGGCATCCAGCAAAGCTTCACACTGCCCTTGGCCATTTCCAAAACACAACACAGTGTTGCAAACTCAATGACCCTCTTTCCTGCATTTTTTATACTCCACAATACCAGGTAGGGTGCCAATTTGTTAATCCAGGCGGGGGAGGACAAAGCAGACTTTGAAGAACAGGACACTCTTTGAGCACTCAGGCCACTTCAAAAGAGTCTACATTGTTCCTGTTGCCCCAGTGCAGGTCAGCTGGCCCAGTCTATCTCAAAGGTTGTAATCTCTCAATTGCAGCCGAATGGGCAGCAGTCCACCCAAAGATTTTGTTTTTCTGTGCCATATCCCTCTGCTCACACCAGTTCATTTCTATGCAAAGCAACCCTGCACAGTTTCTCAGGACACAGGCATAACAGCAAACCTCACACAAACTGCTATCCCAGTCCAAGCAAAGCTCTTTCTCACCCTAATAAGCCAAACCTCACAGTCCATAGTTCTTACTGCATTCAGGTCTTTCAACTCTGACCAGAATAGTCCAGCAAGCTGTACTTACAGCACTGCAAGGCATCTCTTAGGCCAAGGTTTCACATAGTTCCACATTCCTCTTGAAAATCAGCTCCAAAAGGCTAAATCCACAAGTCAGGTGTCTAGCAGCAATGTCACTCCTCAGTACCATTTTACTGTTGCAGTCAGGTTCGTATTGCTGGTAAAAATTACCCAACCAAGAGTAGCTTGTGGGAAAAAGATTTATTTTGGCTTACATGCTTGAGGGAAAGCTCCACAATCACAGGGGAGAATGATGGCATGAGCAGAGGTGGACATCACCACTTGGCCCACATAAGATTGAAAACAGGAATAGGAGAATGTGCCAAACACTAGCAAAGGGAAAGTTGCTGTAACACCCATAAGCCCCCAACATTACATTGCCTCCAGGTGGCTTTAATTTCCAATTACCATCAGCTGGGGAACCTAGCATCCAGAACACCTAAGTTTATGGGGGGGACACCTGAATCAAACCACCACACAGAGGAGTTTAAGGTCACCCTGAGACCACATAGTGAGTTCCAGGTCAGGCTGGACTAGAGTGAGACTCTACCTGAAAAAAAAAAACAAAAATGAATAAATCAATATAAAAAAAATAGGGCTGGAGGAATGGCTTAGCAGTTAAGGCATTTGCCTGCGAAGTCAAAGGACCCAGGTTCAATTCCCCAGGACCTATATAAGCCAGATGCACAAGGTTGTGCATGTGTCTGGAGTTCGATTGCAGTGGCTGAAGGCCCTGGCATGCCCATCCTCTCTATCTGCCTCTTTCTCTCCCTCTCTCAAATAAAATTATATCTACATCTACATCTACAATTTGCAAGCAGAGAAAGACAAAGTGAGAATGAAACAGAATGGGTGCATTAGGGCCTCTAGCCACTGGAAATGAACTTCAGATGCATGTGCCCCTTTGTTCATTTATGTGGGTATTGGAGAATTAAACCTGGGTCATTAGGCTTTGCAGGCAAGTGCCTTAACTGCTGAGTCATTTCTCCAGCTCCAATTAAAACAATTTTTTTGTTTGTTTTTTGAGGTAGGGTCTCACTCTAGCCTGAAGTCACTCTCTTGTCCTAGGTTGGCCTCAAACTCACAGGGATCCTCCTACCTCTGCCTTCTGAGTGCTGGTATAAAAGGCATGCACCACCATGCAGTGTTGCAGTCCGGGTTGCATTGCTGGTAGAAATCACCCAACAAAGAGCAGCTTCTGTGAAAAAGAGATTTATTTTGGCTTAGGGGAAGCTCCACGATGGCAGGGGAAAACGGTGGCATGAGCAGAGAGTGGACATCACCCCCTGGCCAACATAAGGTGGACCACAGCAACAGGAGAGTGTGCCAAACACTGGCATGGGGAAACTGGCTATACAGCCCATAAGCCCGCCCCCAACAATATACTCCCTCCAGGAGGCATTAATTCCCAAATGTCCATCAGCTGGGAACCTAGCATTCAGAACACCTAACTTTACCTGAATCAAACCACCACACATGGCTAATTTTTTTTTTTTTTTTTTTTTTTGGTTTTGGAGGTAGGGTCTCCCTCTAGCCCAGGCTGACCTGGAATTCACTCTGTTGTCTCAGGGTGGCCTCAAACTCATGGTAATCCTCCTACCTCTGCCTCCCAAATGCTGGGATTAAAGGTGTGTACCACCATGCCCAGTTCTAAAATTAAAAAATATATATTTTGGTTGGAGGCTTAAATTTGGCCACCTAGGCCAAATGAGCCAATGGGTACAATAGTGACATGTCTGCTTTGGGGGAAACCAACCCCTCTCTAATTGGACTGGAGGCCCACTCTACAGGTGGGAATACATGCCTGACACTGAAAACCTGTGGTAGGGGAAGTCAGGAAACCTAGGAATGTAACTTCTGCTGGTGTCTGGCTAAATGTATGTATTATGCTCACCAAACTGCCCAGTAAGCACTTCTCTGTTATTATTATTATTGTTACTGTTATTTAGTTTTTTGAGGTAGGGTCTCCCTCTAGCCTAGGCTGACTGAAATTCTATATGTAGTCTCAGTGTGGCCTTGAACTCATGGTAATCCTCATACGTCTGCCTCCCAGGTGCTGGGATTAAAGGTGCATGCTGCCATATCCGGATTCACTTCTTGTTCTTGTTCTTGTTTTTTTTTTTTTTAACCAGTAAGCACTTTTATTTATTTATTTATATTGGTTTTCCAAGGCAGGGTCTTGCTCTAGCTGAGGCTGGCCTGGAACTTACTATGTAGTCTCAGGGTGGCCTCAAATTCATGGTGATCCTCCTACCTCTGGCTCCCAAGTGCTGAGATTAATAGTGTGCACCACCACACCTGGCTCCCAATTAATGTTTTAACTATTTATTTATTTGATAAAGAAAGAGGGAGAGGGCTGGAGAGATGGCTTAGTGGTTAACTGCTTGCCTGTGAATCCTAAGGACCCCGGTTCGAGGCTCAGTTCCCCAGGTCCCACGTTAGCCAGATGCACAAGGGGGCGCACGCATCTGGAGTTCGTTTGCAGAGGCTGGAAGCCCTGGCGTGCCCATTCTCTCTCTCTCCCTCTATCTGTCTTTCTCTCTGTGTCTGTCGCTCTCAAATAAATAAATAAATATTTTTAAAAAAAAAAGAAAAGAAAGAGAGAGAGAGAAAAAAAAAGAGAGGGTGCATCAGGGTCTCCAGTCATTGCAAATGAACTCCAGACACGTGTGCCCCCTTGTGCATCTGGCTAACATGGGTCCTGGAGAATTGATCCTGGATTCCTTTAGCTTTGCAGGCAAATACCTCAGCCACTAAGATATCCCTCCAAACACCCCTTTTTTTGTTTGTTTTTCAGCCTTTATTTATTTATGTTGTTGTTTGTTTTTTGATTTTTTTTTCTTTTGTTTTTTTGAGGTAGGGTCTCACTCTAGCCCAGGCTGACCTGGAATTCACTATGGTGGCCTTGAACTCATGGCTATTCTCCTACCTCTGCCTCCTGAGTGCTGGGATTAAAGGCGTGTGCCACCATGCCTGGCAATTTTTTTTTTATTAACAATTTCCATGATTTTAAACAATATTCCATGGTAATGCCCTCCCTCCCCCTTCTTTCCCCTTTGAAACTCCATTCTCCATCATATCCCCTCCCCATCTCAATCAGTCTCTCTTTTATTTTGATGTCATCATCTTTTCCTCCTATTATGATGGTCTTGTGTAGGTAGTGTCAGGCACTGTGAGGTCATGGGTATACAGGCCGTTTTGTGTCTGGGGGGGAGCATGCTGTAAGGAGTCCTACCCTTATTTTGGTTCTTATATTCTTTCTGCCACTTCTTCTACAGTAGACCCTGAGCCTTGGAAGGTGTGATCGAGATATTGCAGTACTGAGCACTCCTGTCACTTCTTTGTAGCACTATGATACCTTCTGAGTCATCCCAAGGTCACTGCCATCTGAAAAGAGAAGATTGTCTACCAAAAGTGAGAGCAGCATTAATATAACAGTATGAAGATTAAGAGAAGTGCTTCCTGGGCAGTTTGATGAGCATACTATATACATTTATCCAGACAGCAGCAGACATTACACTCCTAGGGCTCAGGACTACCCCTATTTTAAGTTTTCTGAATCAGGAATGTATTCCCTCTCATGGAGCAGGCCTCCAGTCCAATTAGAGGACAATTGGTTTCCACCATGACAGACATGCTACTATTGCACCTATTGGCTCAATTGGCCTGGCTGGCAAAATATAAGGTTTGCAATGTCCACTGCAAAATCTTCACTGGTGATTTCTCTTTCTCCAGTTGAACTGCATGCAGAATGGCTTCTTCCAGCTTTCTGTCAGCTGTTCTACATGGAGGGAGTTATCAGCTCAGTTCCAGCAGGATTTCTCAGTGGCCTTGCAGCTCAAGTATGTGGAGTCCTCAGCAATAGAGTCTTACCATGTATTCCTGGTGGGAAACCAAGGGCCTCAGCAATGGCCTATAATGTTTTGGGGGCATTAGGGATCTCCCTGGCCAACAACTCTCTGGAAGGTATCCAATCCCTGGCACTGAAAATTTTCTAGCAACAGTCTATGGCTACTGCGTGTTCCATTGTCCAAAAATGTAGGTTTCCATATCATTTATTTATATACTCTTAGATCCTTTTTTTTTTTTTTTTGTAGGGTCTCACTCTAGCTCAGGCTGACCTGGAGTTGATTCTGTAGCCAATTATTATTATTTTTAATTAAAATCAAATGTGGGGCTGGAGAGATCACTTAGTAGTTAAGGCACTTGCCTGAGAAGCCTAAGAACCTAGGTTTGATTTTCCAGGTCCCATGCAAACCAGACACAGAAGGTGGCGCATGTGTCTGGAGTTCATTTATAGTGGCTAGAGGCCCTCGTGCACTCATTCTCTCTCTCTTTCTCTCCTTCTCTCTGTCTCAAATAAATAAATTAATTAAAATCAGATGTGAAGATCTGGGCATGGTGTCGTATGCCTTTAATCCCAGCACTTGGGAGGCAGAGGTAAGAGGATTGTCCTGTGTTCAAGGCCACATAGTGAATTCCAGATCAGCCTGGGCTGGAGTGAAACCACCCACACAAAAAAATTATACCTTTCAGTGAGTTGTTGGCCAGGGAGGTCCCTGATGCCCCCAAAACATTATAGGCCATTGCTGAAGGCTTTGGTTTCCCACCAGGAATAGGTGGTAAGACCCTATTGCTGAAGACTACACATGCTTGGGCTACAATGTCACTGAGAAATCTTGCTGGAACTGAGCTGAAAACCTCCTCCCTGTAGACCAGCTGACAGAAAGCTGGAAGAAGTTACGCTGAAGCCGGGTATGGTAGAGCACGCCTTTAGCCCCAGCACTCAGGAAGCAGAGGTAGGAGGATCACTATGAGTTTGAGGCCACCCTGAGACTACATAGTGAATTCCAATTTATCCTGGACTAGAGTGAAATCCTACCTCAAAAAAAAAAAAAAAAAAAAAAAAGGACTGGACTGTGGCTTAGCGGGTAAGGCACTTGCCTGCAAAGGACTTCCGTTTGATTTCCCAGGACCCATGTAAGTCAGAAGGACAAGGGGGCACATGTGTCTGGAGTTCGTTTGCAGTGGCTTGTGGCTTGTGGCCCTGGTGTACCCATACTCTTTCTCCCTAAATAAATAAAAATAAAGTTAAAAAAAAAAAACAATGCTGCATGTAGCTCTATAGGAGAGAGAGGAGTCATCAGTGGAGATAAACAACAGTGGACACTGCAAGCCTTAAGTACTTTGGCCAGCCAGGCCAAATGAACCAATGGGTGTAGTAGTGGCATGTCTGTTATGGAGAAAACCAACTGCTCTCTCAATTGACTGGAAGCCTGCTCCACAAGAGGGAATACATGCCTAATACTGAAAACCTATGACTGGGGAAGTCATAAGCCCTAGGGGTATATTGCCTGCTGGTGTGTGCCTAAATGAATGCATGCATGCATACATATATACATATATACATACACACATTTCTATTTTATTTATTTGAGAGAGGGAGATAGAGAAAGAGAGAGAGATTTGGGTGTGCCAGGACCTTCAGCCACTGCAAACAAACTCCAGATGTCTGTGTCACTTTGTGCATTTGGCTTATGTGGGTCCTGGGGAATCAAACCTGGGTCCTTTGGCTTAGTAGGCAAGTGCCTTAACTGCTAAGCCATCTCTCTAGCCCTAAGTGCACATATTATGCTCACACTAAACTGCCCAGTAAGCACTTCACTTAATGTTCATACTGGGAGCTACTTATCTAGTTCAAGCTTCTTATTTGTAGGTGACAACATAGGCATCCAACCAACTGGCTGAACATTCCAGTTCTCTTTTCACAGATCATGCACAGTGTGGCCTCTTATGGACTCTCAAGATCTTTGGTGCCTTTGAAAGTATTTTCTCTCCTTAGGGCCCCAGAGCCCTTGGACACATTAGTTTTGCTCAGGATGAGTTTGTCCTCTTCAATCCACACACACCATCTCCCACCTGAAATCCAATCATTAAGTAAAACCTAGTGTCACCTCCTCCATATGATAGGTTTTATTTCTCCCTCTCTCTCTCTCTGAAGGAGAGTCTCACTCTAGCCCAGGGTCTGGAGCTGGCTGTGTAGCCCAGGTTGGCTTCTAACTCACAGCAGCTATCCTCATACCTGACTCCTGGTGCTGGGATTACAGACATGCTGGGCTAAGGTCCTCTTTCTCTAGGAACCTCATAGCACTTTGTACTTTAGTTCATTATTACAATTCTTAATCTGTGGGAGTTTCTTCCCACTTTAGATTGCAAATTTTATCCTCTTGTTTTGTCATTTTCATGGTGCTTTGTACAATGTGACAGATGTGATAATCTTTGACTCACTTGAATGGCAACATAATAGCAATAACATCTGACCAGCTACCAGAGAATGTTATTGTGGTCAAGCAACAGTAAATATAAAGCACATTCTGAAAATTGTATTTTTTTGGTGTGTGTGTGATGCATGTGAGTGCAGACCGACCCCCCCCACCCCCACGGTGTGCTAATGGCAATCACGTGTGTGGAGGTCAGAGGACAACTTGGGGTGTCAGTTCCTGACTTCCACTTTGTTTGAGGCAGAGTCTCTTGTTCATCAAGGCATCCAACAGGTTAGTTTGCTGGAGTGGTTCGCGGTGATCCTCCTGTCTCTGCCCTAGGCACTCTGATGTCTGTTACAGCCCCCATCTTTTATTGTTTTTTTTGGGGGGATACAAATCCAGATACCCATGCTTGTATGGCAATCATCTTCTTAGTTCCTCATCACTTATAATTTTTTTTTTTTTTTGAGGTAGGGTTTCACTCTAGCCCAGACTGACCTGGAATTCACTATGTAGTCTCAGCCTGGCCTTGAACTCACAGCGATCCTCCTACCTCTGCCTCCCATGTGCTGGGATGTGTGTCACCACGCATGGCTTCATCACATATAATTTAAGTCAGGCTCTCACTTTGTAGCTCAGGCTAGCTTCAAACTCTCAGTAATTCTTTTGCCTCATCCTCCCAAAGTTTGGGATTACAGGTATGAACTGCCATGCTTAGCTAAATTCTGAAAAAATCTTTAAAAGGGTGTGTCAAAGGAGGTTTACAGGCAGGCAAGTGCCTTAACTGCTAAGCCATCTCTCCAGCCTGAGGTTACTTGATGGAAGGCAGTCTGGAAGCTCATTTATGTTTGAAATAGTTGGGAAGATGATTTTTCATTGCCCCCTTTTAGTTTGAGGACTTCCAGTGTGGAGGATGAAATCATTGTTTTCTTTCTTTCTTTCTTTTTTTTTTTTTTTTTTTATTTGTTTTTTTAATCTCCAAAAAACTGGGAAACAGTAGCCGGGCATGGTGGCTCATGCCTTTAATCCCAGCTCTTGGGAGGCATTGGTAGGAGGATTGCTGTGAGTTCGAGGCCACCCTGAGACTATACAGTAATTTCCAGGTCAGCCCCAGCTAGAGGGAAAAACTACCTCAGGGGAAAAAAAATTGGGCAATATTTTGCATCATTCCAGGCAGCATAACTACTAGCTAAGGGAAGGAGTAAAAGGAAAGCAAACTTCAGCTCAGCAGCAGGTGGAATTTTCTAACATTTAGTCAGCAAGGCTGCACAATTTAAGGTGGTGAGCTGCCTGAAACTGGAATAGAAGTCGCATCTGGCTGAGCGAGACTACAAGAGGGAATCATTGGGGAGGTGACTCAGTGGATAAAGCACTTACATGAGGACAGACTCCTGGATATACTCCCGAAAGAGGCATGATGACCGGCTACTTTTATTATTATTGTTATTATTAAAAAAAAAAAAAAAGACTGAGGCCTGGTGTGGTGGCACACGCCTTTAATCCTAGCCCTGGGGAGATAGAGGTAGGAAGATCGCAGTGAGTTGGAGGCCACCCTGAGACTACATAGTTAATTCCAGGTCAGCCTGGGCCAGAGTGAGACCCTACTTCAAAATAAAAATAAAAATAAAAATAAAAATCTAGATAACACCTCAAACAGTCGACACCGTTTTTCACTGAAATGGAGGCGTGCTTGCGTGTGAGAATCTTTTAAGGGTTTTCCGGCTGAGTGAGAAGCTCCGCTTTTCCGTGCACTAGCTTTGGCGGTTTTAAGCATCAGGCGTTAGGCGGGCAGAAACGAAGGCCGGTGTTCCGTGCCTCGTTCGGAGGACGACCACTCGGGACCCTACCGCGAACAGCCCCCTAACTTCTCGGCGGATCCGCCGAGCCCTCGGCTGACCGACAGCCGCCTTTCGGACTATATCTCCCAGAGGCCCCAGCGGAGCGCCGCTCTGCGCACGCGCAGTGGCGTGGCGGCAGCGCCGCGGCAGGACGCAGGGAAACTGACTGACGAGCGGCTACGGCGGCTGCTACGGCGGCGGCGGCGGCGGCGGCGGCAGGGCGGCGGTGGCAGATCGCGGTCAGGGCGACGGCTCGGAGGCCGAGGGTCTGTCGGGCAGGGATCTCGGTGCCTTTCCTCCGATGTGCTCGTGGGTGAGTGCACGTCCTCCGGCCAGCCCGCGCGGAGTGCGCGGCTCGGAGCTGCCCCGGCCTAGGGCCGCAGCCTGGCGCCTGACCCCTGGCGCTTCAGGCCCTTCCCGGTGTGCAGCGAGGCACGGGTGGGACACCGCAAGGCTAGGCTCCGGGGGAGAAGTGGCGGCGCTCAGGGGAGGGACGCGTGGGGGATGGGACGCGGGGAACCGAGGCGAGCCCCTGGCAGGTAGGAAAGCTGAGTCCGCCCGGGAGACTTCGCCCGTGACAGACGGTGTGGTGCTCCGGGGGCTCTTGACACGCTGGACGCACGGGTCTGGGGGCGGCACCTGTGCCACCAACGCGCGCCCTGTGTGCTTGTGGCATCTTTCCACTTGCTGGTGATGGTCTTGGAAATGAGAGGCTGGTGGTTGCCATCTCTTGCCTCCCCCCCCACCCCCTTCAACTTCGCCTTTTCTTGACTAGCCAGATTGTCATGGGTGCTGGCTAGGCAAATCGCAGAAATAAAACATGGTTCTGTGTCTAATTCTGCGTTAGAACGGGAGACGTGGTGAGATAGTAGTCAGATGGGAGGGAGATCGAAGGAGGAATCTGTTTTTACTTTAAAATTCAATAAGATTAAACTTAATTAAATGGGAGTTTGAGCAGAAGGGAGGAGGGTTCCGAACTAGTTTCCGACCTGGAGTTTGTCAGTGGATTGAATGTAGATAAGTGTTCCTTTAACTAGAATGATAGTAAAATGACATCTTTATACATTTTTATTTTTAAATGATTTTGTTTTTATTTATTTGCGTGTGAGAGGCAGGTAGAGAGAGAGAAAAAATGAGAATGGGTGCATCAGGGCCTCGAGCCCATATATTTCTTTAATTTTTTGGTGGGAGAGGTTCGAGGTAGAGTCTTGCTGTAGTCTGGGCTGACTTGAAGTTCTCTATGTAGTCTCAGGGTGGCCTCGAACTCACAGCAGTCCACCCATCTATGCCTCCCAAGTGCTGGGATTAAAGATGTGTGCCACCACACCTGGCTTTAAAATGATTTTTAAATTTATTTGCTTGTGTGTGTGCGTGCATGTGCTTGTGCACATGTGCCAGAGTCTCTTGCTCCTGAAAGTGAATGCCAGACACTTGTGCCATTTTTTGCATTTGGCTTTGCATAGGCAGCTAGGGAATTGAACCCTGGCTGGCAGGCTTTGCAACCTTTAACTGCTAATCCATTTCCCTAGCTCCTTGACATCTTTATATTTTAGTTTTTCAAGGTAGGGTCTCGCTCTAGCCCAGGCTGACCTGGAATTCACTATGTAGTCTCAGGCTGGCCTCGAACTCACAGTCATCCTCCTGCCTCTGCCTCTGGAGTGCTGGGATTAAAGGTGTGTGCTGCTATACTTGACATCTTTATTTTTTATTAACTAGTAATTGAAACACTGTTTCCTTCAATTATGAAAAGTAAGCAACAAGCCACAATAATATTAGCAATACCTGTGAGTTTTCCACAGATAAAATTTGTAGATTTTTTTTTTTTTTTTGCAGACAGGATGGTATTATAGACACAAAGGAATTTAATAGGTAGATAAAAGGCTTTGGTAGGATCAGAGTACAAGAGAAGTAATTTCTCTAGCTCGCTCCCTCCCTCTCTCTCTCTCTCTCTCTCTCTCTCTCTCTCTCTCTCTCTCTCTCTCTTTTGAAGTAGAGTATCCCTCTAACCCAGGCTGACCTAGAATTCACTGTGTAGTCTCAGGCTGGCCTCAAACTCATAGCAATTCTCCAACCTCTGCCTCCCGAGTGC
The DNA here is from genome assembly GCF_020740685.1 of Jaculus jaculus. Classification (NCBI taxonomy): domain Eukaryota; kingdom Metazoa; phylum Chordata; class Mammalia; order Rodentia; family Dipodidae; genus Jaculus; species Jaculus jaculus. The sequence goes on along the minus strand of NC_059102.1, from coordinate 128,256,428 downwards.
AGGAGTTAAAAGCATGTGCCACCGTGCTTGTCATCTCAGTTTTTTTTTTTTAACTGTGAAATGTGCTATAAACTGCTTACCACTTTTCTTACCCCCCCCCAGGTTTCTTTTCTTTCTTTCTTTCTTTTTTTGTGTGCCTTGAAGTAGAGTCTCACTCACTCTAGTCCAGGCTGACTTGGAATTCACTCTGTAGTCTGAGGGTGGTCTTGAACCGCAGTCCTCCTACTTCTGCCTCCCAAGTGCTGGGATTAAAGGCATGTGCCACCACACCTGGCTAGGTTAAATTTTCTTTATGCATTTGTGTATGTGTGAATATGATGCTCTGGGGCCTGTTGATGGCCGGGGAAGTGAACCCGGAGTGAGCGGGCTTTGCAAGCAAGTGTCTTTAACTGGTGAGCCATCTTCCTAGTCTCTTCTTTTTGCCTTGAAGCAGGGATTCAATCTAGTCCTGGCTGGCCTCAAATTCATGGCAGTCCTCCTACCTCCTGTAGTATTAAAGCAGGAGTCTTCATTCCTGGCTCTTTCTTTTTTCCCTCTTGAGCCAGGGTCTCACTTTGTAGCCTTGGCCTGCTAGAAGTCACTGTGTACTGTGTGCACCACGCTGGCCTGGAACTTTTGGTGATCCTCCTGTTTCTGCTTCCCAAGTGGCTAGCATTATAGGCCTGTACTACACCCAGCTTTTCTTTTCTTATTTTTTAAAATGAATTTATTAGAGAAAGAAGCAGATAGAGATGGGAGGGGGGAGAGAGAAAGAAGGAGAATGGGCACCCCAGAGCCTCTAAGCCACTGGAAAAAACTCCAGATGCATGTACCACCCTGTGTATCTTGCTTACATGGGTACTAGGGAATTGAACCTGAGTTCTTAGGCTTCACAGGCAAATGCCTTAAATGCTAAGCCATCTCTCCAGCCCCCAGCTTGTCTTTTTGTGTTCTCTTTTATTCTTCTTCTTTTTTTTTTTTTCCTGGTATTTTGAGGTAGAGTCTCACTCTAGCTCTGGCTGACCTGGAATTCATTATGTAGTTTCAGGGTAGCCTCAAACTCATAGTGGTCCTACCTCTGCCTCCCAAGTGCTGGGATTAAAGGTGTGTGCCACCATGCCAGGCTTCCATCCTTTTTTTTTTTTTTTTAAGGTAGGGTCACACTCTAGCTCAGGCTAACCTGGAAGTCACTATGTAGTCTCAGGGTGGCCTCAAACTGGGGTCCTTTGGCTTTGTAGGCAAACACCTTAACCACCAAGCCATCATCTCCAGGTCTCTTTCCATCTTTTTAAAAATTTTTTTTTAATTTTAATTTTTATTTACTTATTTGAGAGTGACAGAGGGAGAAAGAGGCAGAGAGCGAGAGAGAAAGAATGGGCACGCCAGGGCTTCCAGCCACTGCAAACGAACTCCAGACGCATGCGCCCCCTTGTACATCTGGCTAACATGGATCCTGGGGAATCGAGCCTCGAACCGGGGTTCTAGGCTTCACAGGCAAGCACTTAACTGCTAAGCCATCTCTCCAGCCCTCTTTCCATCTTTTTACATGTATTAATTATACCAGAGTAGTAGTTTTGTGTACCTGGCTTTATGTGAGTAATGGGAAATTGACCCTAGGCTGTCAGGCTTTGCAAGCAAGTGCCTTTATCAACTAAGCCTTCTTTCTAACTCTAGAGGAGTAGTCTTGAAAGATAGACTAGACCACAGATATTTCATCCAGCATACTGGATAATCAGCAAAATAATTAGAGGAAAAAAGGGAAGTATTTAAACCCTTTGATTTTTGTACTGAGGCGCTTCCCTTATTCCAAGTGGTTGAAGCCTTCCAAACTCTTTGTAAGCTTGTGAGAGGAAATTTTAGCATTTGCTGATTTTCTTTTTTCCTTCCTTTTCTTTCTTTCTTTCTTTCTTTTAGTTGAATGGACTTTATTTATTTATTGTTGCAGGGCTAGGAATGGAACCCAGTGCCCTCCACATGCTAGGCAAGAGCTACTGCTGAGCCACACAACCAGTCCCTATTTGCTGATTCCCTTTTATTTCTTTCTTTCCTTCTTTCTTCCTTTTTAAAAATATTTTTATTTATTTGAGAGAGGATAGAGAGGGATGCAGAGAGAGAATGGGTGTGCTAGGGCCTCCAGCCACTGTAAATGAACTTCAGACGCTTGTGACACTTTGTGCATCTGGCTTACTTGGGTCCTGGGAATTGAACCTGGGTCCTTCCACTTTGCAGGCAATGCCTTAACCACTAAGCCATTTCCCCAGTCCCCCCCCCCTCCCCTGTTTTTGGTTTTACAAGGTAGGGTCTCACTTTAGCCTAGGCTGACCTGGAATTCACTGTGTAGTCTCAGGGTGGCCTCGATCTCATGGTGATCCTTCTACCTTTGCTTCCCCAGTGCTGTGATTAAAGGCATGTGCCACCACGCCCGGAATGTGTTGTGTTTTTTTTTTTGATGTAGGGTCTCAGTCTAGGCTGATCTGGAATTCACTATGTAGTCTCAGGCTGACCTTCTCCTACCTTGGCCTCCGGAGTGGAAAAAAAAATAAGCAAAAAAGTGTGCATCACCACACCCAGCAATTTTCTTAAAATCCTAAAGGTGATGTGGTGGTGTGGGCCTTTAATCCCAACACTCAGGAGGCAGAAGTAGGAGGATCACCATAAGTTCGAGGCCACTATGAGAGTACATAGTGAATTCCAGGTCAGCCTGGGCTAGAATAAGACCCTACCTCAAAACAACAACAACAAAAAAAAGCTGATTCAATTCAAACATATATTGTTGCTCTTTCACTCAGCACCTACGACATGTTAGGTAATTGCTCTGCTACTGAGCTATATCTCTGGATCTTTGCTTTTTAATTCTGAGACAGAATCTCATGAAATTACCCAAGCTGGCCTTGAACCTGCTTTGTAGCCCAGGCTGGTCTCAGACTGACAGTCCTCCTTTCTCAGCCTCCAGAGTTGCCTGGACTATATGCTCACACCAACACAGCTGACTGTTCTGCCTCATTTTTTTTGTTAATATTTTATTTATTTGTTTATTTATTTATGAGAGAGAGAGAGAGAGAGAAAGAGAGAGAGAGACAGAGACAGACAGACAGACAGACACGCACACACGCACGCAGGCTGGCAGGCAGGCAGGCAGATAGAGAGAATGGGTGTGCCAGGGCCTTTAGCTACTGCAAACGAACTCCAGATACATATAGCACCTTGTGCATCTAGTTTATGTGGGTTTGGGGAATTGAACTGGGGTCGTTTGGCTTTGCAGGCAAGTGCCTTTCTCCAGCCCCTGTTCTGCTTCATTTTTGCATTTGTCTTCTCATTGACAGATCACACAGCATTTTTCTAGCAGATGTGTAGCTCCTGTCAACATCTTGTGTGAGATTAGTTTTCGCTTTTAAAATAATAGCAATAAAAGAAAACCATACTCTTTTTTGGAAAACCAAACAAAACAAAACAGCCCGGCAGAGTATGAAAAGATGAAGGAAAGCTGGCATTGTGGCACCCGCCTTAAATCCCAGCACTCAGGAGGCAGATGTAGAAGGATAACCATGAGTTCAAGGCTGCCCTGAGACTGTAGTGAATTCCAGATCAACCTAGGCTAGAGTGAGACCTTGCCAGGAAAAACAAAAACAAACAAAAAAAAGTAAACCATGGCAAACTGGGTGTGGTGGCTCATGTCTTTAATCTCAGCACTAGGGAGGCTGAGGTAGGAGACTCAGAAGTTAGAGGCCAGCTGAGCAACAAAGCAAGTCCCTGTCTCAAAAAACAAAGGAAAGGCCTGGAGAAATGGCTTAGTGGTTAAGCACTTGCCTATGAAGCCTAAGGACCCCGGTTCAAGGCTTGATTCCCCAGGACACATGTTAGCCAGTTGCACAAGGGGGCACATGCATTTGGAGTTCGTTTGCTGTGGCTGAAGGCTTTGGCGCGCCCATTCTCTCTCTCTTTCTCTGGCACTCTCAAATAAATAAAAATAAAAAAAAATTGAAGGAAAAAAGTGAGAAAAGGAGGAAGGGAGGAAAGAATCTAATTAAAAACTTTGCATCTTCCTGCTAAAGATCTACTAATACAATTACTGAACAACAAGACCAGACAAATTCAGTGAATAATAACATATTCACTGGCGAGATTGTCAGGTGCAACAGAAAGGACACAGGATTTAATTTTCAAGGAAGACAACAATAACCACCTGGAATTGAGTAAGCAGAATTGCAGTCAGATGTGAATTACATTCTTTATTTTCCAGAGGAAAGAAATGATACAAAAGTATCCTCCATTAACTTTTAGTTGGGAATTAAGGATAACCATCTCTAATTCTCCCTGATTAGACAATCCAACAACCCATTGATATATACATAGAATGCATACATACGTACATATGTGTATATACGTATATATACATACATATGAGAGAGAGAGACACCAAGATTTCAGTGACTAGAAATGTGAAGCTCAGTAGTCTAGCATTCTTTTTTTTTTTTTTTTAATTTATTTATTTGAGAGCGACAGACACAGAGAGAAAGACAGATAGAGGGAGAGAGAGAGAATGGGCGTGCCAGGGCTTCCAGCCTCTGCAAACGAACTCCAGACACGTGTGCCCCCTTGTGCATCTGGCTAACCTGGGACCTGGGGAACCGAGCCTTGAACCGGGGTCCTTAGGCTTCACAGGCAAGCGCTTAACCGCTAAGCCATCTCTCCAGCCCCTAGCATTCTTTTTTTTCCTCACTCAGATACACGTGTGTGGTATATGCACATGATATGGGTGTGCATGCACATCCATGTGTACATATTATCCACTTCTTTTTAAAAAATCTTTATCGTTATTATTATTATTATTATTTTTGGTTAGAGAGAGAATTGGCATGCCAGGGCCTCTAGTCACTGAAATAGAACTCCAGACACATGCACCATCTTGTGCACATGTATGACATTGTGTGCTTGCATTACCTTGTGCATCTGGGGAGTCAAACATGAGTCCTTAGGCTTTGCAGGCAAGCACCTTAACTGCTAGGCCCTCTCTCCAGCCCCATTGACTTCTTTTTTTAAATTTAATTTTTTTGTTTATTTTTATTTATTTATTTGAGAGCGACAGAGAGAGAAAGAGGCAGAGAGGTAGGCTGGAATAGATGTGCCCATTCTCTCTCTCTCTGCCTCTTTCTTTGTCTGTCGCTCTCAAATAAATAAAGTAAAATAAAAATAAATCTAAAAAAAAAAAAGAGGCAGAGAGAGAGAGAGAGAATGGGCGTGCCAGGGCCTCTAGCCGGTGCAAATGAACTCCAGGTCCCACGTAAGCCAGATGCACAGTGACACAAGTACACAATGTCACACATGCTCACAAAGGGGCACATGTGTCTGGAGTTCATTCACAGCAGCTGAAGGGCCCTGGCTCACCCATTCCCTTTCTCTCTGTCTCTCAAAATAAATAAAATACAAAACAACAATAAAAACAAACAAACAAAAAACACCAAAAAACAAAAAAGGTATAGCTGAGCATGGTGGTCTATGCCTTTAATTTCAGACTTGGGAGGAAGAGGTAGGAGAATCACTGTGAGTTCAAGGTCACTTTGGGACTATAGAGTGAGCTCCAGGTAAGCCTAGGCTAGAGTAAAAAAAAAAAAAGAAAAAGAAAAAAGGTTAAGGCTGGTGAGATGGCTCACCAGTTAAAAGAACTTGCTTGCAAAGCCTGTTGACCCAGGTTTAATTCCCTAGTACCCACGTAAAACCAGATTCACAAAACAGTGCATGCATCTGGAATTCATTTGCAGTGGCAAAAGGCCCTGGAACACCCATATTCATTCTCTCCTTGCAAATCAATATATAAGCTAAAATAAAGACTGGAGATATGGCTTAGTGGTTAAGATGTTTGCCTGCAAAGCAAAAGACCCAAGTTCAACTCCATAGGCCCCACATAAGCCAGATGCATAAGGGGGCACATGCATCTGGAGTTCGTTTGCAGTGGCTGGAGATCCTGAGTGCCCATTCTCTTATCTGCCTTTTTCTCTCTCTTTTTCTCAAATAAATAAAAAATAATTAATTGAACAAGGTATAGATGACTGGAGAGAGAGATGGCTTAGTAGTTAAGATGCTTGCTTGCAAAGCCAAAGGACTCAGGCTGAATTTCTAGGACCCACATAAGCAAGATGCACAAGGTGGTGCATGTATCTGGAGTTTGTAGCAGCTAGAGGCTTTGGTGCATCCATTCTCTCTCCCTATCTACCTCGTTCTCTCTCTCTCTCTCGTATGTAAATAAATAAATATTTTTAAATAATATGGTATAGAGTGATTGAGGAAAACAGTATCAATCATCTCTGGCTTCCATATGCACACATATGCATGTGTACCGGTAGACACACATGCACACACATATATACAAGCATGCATACACACGTGCACATACCACCCACACATACAAAAATACATAAATATCTTTATAGCCTTCTGCAAATTTCTGATGATTTCACCACCCACATGCTTTAAGGAAGCTTTCACAGCCTCTTCCAGAAATACAGTGGTTTACAAAACAACCAAAAGGGAAGCAGATGGTGGGCACAGCACTTGGGAGGCAGAGGTAGGAGGATCGCCATGAGTTCAAGGCCCGCCTGAAACTACATAATGAATTCTAGGTCAGCTTGGGCTAGAATGAAACCCTACCTTGAAAACAAAACAAAACAAAACAAAAAAAAGGGGAAGCAGAGAGAACTCTTAGCTCTGGTTGCCTTCTGCTGAGCTGTAATACCAGTAAAGCCTGTTTCAAACTTGAAGAGTGTGTCGTTAAAGAAAGCAAGTAAAGCCAGATATGGTAGTTCATGCCTTGATCCCACAAAGATTGAGAAGTAGGAGGCTTTCTAAAGTTTGAGGGTTGTCCTGGGCTACATAGTTAAAAAAAAAAAAACCCAAAAAGGGTGGGACTGGAGAATTAGTTTAGCAGTTAAGACGCTTGTCAGCAAAGCCTAGGGATCCAGGTTCGATTCCCTAGTGCCTATGTAAAATAAATTTTAATTAAAATACTTTTAAATAGAGAGAAAGAAAAACTACAGTTTAGTTCTTGCAAAGATGCACAGAAAATTATAGAAGGGAAAAAAAGCCTGAATACCTTTGATGACATGCTTCCTTCAAGTCTCTATGTGAGTATACTGGCACATTATATGGGAGCAAGACCAAGCAAACACTTTTCTAGATAGACATCTTGAGTAATGAGCAGATGACACCTGTTTTTATAGTTACAAGTGGGACTTATTATGCATTATTATGGATTATGTGTTGTGGGAGCAGCAGTCAGTTATTGGGGAGAGGCAGTGTCTCTGGGCATGGCATCCCTACCTGTGGCTCTTCTATGCTCTCATGTGGAAAGCACTGCATTGTTTACAGGACTTCTTTTAAGAGAAATTGAGGTTTTTAGAGAAATACTGAAGTAGAACCTCAGGCATGTGGAGGGAAATTCTTAAAGATCACTTAAGAGAAACTGAGGCTTTTAAAGAGCGACTAGAGTAAAGCTGCTAGCACGTGGACTGCAGAATCTAGGAGCTTGTGTAGGGAGGCTGAGGGAACTCGCATGGCATCTGCCATGTATTTATCCGTGCAGGGAAAATATAAAAGCAGAGAAAGAAATTCAGAGGAGGAATGAAGAGTTACATTCATGGTTACCCTGAGTTTAAGGAAATTACATAGGTAGCAGACTTGGAGTTAGTGAGAGCATCCATGTGGTAGATGAGAGACCAGAAGAAAATCATGTGTGTAATCAAAGTGAGAAGTTAACCCAAACTATAAAGCAGAGGCACACAGAAAACCCATCTACACCAAGAAACAATATCATGCTCTCTCACCCCCACCCAGGGGCCTGATGTACATATGTCCAGAGATGAGAGGGAGCGTAGGGAGGGTAGCACAGAGTGAGGGTCATACCAAAAGAGAGGGAGGGGCTGGGAGGCCTTTACAGCATCAGATTCAGGAATGCAAGGAGAAGACCCAGTTGGCTAGTAAATTTGGAGGTTGGACCCAAGGGTCAGCCCACTCACTCACGTAGCACACTATAGTCACTGTGGAAGCTGTAGATCAGTCTCAATCAGACACAAGTTCCATTTCTGCCAGGAGTTTCCTTCTTGTGCCAGGGAAGGGTGGCATCTTTCTCCTGGTTCTGTTTGGGTCTCAATCCCTAACTGAAACTCCTTAAAAAAAATGAGCTTTCTCCTATCTTTCTTCTATAGCAAGTTAAAAGAAGAAAATTTTTTTTTTAAATTTTATTTTTGTTTTTCAAGGTAGGTCTCGCTTTAGCCTAGGCTGACCTGGAATTAGTCTCAGGTTGGCCCTGAACTCTCAGTGATCCTCCTACCTCAGTCTTCTGAGTGCTGGGATTAAAGGCATGCACCACTTTGTGTCTATTTTTAACCAAAGAATTGAATAAAATATGAGAAGGATATTTGTTAAATTATTGTATTTATTTGGGGAAATACAGAACCAAGGGAAAGAAAATGAATACACCCAAGTGTGCAAACCATAGAGGGGACAAAAAAAGAAAGTACAGAGAGCTCCTGCCATGTAGAGGGCAGGAGGTGGTAAAGAGCCCATGTGGAAAGTAGGGCTTAGGAGCTGGGCCTGGTGGCGCACGCCTTTAATTCCAGCACCTGGGAGGCAGAGGTAGGAGGATTGCTGTGAGTTCGAGGCCACTCTGAGACTACATAGTTAATTCCAGGTCAGCCTATACCAGAGTGAGACCCTACCTTGAAAAACCAAAAAAGAAAGAAAGAAAGTGGGGTTAGGGTGAAACTTATAACTTTATTGTGGTGGGTTTTACCTTCTGGATTGGTCTTGGCTAGAAACTGGCTCTGGAAGTGACTAGCCTTGACATAAGTTTCTGGGGCTAAACTTGACTAACCACAATGTTAGGAGTAGATTTAAATCCTAGGAGAGACCTCCCTCTCAGGAGGGGTCTAGGGAAGAGAGAAGTCAGATCAAGCTCGGCGTGATGGTGCATGCCTTTGATCCCAGCGCTTGGGAGGCAGAGGTAGAAGGATTGCCATGAGTTTGAGGCCAGTTTGAGACTACATTCCAGGTCAGCCTGGGCTAGAGAGACCCTATCTTGAAAAACAACAACAAAAAAAAGTCAGATCATACTTTAATTTCTAGCAAAGTAGAGACTGCAAGGATAGGCCCAAAGACATTCCTGCTCCTTATTTTCAGGGGCCTAGTCACCCTAACTGCCTAATAAAGCTACCTTATACCCCTTCAAGGGATGGGGCAGATGACTCGGTAAAGTGCTTGCCACTCCAACATGAGCACTTGAGTTTGGATCTCCAGCACCCATGTAAAAGCCGGCCTGTAATCACAGCACTTGAGAGGCTGAGACCAGAGAATCCCTGGGGTTTGCTGCCAAGTTGTTCTAGCCAAATTGGTGAGTTCCAGGTTCAGGGAGATACTCTGTCTTGAAAATGAGGTGGAGCAGTATTAAGGAGGACATCTTGCCTTTGGTGCTTATACCACTCCCAACAAACATGAGGAATTTCCCAAATTTTCTTCAAGAACTGTAGCATACCCCCTGACAATGGGTAAAGAAACATCTCATTGGTGCTGTTTGTATTAGTCAGGGACAGAACAGATGGAAGAACTTTGCCCATCCTAGCTTGATGCCTGGCTTGATGGCCAAAGCTGTTTGGTGCCTAGGGGGCACAATCCTGCTGGTGGGGGGGGGGGGAGGAAGGACTATTGGTAAGCACCAGGCTCCACAGAATTACATAGTCCAAGGAGAGCAAGGCTCCCCTGTATGCTCAGGGAAAGCAGTGTTATGACAGGAAACAGTGGGTGCAGTGGGCCCCCTAAGCCTGTGTTTCCAGAAAAAGGCTGAAATGACCAAGAAGATTGAGGCTGAGTGTGTGGAGCCCAGCTGCAGATCTGAGAGAATGCCAGCTATTAAGAGATGCAAGTATTTTGAACTGGAAGGAGATATGAAGAGAAAGAGCCAGTGACTCAGTTCTAAGCCCATTTTATTATGAAAACAATCACGAGATTATATTTAAAGAAAAGACATCAGATGACCTCTGGCTTCTAATGGGTGCACACACACACATGCACATGCATCCTCCCACATGTACACACATATGAACACATACATGTAACACACAATTTTTTTTGTGTAATAGTGTAAACACTGCAGTAGGTTATGAAATGTTGGGGGACTCTGGAGGGAACATCATAGGCTACTTGGTCCCTATTCTACGTGGTAGTTGTAAGAGACTGTAATAAATTCGAGTCTTTAAAGGCTTCATTCGCTTGTTTGATTTTGATAAATTGCTTGCTTAAATTTAGCACATCACACATGAACTCCAGACACATGCACCATTTGTGCATCTGGCTTTATGTGGGTATTGGGAAATGGAACTCAGGCCACCAGGCTTTGCAAGCAAGCATCTTTAATGGATGTACCATCTCTCCATTCCCACTACTCACACACTTTAAGATATTAAATTCATGGAGTTGGAGAGATGGCTCAGAAGTTAGAGGCCCTTGCTTGCAAAGCTTGACAACCTGGCTTCCATTCCCTAGTACTCACATAGAGACAGATGCACAAAGTGGCACATGTATCTGTAGTTTCTTTGTAGTGGCAGGAGGCCTTAGAGTGCCCATATTCACTCTCTGTCTGCCTCTTTCTCTCTGTATCTCTCAAATAAATAAATAAAAATATCTTTAAAATGTAAAAAAAAAATTAGTACATCATTTGTATAATAAAATGTGTGATTAGGGCTGGAGAAATGGCTTAGTAGTTAAGGTGCTTGCCTACAAAGCCTAAGGACTCAGTTTCAATTCCCCAGGACCCACATAGGCCAGATACACAAGGTGAGACATGCATCTGGAGTTTGCAGTGGCTAGAGGCCCTGGCATGCCCATTCTTTCTCTACCTCTTTTTTCATCTCTCAAATGAATAAATGAAATATTGAAAAAATTAAAAACTGGTCATGGTGGCACACACCTTTAATTCCAGCACTTAGAAAGCAGAGGTAGGAGGATCACCATCAGTTCAAGGCCACCCTCAGGCTACATAGTGAGTTCCAGGTCAGCCTGGGCTAGAGTGAGAGCCTACCTCAAAAACAAAAATGAACAAATAAGCAAAAACAAACAAACAAACATGTAATAAAAAAGCCTTGGGGGGGGAAATGGAGAGATTGCTTAGTGGTTAAGGCACTTGCCTGCAAAGCCTAAGGACTTATGTTCGACTCTTCCAGATCCCACATAAGCCAGATGCACAAAGTGATGCATGTATGCAAGGTTGCACATATGCACAAGGGGGCGCACATGTCAAGTTTGATTGCAGTGGCTGGAGCCTCTAGCATGCCAAGTTTTGCTCTCTCACATTAAAAAAATAAAGCCAGGGCTGGAGAGATGGCTTAGCAGTTAAGCACTTGCCTGTGAGGCCTAAGGACCCCAGTTCGAGGCTTGATTCCCCAGGACCCACGTTAGCCAGATGCACAAGGGGGTGCAAGCGTCTGGAGTTTGTTTGCAGTGGCTGGAGGCCCCAGTGTGCCCATTGTCTCTCTCTCTATCTGCCTCTTTCTCTCTCTCTCTCTGTCACTCTCAAATAAATTAAAATAAACAACAACAACAAAAGGCCAATTTGTTGGTCTTGCCTTAAAAAGAAAGTTTTGAGCTGACCATGGTAGTGCATGCCTTTAGTCTCAGCACTTGGTAGGCAGAGGTAGGAGGATTGCTGTGAGTTTGAGGCCACCCCGAGACTACATAGTTAATTCCAGGTCAGCTAGAGAAAAACCCTACCTTAACCCCCTACCCCCAAAAAAAGTCTTTCTGGGTTGGGTTGGAGAGATGGCTTAGTGGTTAAGGGGCTTGCTTGCGAAGCCAAAGGACCTAGGTTCGATTTCCCAGGACCCACATAAGCCAGATGCACATGGTGGCACATGCGTCTTGAGTTCATTTGCAGTGAGTAGAAGGCTCTGGCATGCCCATTCTCTCTCTCACTCTGCCTCTTTCTCTTGCTCAAATAAATAAATAATTAAAAAAAAACACCAAAAACATCTTGGAGTTGGAGAGATACTCAGTGGTTAAGGGAGTTGCCTGAAAATCTAATGCCCCAGGTTTGATTCCTGGCAATATCCATGCAAATCCAGATGCACAAGGTAACACATGCATCTGGCATTTGTTTGCAGTGGCTAGATAGTCTGGCATGCCCATTCTCTCTCATCTGTCTCTCTTTTCTGTCCTTCTCTCCTTTCGAATAAATGAAATATTAAGAAAGAAAGTCTTGGGCTAGAGAGATGGCTTAGTGGTTAAGGCGCTTGCCTCCGAAGCCTAAGGACCCGTGTTTGACTCTTCAGATCTCATGTAAGCCAGACACACAAGCTTGCACATGCTCACAAGAGGGTGCACCTTTCTGGAGTCGA